>NC_057807.1:329512521-329817169 GCF_018294505.1 Triticum aestivum | reverse complement strand
CAAGTAACAAATTGAACATATTTTTTAAAAAATTATTACTGTTTTTATAAAAAAAATATTACTATTATGATTTAAACAAGTTTGAACATATTTAAACACAAATAAATATCAAACAGCATTTAAAATGCATAAAAAATATTGGGGAGCCTAGGAATCGAACCCAGGACCTCCTGGTGTGTGTGTTGCGTGCTGACCAGTCGGGCTAGTGGGCGGGTTCTGATGTGGATTGGGTTAGGTGGAATATAACCTGAGTGCTCGAACTAAAAAAACATTCTATTGGCGCACCCCCTGGTGGTGCGCCATTAGTAATCTGCCCCCATCCATACACTTCGTCCCTCCCTCGTCCCTCTCCCTCTCGCCAGATTGACACTTCCTTCCTCTCCCTCCACCACGCCGCTCCCTCCCTCGTCCCTCCCTCCACTGCGCCACCGCCGCTGCCCCGACCCACGGTGCCGCAGCCGCCCACGTGCCCCCGCCGCCTCCCTCTCCCCTTCCTCTCCCTCGAGCGCCGCCTCCCCCTCGAGCCCTCCGTCATCTCCGCTCCGGCCACCACCAAATCTCTCTCGTCAGAGCTGCCCCTCGACGGCGGCTAGCCTCGTCGGACACGCTCCTCGACAGTGGCGCGAGCCTCCCCGTGCGGCCTGGTAAGTCTCTCTCCCTCCCTCCCTCTCTCCCCCGCTCATCCCCATGCCCCCACTGGGCGGAGACCTAGGGTTAGGAGCAGGAGCTCGCCGCCGCCGTCCCGTCGTGCCGCTGCTGCTGCTTCTTGCGGCCGCCTTTCTCTATCTTCTCCTCGGGATCTGCGCGCCATGCCGCGGCTGCTGCTACTTTGTGGCCTCCGCCGCCGCCTACCCGTGTGGGTTGGTCGCCTGCTTCCTCTGCCGGCGCGGCGGGATGCCCAACGTGGGTACGGTTTGGCAATGCTGTGTTGGTGAGCTGTTGTCTTGTTGGTGAACTCTGCGATTTTATTTTAGTTGGAGCAGGGTTAGGAGTTAAGCTAGAGGGAGGAGTGGTCGTGCCTGTGTTTCACCCTTGCATCAGGCTTGCCAACATGGTACTTGCGTAGTTTCTTGATGGATAACCAGTTGATCTGCAATGCTGTGCTGCTTGCTGATTGCGCGATTCGTTTATGTTGAGTTGTGTTGTCCAAGCCTCCGCACTTCTTGTTTCGTTGGATTATCATGTGGGAGTGGCCTTAATCTCAGTTTGCCCTCTTGCATATTAGTGCCTGTCATGAGCATTTCTTTGTACCTGTACAAGTGTACATATTATGATTGTTGCTGTTATACCATCGCTAGTTTCATGTAATAATTGAACTGGTTATCTAATTGTATGCACATAAGTTTAATCTAATAAATACAAATGTGCGATTTTGGGCAAGAATAGAAGTGATAAATATTTACTATCTTGTTGCCAGTCTCCAGCCTGATGAAAATAGTAGGTTCAGTTAACTGTACTCGCGGTTGCTGCTTCTTGCGGCCACCGTTCCCGCGTGCTCACGCGCTCCCGTGCTCCCGTACTAGACAGTAGCATCTTCAGACATTCAGTAACTGAATTTGGGTTGTTCTATTCGTCATGCAGTTCATATCTCCCCGGGATCGCTGCCGAAGGGCCTGCACTCGCTGGATCTGTCGCGGAACAAGATCTCCAATGTCGAGGGGCTTCGGGAACTGACGAAGCTTCGCGTGCTCAACCTCAGCTACAACCGAATTTCGTGCATCGGCCACGGTAAGTCGCAGATGGTTCTGCTGGTGTGGTAATTGATTTACTTGTTTGGTTTGGTAGCTGGAGCACTGTATCAGTGGTGCTAAACTGCTCTTGTTATCTGACTGGTTGGTGCGTTATGAGCCACCGTGTTGTGTATGGCCTGCCTAGGAATTGGTTAAGTAGTAAGTTGTTTAGGCTTGGCCATTTCCACTCATTGTAGATAGAGTTACACTTTTGTTACATTGTGTTATCTTTCTGTAGAGTAGTAATGCTACACTTCCACATATTTTTAGTTAGTTATCTTCCAGTAGTATTTCAAATTGAAGCCCTGAGCAGCAGCACCTCTTGTGTTGTTCACTATCACATAGTTGCAGTTTGGCAAACACAGCTAGTAAATATTCTACTGTTTTGAAGTGCTTGTTGGAATATGTGTGTGAAATTATTTTGTGGCAATTGCTGCTTCTGATCAAAACAGGTACCTTATAACATCATGGAATCACAACCTTATAACAAATAATTTAAGAGGCTATGTTCTGGTTTGATGTATCTCCACCAGTTTGGGTTGGTGAATGTGGACGATTTTTTTATCCTGTGAACTCATTGTACTGCTACAAGAATTTGGTATCATCATGGTGTAATTTTGTTAACATTCTGGTTTTGTTAGATAGTGGCTACACTAATCTAGAGTGATACAATTTTCCTTCCCATGTATTTCCTGTGGCTCTATTGTGTAATAATTGTTCTGTCATGAAAATAGAGTTTTGTCTCTCATGTTCTGAATTTCCTCTTTTCCTCATATTTTGCTTCACAATAGTATCTCTGCGGCTATTGTTGATCATTTTTCAAGTTTATCTTTGTACTAGTATTTGAGCTCTTTCCATCATCTACTGTCATGTGGAACTCTTTTTACAGTTAAAATGACCATGATTTACTGTGTCCAGTAGTTGGGTTTCTAAGTCTGTTTACAGCTCTAGTACACTTCTCTTACACTTACTGAGGACTTGTATTTGCTATGTTGTGTTATTGTTCCTATACTGTAATTGCTTCAGCGCACACTACCATGACTTAATGTTTACAATAGCTGTTTTCTTTGTGTCCAGTAGTCAGCGTATATTTTTCTTCAGAGGTAACTGGTCAAATGTTCAGTGTGTATGTCTGAACTTGAATGTTGCAATGTTGTTTTCTTCAGAGGCTACTGTCAAAAACTTGAGCTACTGTCTTACAAATATGATGATCATCTTGCTAGTTTGCTGGGTTTTGTCTCCGACCATTGTGTCGTGATGAATTTGCAGGTACCCCGAGAGGCCCTTGAGTTTGCCGGAATGTCGATTAACTTCCATTCCGGCAAATTCGGGTACTCCATATGTCCTATTTTCAGCAAAGGTCATGCTAAAATTTTCCGTGAATTTTAGCATGACTTTGCTAAAAATAGGACATATGGGGTAGTTGAGACTAATGCATGGGCCGGGGTATCTTAGTACTTAGTTAACTAGGATCAACTGCCCTGCCATTCTTGCTGCATTAAACCATAGGTGGCAATAGAGCCAAGTGATTAGGCCCAACTTAGAATTCTCCTTAGTATCAATAAACCCTAGATGATAAACCCAACATAGGTGGCAATAGAGCCAAGTGATTAGTGCCAAGTGATTAGGCCCAACCTAGGGTGCCTCGGCATCGATAAACCCTAAATGATGAAAACTTAACTTGGCTGCCCCGGATGCCTCGGTGTCGATGAGAACCTAAATGATGTACGCTTAGGCTTTTAGGGTGCCTCGGCGTCGACAAACCCTAAATGATAAAAGCTTAGCTTTTAGGATGCCTCGGTGTCGACAAACCCTAAATGATGAGACCATGATCTTGTTCCTTGACAATAACCAACTTTTTGACCAAACTTTTTTCCTATTTAGAGCGAAACATGGCCCACAACGATGAGGCCGGTGGTTCGGGCGGCAAGCAATTCTGGGAGCTGTCCCAGGAGATGGAGGAACAACCTCACCGCTATGAGGACGCCGCAGAAGACACCGATCCTGACTACACAACCCCTAGTGGCGTCGGGGATGACACCACTGATGGTGCCGCCGAGGATGCCACCACTGATGATGGCGGCGCACACACAGATGGCAGCCAACCGAAGAAGCGAAGGAAGGACCGGCGCCCGAATGCGCTCCGCACCCTCAAGGAGGAATTCACTCAAGTGGACTCCGACGGGCATCCAACGGAGCCCAAACATATAGTCAAGGGGTACTCGCTTCAGCTCGGTTGCATTCTCCGGAGCACCGTCTCGATCAACACCGATAACCTTAGGAATAAGGACCACGGGAATTTGCGCAACCTCCTCTTCATGAAGTTGCATGAACGATACAAGTTCCCCGCCGAATTTGAAAACACACGCCTCTCAGGGAATAAAGTGAACAGTGCCGCCCTCACAAAGATGAGCACGACCCTGTCTACTTGGAGAAGCGCGGTGAAGAGAATGATTGATAAAGGTGATAGTTATGAGAAGATCAAGCGAAATATCCTTTGATGAGCGAAGATGAGTACAAGGAGTTCAAGATCAAGTGCGAGAGCAGCGCAACCTCCGTATCAAGTCAGTGGGGGAAAGAAATGCGGGAGTTGAACTTAGGGGAACACAAACTTGGTCCCAGCGGTTACAGAGTGGCAGAGCCTATATGGGACATGGAGGACGCGGAGCGTGCCGAACAAGGCCTACCGCCCCGCTTCGAGAAATACAGCGGTGACAAGCAGACCAGGAACTATGTCAGGGCCCGGTACAAGGAGGACCCGATAACAAAGGAGCTTACCACGAGTCCGAAGACCAGGGCGCTTGAGCTTGTTCTGGTAAGGAATACACCCCCGCGTAATTAGCTCCATATGGTTGCACTCTAATTAATCCCCAATATTTCTAAATGGTTCACGTTCCTTTCGCAGGACACTAAAAGCAGTAGCGCGGGGTCGTCTCAGAGTTCCCCTTTCGACACCCCTTTAAATACGGCGTTCAACGTAATGAAAAACAAGGATAAGCTCACTAAGCCGACGTCAGCTGGTCGTGTGGCCGGCAAAGGCTTGTCCACAAAATGGGGGTCATACTATACTGCTGGTGTGCGGAAGGAGAAAAAGACCAGCTTGGAAAGCCAGACGCGCGAGGTTGAAGCACTCAAGGCACAAGTGGCGTAGATTCCAGAGCTTATCCAAGAGCAAGTGGAACAACAACTGGGAACGAAGCTCAACGCCATGGTTCCTACGTTGATTCATGGGCTGACGACGTGGATTGCGGGTGGCCAACAGGGGCCTTCCCCGGTTCCCAGCTTCATGGCCAACAACTCGCACTGCACGCAGGCGGTGCCATTGGTGTCTCCGGCGGCGCCATTGGTGTCTCCGGCGGAGGCGGTATTCATGTCTCCGGCACCGGCACGGGCATTGGAGCTTAATGCACCCGGGTGTACGCCAGCCGGCACCTCGCCAGCAAGCGCCCCCTCCATCAGTTGCACGCCCGCCGTTGGCGGTGCCTCGACATTAGCCGAGCTCGACGGCATCACGGTAACTAAGCCTCTCGGCCGATGACTTCATCTCCCTGCCTTTGACTGGGCATCCCTGATGCCCTGTACATGTTTTCGCAGGGCACCGCCGACGTTCCTTGCACTCTTCTGCACTTCGTGGGCGCCGAGTTGGTCGATGTCGCCAAGGGCAAAATCGTTCAACCGGGCAACCCCATGTTCCACGGTAATCCGATGCCACCCATAGTGTATAGGGTTGAAGTGGTTCGGGTGCTGCCAGGCTGCAACGAGCTGTTACCTCCGAGTCGACCCGCTGGGGCCGACTAAGAAGATGAGATGGCCCTCAGCGCCTGCGTAAACTGGCCCCTGCTTTGGCCGAAGAGCCAGATTCGTTTGGGGCGGGGGACACCACCCCACTGACAAGACCGCCAGTCGTGCCGGCGCCAAGCCATGGCAAGAACGCCGCAACGCTACCGGACCTGCCGGACATCCCTATGGCATAGGATCCGGACAGCCCTATGGCACAGGATCCAGACGATGATGACAACAACAACGGTACATTTACCAAAGTCGATAAGTACTTTGCCGAACATGGGTACGCTAACGAGTTCTGTGGGCCTCTTTCTCAAGAACCCAACCAAGACGACCGCAATCTAGCTGGTACGGCGGAGAAATCCAATTGCAATAGGCGTCGTCTGGCGTTCAGTTCTCAGGAGACACCTCCAGCTCCCGCCTTCACCAAGCCTCAGATAGCTGAGGTGCGAAATATTATCAGCCCCAACACGCTCAAGAAGGCGGTCTGTGAGCAGAACTCGGTCCCATTGCAGGAGATCAAGAAGAAGGGATGGAAACGAAAGACTAACAAGGGCGCCGGTGCGAGCCAGCCGGCACCGAGTTCGATCCATGCTCAGGACGGGCTACCTTCACCTAAGGATATCTCGAGGAGGATGCATGTGGCGGGTAGGGCGATGCTGCCGCCAAATATGCTGAATGCTGCAACCGGTGCTATACGGAGTTTGCATGACAGTGTTCTTTCTTTGGAGAAGCGGCGTCTCAGAGAGAAGGGTGTGGCATACCCGGTTTTCATGGCCAAGGTGCCAGAGGGCAAGGGATTTGTGGATGGCGACATCGGCGGTAGATCGTCCTGCGGTTTGATGACATCTTTGCTATGTTTAACCTTCATCCGCTACACTACACCTTCATTCGACTGTTTTCGCTGAGTGTGGAGATGCGGATCATTAGAGACAAGACCCTGGACATCGTGATAGTCGACCCCTTCTACATGCGTGCCAAGCACTTGAGCAGCGCTGGGGACCGCCAAGTTGCGAGTTCACACCTCGAAAGCGTCATTCTGGCAAACCCAGATAAGGATAACTTCCTTGTGGCTTACTTTCCCGAGTAAGTCATCCCTTAACCGCCCCGTAACATATGATTTCTTAGATGTCGATCGTTCTTTTTTTCTAACATTCCGTGTTCTATGCAGTGACACACATTGCACACTCATCCTCTTAAGCCCGAAATATTCCATGGCCACGTATTTCGACCCGAACCGTAACTCCAAGATAGACTACACAAATGTCAAGAAAGTTCTTGATGATGTTCTCCCCGGCTACGCCAAATCTGGAGGCACCTTCACCAGGGCAGTTCGTAAGTACGGCAAGCACATGTTCTCACACAATACGAAGTTCTGCTGCGTCAAGCAGCCGCCTGGTGGTCAAAAGGATGCCTACTATGCCCTCCATCACATGCGGGCGATCGTAAGGGACCATCATCACCTTCTGCCACCAGATAATCTCAAAGATTGGACCGCGAACTTGTCGTCAATCCAGGACGCGGACCTCAGACAAGAATTCTTTCGCACCCAGTCGGAGTTTGCAGACATCATCCATCAAGATGTCCTTCATACCTCGGGGCAGTTCTTCCTTAGATATCAACCTTTCAACAATGAGATAGATGGAACGCTACTAATGCAGCGTGACAACGACCGTGATTTCATGACCATCACGACAGACGGCGGCTTCATCCACGCTCCTGTCCGATGAGTCGAGTCGAAAGTAGTGATGTGTAGTTCTGAAACATTGATTGGCTCATGTTGTAATTAAACTTTAATGAATTCGTATGTCTCTTTGGTTTGGACAGTCGTTCAACTTAGATGTAATCGATGCTATTTATTAGTAGGACCATGAATCGTGCTATTAATGTCTTGCTTTTCTCTTCCGATCCTTTTGTTGCATACTTACATATTGCTTATGTATTGTCTGTTGTTTGGCTTGTGCATAGAGATGCCGTCGTATGTCATGTACAAGGGTAAGGTTCCTGGAGTCTATGACGACTGGGAGGAGTGTCAGAGACAGGTTCACCGTTTCAGCGGTAACAGTTACAAAGAGTACACCACTAGGGTAGGGGCCGAATCTAGATACGCCCGCTATCTAGCGGGAGAGAGGAGGGAGCTTTGGAGGAACCGGATGAAGACTAGTTTGATCGCGATGATGCTCATCGTGATGACCACAGCTCTCTTCTATGTGATGGTAGTTTAGATGATCGATATCGACTTGTAATGTGAAGACAAACTCGATACTTGCGGTCTTGAGACTTGTAATGTTTTATCTTTGTTCGGTCATTTGAATTCGGAGACTAATATGATGAATTGTATTCGGAGACTAATCTTCTATTGTATTCGATGAATCTGATGTTGCTGTGTGCTGCTGTCTATATTCTGTCCAATAATATATTTTGTAACCTGTGCAAAAATCAGAAAAGTAAAAAAAAACAAATATTCATACTAATGGCGCATCACCACCAGGTGCACCATTAGTATGCCAAAGGATACTAATGGCGCATCAACACAGAATGCGCCATTAGTATGACAAAGCACATGCTTACGTATGGCCCCCCGGGAGGCACACTAATGGCGCATGGTCTTACATACTAATGGCGCACTTCTTGGTGCGCCATTAGTATACTAGATACTAATGGCGCACCGGTGGTGCGCCATTAGTAAATAATACTAGTGGCGTGGTACTAATGGCGCACTGGTAATGCGTCATTAGTAGGCAAAACCGGTGCGCCATTAGTAGGCCTTTTCCTAGTAGTGTATCCTTCATGTGAGCATCATTGAAATTATCAATGCCTAGCTAGGGGCATTAAATGATACCGCTTGTCGGGAGGCAACCCAATTTTATTTTTGTTCCTTTCTTTTTGTTCCTGTTTAGTAATATATAATTCATCTAGCCTCTGGTTAGATGTGGTTTTATGTTTTAATTAGTGTTTGTGCCAAGTAGAACCTATAGGATCATCTTGGGTGATAGTTAACTTGATCTTGCTGAAAAACAGAAACTTTTTCATGCACGAGAATAATTTTAGTAAATAACAGAAACGTTATTTTCAGTTGATTCTTTTTGCAGAAGATTAATAAACAAATTTTCTAGGACTTCCTTTTTTTGTAGGATTTTTAAGGTTTCAGAAGTATTCAAAAGTTACAGATTACTACAGACTGTTCTGTTTTTGACAGATTCTGTTTTTCGTGTGATGTTTGCTTATTTTGATGAATCTATGGCTAGTATCGGGGGGTATGGACCATAGAGAAGTTAGAATATAGTAGGTTTAATACCAATATAAATAAATAATGAGTTCATTACAGTACCTTAAAATAGTGGTTTGCTTTCTTGCACTAACGGAGCTCATGAAATTTTCAGTTGAGTTTTGTGTTGTGAAGTTTTCAAGTTTTGGCTAAAGATTTGATGGACTATGGAATAAGGAGTGGCAAAAGACTAAGCTTGGGGATTCCCAAGGCACCCAAGTTGGGTATAATAAAAACTTTGGTTATAAAATTGGTCCTAATATGATGAGCATCCAAGTTGGGTATAATAAAAACTTTCATATAAAGTGCATTGAATACTATGATAAAATTGATACTTGGTAATTGTTTTGAGATATAAAGGTGGTGATGTTAGAGTCGTGCTAGTTGGGTAAATATTAAATTGAGAAATACTTGTGTTAAAGTTGGCAAGTCCCATAGCATGCACGTATGGTGAACATTGTGCGACAAATTTGAAGCATGGGGTGTTCTTTGATTGCCTTCCTTATGACTGGAGGTCGGGATCGCGCGATGGTTAACTCCTACCAACCCTTCCCCTAGGAGCATGCGTAGTAGTACTTTGCTTCGAGGGCTAATAAACTTTTGCAATAAGTATATGAGTTCTTTATGACTAATGTGAGTCCATGGATTATACGCACTCTTACCCTTCCACAATTTGCTAGCCTGTACGGTACCGTGCATTGCCCTTTCTCACCTTGAGAGTTGGTGCAAACTTCGCCAGTGCATCCAAACCCCGTGATACGATACGCTCTATCACACATAAACCTCCTTATATCTTCCTCAAAACAGCCACCATACCTACCTATTATGGCATTCTCATAGCCATTCCGGGATATATTGCCATGCAACTTTCCACCGTTCCGTTTATTATGACATGTTCCATCATTGTCATATTGCTTTTGCATGATCATGTAGTTGACATCATATTTGTGGCAAGGCCACCTTTATAATTCTTTCATACATGTCACTCTTGATTCATTGCATATCCCGGTACACCGCTAAAGGCATTCACATAGAGTCATATTTTGTCCTAAGTATTGAGTTGTAAATAAATAGAAGTGTGATGATCTTCATTATTAGAGCATTGTCCCAAGTGAGGAAAGGATGATGGAGACTATGATTCCCCCACAAATCAGGATGAGACTCCGGACTTTATGAAAAATAAAAGAGGCCAAAGAAGCCGAACTAAAAAATAGAGGCCAAAGAAGCCCAAATAAAAAGAAAAAAAGAAAAAATAAAAAAATGAGAGAAAAAGAGAGAAGGGACAATGTTACTATCCTTTTACCACACTTGTGCTTCAAAGTAGCACCATGATCTTCATGATAGAGAGTCTCCTATGTTGTCACTTTCATATACTAGTGGGAATTTTTCATTATAGAACTTGGCTTGTATATTCCAATGATGGGCTTCCTCAAAATGCCCTAGGTCTTCATGAGCAAGTAAGTTGGATGCACACCCACTTAGTTTCTTTTGATGAGCTTTCAAACATTTATAGCTCTAGTGCATACGTTGCATGTCAATCCCTACTCCTCATGTTGACATTAATTGATGGGTATCTCCATGGCCCATTGATTAGCCGCATCAATATGAGACTTTCTCCTTTTTTGTCTTCTCACATAATCCCTATCATCATACTCTGCTCCACCCATAGTGATATATCCATGGCTTACGCTCATGTATTGCGTGAGGGTTGAAAAGACTGAAGTGCGTTAAAAAGTATGAACCAATTGCTTGGCTGAAAACGGGGTTGTGCATGATGGGAGCATTTTGTGTGATGAAAATGAAGCATGGCCAAACTATATGATTTTGTAGGGATAAGCTTTCTTTGGCTATGTTATTTTGATAAGACATGATTACATTGTTAGTGTGCTTGAAGTATTACTATTTTTATGTCAATATTAAACTTTTATCTTGAATCTTTTGGATCTGAACATTCATGCCACAACAAAGAAAATTACATTGAGAAATATGCTAGGTAGCATTCCACATAAAAAAATTGTTTTTATCATTTACCTACTCGAGGACGAGCGGGAATTAAGCTTGGGGATGCTTGATACGTCTCCAACGTATCTATAATTTTTTATTGTTCCATGCTATCATATTACCTATTTTGGATGTTTAATGGGCTTTTGCTATGCACTTTTCTATTATTTTTGGGACTAACCTATTAACCGGAGGCCCATCCCAAATTGTTGTTTTTTGCCTATTTCAGTGTTTCGCAAAAAAGGAATATCAAACGGAGTCCAAACGGAGTGAAACCTTCAGGAGAGTTATTTTTGGAACAAACGCAATCCAGGTGACTTGGAGTGGACATCAAGAAAGAAACAAGGCGGTCACGAGGCAGAGAGACGCACCTAGGGGGGTAGGCGCGCCCCCCACCCTCGTGGGCCCCTTGCGGCTCCCCTGACCGACTTCCTTCGCCTATATATACTCTTATACCCTGAAAACATCCAGGAGCACCATGAAACCCTATTACCCGTGAGATCCCATCTTGGGGCCTTTTCCGGTGATGTGCCGGAGGGGGAATCGATCACGGAGGGCTTCTACATCAACACCATAGCCTCTCATATGAAGTGTGAGTAGTTTATCACAGACCTTCGGATCCATAGTTATTAGCTAGATGGCTTCTTCTCTCTCTTTGGATCTCAATACAAAGTTCTCCTCGATCTTCTTGGAGATCTATTCGATGTAATTCTTTTTGCGGTGTGTTTGTCGAGATCCGATGAGTTGTGGTTTTATGATCAAGATTATCTATGAACAATATTTGAATCTCCTCTGAATTCGTTTATGTATGATTGGTTATGTTTGCAAGTCTCTTCGAATTATTAGTTTGGTTTGGCCTACTATATTGATCTTTCTTGCAATGGGAGAAGTGCTTAGCTTTGGGTTCAATCTTGCGGTGTCCTTTCCCAGTGATAGCAGGGGAAGCAAGGCACGTATTATATTGTTGCCATCAAGGATAAAAAAGATGGGGGTTATATCATATTGCTTGAGTTTATCCCTCTACATCATGTCATCTTGCCTAATGTGTTTCTCTGTTCTCATGAACTTAATACTCTAGATGCATGCTGGATAGCGGTCGATGTGTGGAGTAATAGTAGTAGATGCAGAATCGTTTCGATCTACTTGTCGCGGATGTGATGCCTATATACATGATCATGCCAAGATATTCTCATAACTATGCACTTTTCTATCAATTGCTCAACAGTAATTTGTTCACCCACCATAATACTTATGCTATCTTGAGAGAAGCCACTAGTGAAACATATGGCCCCGGGGTCTATTTTCCATCATATAAGTTTCCGACCTATTTTATTTTGCAATCTTTACTTTCCAATCTATATCATAAAAATACCCCCAAAAAATTATTATCTCTATAAGATCTCACTTTTGCAAGTGGCTGTGAAGGGATTGACAATCCCTTTTTCGCGTTGGTTGCAAAGATCTTATTTGTTTGTGTAGGTACGAGGGACTTGCGTGTAGCCTCCTACTGGATTGATACCTTGGTTCTCAAAAAACTGAGGGAAATACTTACGCCACTTTGCTACATCATCCTTTCCACTTCTAGGGAAAACCAATGCATGCTCAAGAGGTAGCATTTACCATGGCTTATACCCTCCAATACAAACCATAGATTTATCAAAATAAGCACACACCGCAAAGAAAATAGAATCTGTCAAAAACAGAATAGTCTCTAGTAATCTTAAAACTTAGAATATTCTGTAACTCCAAAAATTCTGAAAAATTAGGAAGACGTGGGAAATTTTTATATCAATCTTGTCTACAAAAATCAGGATTTTATCGTGCTTTTGTGATTTTTAACAATTCTGCTACTAGCGCACAAAGTTTCTGTTTTTAAACAAAATCAAGACAACTATCACCCAACATGATCCCAAAGGCTTTACTTGGCACAAACACTAATTAAAACATAAAAACACAATCATAACAGTAACATAATTGTGCAAACACTCAAGAACAGAAATAAAAAGGCAAAACTAATTTTTATTCATTGGGTTGCCTCCCAACAAGCGCTATCGTTTTATGCCCCTAGATAGGCATAACGCAAAGTTTTAAGTATTGTCCTCTTTCTTCTTATTCTCCATAGATGTGTTCTTGTCAGGAGGTTTTGCAAAACTAACTTGAAACACATTATCCATAGTAATTTTAGCATTATCAAGCTGCCCATCTGTGTACCCCCTTTGATTTTCGGCAACAATCCAAGAATATTGTTGATTGACATCATTGAAAACTTGTTGGATTATATCTAAAACGGGAATTTCCTTTTTAATATTCTCATAAAAAATTTGGTTATTTCCAAGCAAATGTCTCAGCACATAGTCACTATTATAAAGGATCTCATTTATCACCGGTTTTTCATGGCTCATACCACAAAAATCAAAATTTTCCCTAGCTTCCCTTATTATGTAATCAAATTCATTCATAAGAACTTGGGTAGCTATCTTTTTAGCCTTAGGATCTTTTATAGATGGTAGATCATAAAACAATCTTTGGAAGGTAGGATGGGTACGGATAAATCTATTTTCAAGTTTCAAAACTAGTGCTGAAATAGCTTCCGCATAAGATTTAGTTATTTTAAGTATAGGGGTGTCAACAAGAGTCGAATTTCCAACACTATTAAAAAATTCTTGGATAAGTTCTTTTCCCATAACGTTCCCTTGCCCCAAAACAAAAGTTTTGGCATCCAGATTGCCAGATCGTCCAATTTTAGGAGTTAGGCCATCATCTGTTTCTGCCATACCAAAGGCACTCATGGTGACGAGTTCAAGCTAATAAGAGAACTGACTAGAAAACGGCGAACGAAAAAGAAGGCGAATAAAACGGCAAATTTTTGTGAAGTGGGGAAGATGAAAACGAGAGGCAAATGGAAAATAATTTAAATTGCAAGGAGATGAGATTTGTGATTAGGAACCTAATAGATGTTGATGATGTCTCCCCGGCAACGGCGCCAGAAATCCTTTCTTGATGGCTCGTGTTCGCATCAGTTTTTCCCTGAAGAGGAAGGGATGATGTAGCACAGCTATGGTAAGTATTTCCCTCAGTGATGAAACCAAGGTTATTGTACCAGTAGGAGAACCAAGCAACACTATGTAAACGGTACCTGCACACAAAGAACAAATACTTGCAACCTGAAGCATAAGAGGGGTTGGTAATCCCTCCCGGGTAAAAGATTGGTAAAGATATAATTTGGTAGATGCAAATAGAATAACGACAAATAAAATTCAGCAAGATATTTTTGAGTTTTTGATAATATAGATCTGGAAATAAAATATGCAAATAAATAAAAAGGCAAAAAGCAATATGGATCTGAAAATATATGATGAGAAAATAGACCCGGTGGGGCGTAGATTTCACTAGTGGCTTCTCTCGAGAAAATAGCATACATTGGGTAAACAAATTACTGTTGGTCAATTGATATAACTTCAAATAATCATGACGATATCCAGGCAATAATCATTATATAGGCATCACGTCCAAGATTAGTAGACCCACTCCTGCCTGCATCTAATACTATTACTCCACACATCGACCGTTATCCAACATGCATCTAGTGTATTAAGTTCATGGAGAAATGGAGTAATGCAATAAGAATGATGGCATGATGTAGACAAGATCTATTCATGTAGGAATATACCCCATCTTGTTATCCTTAATGGCAGCGATCAATACGTGTCTTGCTGCCCCTTCTGTCACTGGGAAAGAACACCGCAAGATCGAACCCATCACAAAGCACCGCTTCCCGTGGCAAGAAAAATCGATCTAGTCGGCCTAACTAAACCAAAGATTCGAAGAACAGATACGAGGCTATAAGTAATCATGCATATAAGAGATCAAAAACTCAAATAACTTTCATGGATAAAAATAGATCTGATCATATACTCAAAGTTCATCGGATCCCAACAAACACACCGCAAAAAGAGTTACATCAAATAGATCTCCAAGAGACCGTTGCATTGAGGATCAAAAGAGAGAAGAAGCCATCTAGCTACTGCCTACGGACCCATAGGTCTACAATGAACTACTCACGCATCATCGGAGAGGCACCAATGAGGATGATGAACCCCTTTGTGATGGTGTCTAGATTGGATCTCGTGGTTCTGGAACTTGCAGCGGCTGGATTTGTGTTTCGTCGACTCCCCTAGGGTTTTTAGAATATTTGGGTATTTATTGTTGGAAATATGCCCTAGAGGCAATAATAAAAGTATTATTATTATATTTCCTTGTTCATGATAATTGTCTTTTATTCATGCTATAACTGTATTATCCGGAAATCGTAATACACGTGTGAATACATAGACCACAATATGTCCCTAGTGAGCCTCTAGTTGACTAGCTCGTTGTGATCAACAGATAGTCATGGTTTCCTGGCTATGGACATTGGATGTCGTTGATAACGAGATCACATCATTAGGAGAATGATGTGATGGACAAGACCCAACCCTAAGACTAGCACAAAAGATCGTGTAGTTCATTTGCTAGAGCTTTGCCAATGTCAAGTATCTTTTCCTTAGACCATGAGATTGTGCAACTCCCGGATACCGTAGGAATGCTTTGGGTGTACCAAACGTCACAACGTAACTGGGTGGCTATAAAGGTGCATTACAGGTATCTCCGAAAGTGTCTGTTGGGTTGGCACGAATCGAGACTGGGATTTGTCACTCCGTGTAAACGTAGAGGTATCTCTGGGCCCACTCGGTAGGACATCATCATATGCGCAATGTGACCAAGGAGTTGATCACGGGATGATGTGTTACGGAACGAGTAAAGTGACTTGCCGGTAACGAGATTGAACAAGGTATTGGATACCGACGATCGAATCTCGGGCAAGTAAAATACCGCTAGACAAAGGGAATTGAATACGGGATTGATTAAGTCCTTGACATCGTGTTTCATCCGATGAGATCATCGTGGAACATGTGGGAGCCAACATGGGTATCCAGATCCCGCTGTTGGTTATTGACCGGAGAACGTCTCGGTCATGTCTGCATGTCTCCCGAACCCGTAGGGTCTACACACTTAAGGTTCGATGACGCTAGGGTTATAAAGGAAGCTTGTATGTGGTAACCGAATGTTGTTCGGAGTCCCGGATGAGATCCCGGACGTCACGAGGAGTTCCGGAATGGTCCGGAGGTAAAGATTTATATATGGGAAGTCCTGTTTCGGCCATCGGGACAAGTTTCGGGGTCATCGGTATTGTACCGGGACCACCGGAAGGGTCCCGGGGGCCCACCGGGTGGGGCCACCTGCCCCGGGGGGCCACATGGGCTGTAGGGGGTGCGCCTTGGCCTACATGGGCCAAGGGCACCAGCCCCTAGAGGCCCATGCGCCAAGATAAAGGAAAAAGGGAAGAGTCCTAAAGGGGGAAGGCACCTCCGAGGTGCCTTGGGGAGGATGGACTCCTCCCCATCCTTAGCCGCACCCCTTCCTTGGAGGAGGGGGCAAGGCTGCGCCTCCCCCCTCTCCCTTGGCCCTATATATAGTGGGGAAAAGGAGGAGCAATCATACCTAAGGCCTTTGGTTGCCTCCCTCTCCCTCCCGTGACACATCTCCTCTCCCGTAGGTGCTCGGTGAAGCCCTGCAGGATTGCCACGCTCCTCCATCACCACCACGCCGTTGTGCTACTGTTGGATGGAGTCTTCCTCAACCTCTCCCTCTCTCCTTGCTGGATCAAGGCGTGGGAGACGTCACCGGGCTGTACGTGTGTTGAACGCGGAGGTGCCGTCCGTTCGGCACTTGATCATCGGTGATCTGAATCACGACGAGTACGACTCCATCAACCCCGTTCACTTGAACGCTTCCGCTTAGCGATCTACAAGGGTATGTAGATGCACTCTCCTTCTACTCGTTGCTGGTCTCTCCATAGATAGATCTTGGTGATACGCGTAGGAAAATTTTGAATTTCTGCTACGTTCCCCAACAGTGGCATCATGAGCTAGGTCTATTGCGTAGATTCTTTGCACGAGTAGAACACAAAGTAGTTGTGGGCGTTGATGTTGTTCAATATGCTTACCGTTACTAGTCCAATCTTGTTTCGACGGTATTGTGGGATGAAGCGGCCCGGACCGACCTTACACGTACTCTTACGTGAGACAGGTTCCACCGATTGACATGCACTTGGTGCATAAGGCGGCTAGCAGGTGCCAGTCTCTCCCACTTTAGTCGGATCGGATTCGATGAAAAGGGTCCTTATGAAGGGTAAATAGCAATTGGCATATCACGTTGTGGTCTTGCGTAGGTAAGAAACGTTCTTGCTAGAAACCCATAGCAGCCACGTAAAACATGCAACAACAATTAGAGGACGTCTAACTTGTTTTTGCAGGGTATGCTATGTGATGTGATATGGCCAAGAAGAATGTGATGAATGATCTGTGATGTATGAGATTGATCATGTTCTTGTAATAGGATTCACGACTTGCATGTCGATGAGTATGACAATCGGCAGGAGCCATAGGAGTTGTCTTTATTTTTTGTATGACCTGCGTGTCATTGAAGAACGCCATGTAAACTACTTTACTTTATTGCTAAACGCGTTAGTCATAGAAGTAGAAGTAGTCGTTGGCGTGACAACTTCATGAAGACACGATGATGGAGATCATGATGATGGAGATCATGGTGTCATGCCGGTGACAAGATGATCATGGAGCCCCGAAGATGAAGATCAAAAGGAGCAAAATGATATTGGCCATATCATGTCACTATTTGATTGCATGTGATGTTTATCATGTTTATGCATCTTGTTTACTTAGGACGACGGTAGTAAATAAGATGATCCCTTACAAAATTTCAAGAAGTGTTCTCCCCTAACTGTGCACCGTTGCTACAGTTCATCGCTTCTAAGCACCACGTGATGATCGGGTGTGATGGATTCTTACGTTCACATACAACGGGTGTAAGACAGTTTTACACAGCGAAAACACTTAGGGTTAACTTGACGAGCCTAGCATGTACAGACATGGCCTCGGAACACGGAGACCGAAAGGTCGAGCATGAGTCGTATAGTAGATACGATCAACATGAAGATGTTCACCGATGATGACTAGTCCGTCTCACGTGATGATCGGACACGGCCTAGTTGACTCGGATCATGTGATCACTTAGATGACCAGAGGGATGTCTATCTGAGTGGGAGTTCATAAGATGAACTTAATTATCCTGAACATAGTCAAAAGGATTTTGCAAATTATGTCGTAGCTCGCGCTTTAGTTCTACTGTTTAGATATGTTCCTAGAGAAAATATAGTTGAAAGTTGATAGTAGCAATTATGCGGACAGTAGAAAGCTTATGTCCTCAATGCACCGCTCAGTGTGCTGAACCCCAATCGTCGTCTGTGGATGTTGCGAACATCGGACATGCACGTTTTGATAACTACGTGATAGTTCAGTTAAACGGTTTAGAGTAGAGGCACCAAAGACGTTTTTCGAAACGTCGCGGAACATATGAGATGTTTCGAGGGCTGAAATTGGGATTTCAGGCTCGTGCCCACGTCAAGAGGTATGAGACCTCCGACGATTTTCTTAGCCTGCAAACTAAGGAGAGAAGCTCAATTGTTGAGCTTGTGCTCAGATTGTCTGAGTACAACAATCACTTGAATCAAGTGGGAGTTGATCTTCCAGATGAAATAGTGATAGTTTCTCCGAAGTCATTACCACCAAGCTGCTAGAGCTTCGTGATGAACTATAACATATCAGGGATAGATATGATGATCCTTGAGGTATTCGCGATGTTTGACACCGCGAAAGTAGAAATCAAGAAGGAGCATCAATTGTTGATGGTTGGTGAAACCACTAGTTTCAAGAAGGGCAAGGGCAAGAAGGGATACTTCATGAAACAGCAAATCAGCTGCTGCTCTAGTGAAGAAACCCAAGGTAAAACCCAAACCCGAGACTAAGTGCTTCTGTAATAAGGGGAACAACCACTAGAGCAGAATTACCCTAGATACTTGGTAGATAAGAAGGCTGGCAAGGTCGATAGAAGTATATTGGATATACATTGTGTTAATGTGTACTTTGCTAGTACTCCTAGTAGCACCAGGGTATTAGATACCGGTTCGGTTGCTAAGTGTTAGTAACTCGAAACAAAAGGCTACGGAATAAACGGAGACTAGCTAAAGGTGAGCTGACGATATGTGTTGGAAGTTTTTCCAAGCTTCATATGATCAAGCATCGCACGCTCCCTCTACCAAAGAGATTGGTGTTAAACCTAAATAATTGTTGTTTGGTGTTTGCGTTGAGCATAGACATGATTGGATTACGTCTATCGCAATACGGTTATTCATTTAAGGAGAATAATCGTTACTCTGTTTATTTGAATAATACCTTCAATGGTCTTACACCTAAAATGAATGGTTTATTAAATCTCGATCGTAGTGATACACATGTTCATGCCAAAAGATAGTAATGATAGAACCACCTACTTGTGGCACTGCCACGTAAGTCATATCGGTATAAAACGCATGAAGAAGCTCCATATTGATGGATCTTTGGGCTCACTCGTTTTTGAAAAGTTTGAGACATGCGAACCATGTCTATTGGTGTATATGCATGAAGAAACTCCATGCAAATGGACCGTTTTGACTCACTTGATTTTGAATCACTTGGGACATGCAAATCATACCACATGGGCAAGATGACTGAAAAGCCTCGTTTTCAGTAAGATGTAACAAGATAGCAACTTGTTGGAAGCAACACATTTTGATGCGTGCAGTCCAATGAGTGCTGAGGCATGCAGTGAATATCGTTATGTTCTTACTTCACAGATGATTCGAGTAGATGTTGAGAATATTTACTTGATGAAACACAAGTCTGAATTATTGAATGGTTCAAGTAATTTCAGAGTGAAGTAGAAGATTGTGACAAGAGGATAAAATGTCTATGATATGATCATAGAGATGAGTATCTGAGTTACGAGTTTTGGCACACAATTAAGACATTGTGGAAATTGTTTCACAATTAATACCGCCTGGAACACCATAGTGTGATGGTGTGTCCGAACATCATAGTTGCACCCTATTGGATATGATGCATACCATGATGTCTCTTATCGAACTGCCAGGATAGTTTATGGGTTAGGCATTAAAGACAACCACATTCACTTTAAATAGGGCACCACGTAATTCCGATGAGATGACACCGTATGAATTATGGTTTAGAGAAACCTAAGTTGTCATTTCTTAAAGGTTTGGGGCTGCGACGCTTATGTGAAAAAGTTTCAGGATTAAGCTCGAACCCAAAGCGGATAAAGTACATCTTCATAGGACACCCAAAACAGTTGGGTATACCTCCTAATTCAGATCCGAAGGCAATATGAATTGTTTCTAGAATTGGGTCCTTTCTCGAGGAAAGGTTTCTCTCGAAAGAATTGAGTGGGAGGATGGTGGAGACTTGATGAGGTTACTGAACCATCACTTCAACCAGTGTGTAGCAGGGCACAGGAAGTTGTTCCTGTGGCACCTACACCAATTGAAGTAGAAGCTTATGATAGTGATCATGAAACTTCAGATCAAGTCACTCCCAAACCTCGTAGGGTGACAAGGATACGTACTACTTCAGAGTGGTACAGTAATCCTGTCTTGGAAGTCATGTTGCTAGACAACAATGAACCTACGAGCTATGGAGAAGCGATGGTGGGCCTGGATTCCGATAAATGGCTCAAGGCCATAAAACCCGAGAGAGGATCCATGTATGAAAACAAAGTGTAGACTTTGGAAGAACTACTTGATGGTCATAAGGCTGTTAGGTACATATGGATTTTGAAAGGAAGACAGACAATGATGGTAAGTGTCACCATTGAGAAAGGTCGACTTGTCGTTGAGATGTTTTTCGACAAGTTCAAGGAGTTGACTACGATGAGACTTTCTCACTCGTAGCGATGCTAAGAGTATGTTGGAATTATATTAGCAATTACTGCATTATTTATGAAATCTTGCAGATAGGATGTCAAAACATTGTTTCCTCGACGATTCTTGAGGAAAGGTTGTATGTGATACAACCGGAAGGTTTTGTCTATCCTGAAATATGCTAATAAGTATGCAAAGCTCCAGCAATCCTTCTGAGGACTGGAGTGAGCATCTCGGAGTTGGAATGTATGCTTTGATGATGATCAAAGATTTAGGGTGTATACAAAGTTTATGAGAAACTTGTATTTCCAAAGAAGTGAGTGGGAGCACTATAGAATTTCTGATGAGTATATGTTGTTGACATATTAATGATCAGAAATGACGTAGAATTTCTGGAAAGCATATAGGGTTATTTGGAAAGTGTTTTCAATGGAAAACCTGGATTAAGCTACTTGAACATTGAGCATCAAGATCTATAAGGATAGATCAAAACGCTTAATGGTACTTTCAAATGAGCACATGCCTTGACGTGATCTTGAAGGTGTTCAAGATGGATCAGTCAAAAAAGGAGTTCTTGCCTGAGTTGTAAGGTACGAAGTTAAGGGCATCCATACCTGAGCCCTTGGCGCCTCCCTCCCTCCCGTGACACCTCCTCCTCTCCCGTAGGTGCTTGGCGAAGCCCTGCAGGATTGCCACGCTCCTCCATCACCACCACGCCGTTGTGCTGCTGCTGGATGGAGTCTTCCTCAACCTCTCCCTCTCTCCTTGCTGGATCAAGGCGTGGGAGACATCGTCGAGCTGTACGTGTGTTGAACGCGGAGGTGCCGTCCGTTCGGCACTAGGATCATCGGTGATCTGAATCACGACGAGTACGACTCCATCAACCCCGTTCACTTGAACGCTTCCGCTTAGCGATCTACAAGGGTATGTAGATGCACTCCCCTTTCTACTCGTTGCTGGTCTCTCCATAGATAGATCTTGGTGTTACGTAGGAAAATTTTGAATTTCTGCTACGTTCCCCAAAAGTGGCATCATGAGCTAGGTCTATTGCGTAGATTCTTTGCACGAGTAGAACACAAAGTAGTTGTGGGCGTTGATGTTGTTCAATATGCTTACCGTTACTAGTCCAATCTTGTTTCGACGGTATTGTGGGATGAAGCGGCCCGGACCGACCTTACACGTACTCTTACGTGAGACAGGTTCCACCGATTGACATGCACTTGGTGCATAAGGTGGCTAGCGGGTGCCAGTCTCTCCCACTTTAGTCGGAACGGATTCGATGAAAAGGGTCCTTATGAAGGGTAAATAGCAATTGGCATATCACGTTGTGGTCTTGCGTAGGTAAGAAACGTTCTTGCTAGAAACCCATAGCAGCCACGTAAAACATGCAACAACAATTAGAGGACGTCTAACTTGTTTTTGCAGGGTATGCTATGTGATGTGATATGGCCAAAAGGATGTGATGAATGATATATGTGATGTATGAGATTGATCATGTTCTTGTAATAGGATTCACGACTTGCATGTCGATGAGTATGACAACCGGCAGGAGCCATAGGAGTTGTCTTTATTTTTTGTATGACCTGCGTGTCATTAAAGAACGCCATGTAAACTACTTTACTTTATTGCTAAACGCGTTAGTCATAGAAGTAGAAGTAGTCGTTGGCGTGACAACTTCATGAAGACACGAAGATGGAGATCATGATGATGGAGATCATGGTGTCGTGCCGGTGACGATGATGATCATGGAGCCCCGAAGATGAAGATCAAAAGGAGCAAAATGATATTGGCCATATCATGTCACTATTTGATTGCATGTGATGTTTATCATGTTTATGCATCTTGTTTACTTAGGACGACGGTAGTAAATAAGATGATCCCTTACAAAATTTCAAGAAGTGTTCTCCCCTAACTGTGCACCGTTGCTACAGTTCGTCGCTTCTAAGCACCACGTGATGATCGGGTGTGATGGATTCTTACGTTCACATACAACGGGTGTAAGACAGTTTTACACAGCGAAAACACTTAGGGTTAACTTGACGAGCCTAGCATGTGCAGACATGGCCTCGGAACACGGAGACCGAAAGGTCGAGCATGAGTCGTATAGTAGATACGATCAACATGAAGATGTTCACCGACGTTAACTAGTCCGTCTCACGTGATGATCGGACACGGCCTAGTTGACTCGGATCATGTAATCACTTAGATGACTAGAGGGATGTCTATCTGAGTGGGAGTTCATAAGATGAACTTAATTATCCTGAACATAGTCAAAAGACCTTTTGCAAATTATGTCGTAGTTCACGCTATAGTTCTACTGTTTTAGATATGTTCCTAGAGAAAATATAGTTGAAAGTTGACAGTAGAGATTATGCGGACACTAGAACGCTTATGTCCTTAATGCACTGCTCAGTGTGCTGAACCCCAAACGTCGTTTGTGGATGTTTCGAACATCGAATATACACGTTTTGATAACTACGTGATAGTTCAGTTAAATGGTTTAAGTAGAGGCACCAAAGACATTTTCGAAACATCGCGGAACATATGAGATGTTTCGAGGGCTGAAATTGGGATTTCAGGCTCGTGCCCACGTCAAGAGGTATGAGACTTCCGACGATTTTCTTAGCCTGCAAACTAAGGAGAGAAGCTCAATTGTTGAGTTTGTGCTCAGATTGTCTGAGTACAACAATCACTTGAATCAAGTGGGAGTTGATCTTCCAAATGAGATAGTGATGTTTCTCCAAAGACATTGCCACCAAGCTACTAGAGCTTCGTGATGAACTATAACATATCAGGGATAGACATGATGATCCTTGAGGTATTCGTGTTGTTTGACATCACGAAAGTAGAAATCAAGAAGGAGCATCAATTGTTGATGGTTGGTGAAACCACTAGTTTCAAGAAGGGCAAGGGCAAGAAGGGATACTTCATGAAACGGCAAATCAGCTGCTGCACCAATGAAGAAACCCGAGGTTGAACCCAAACCCGAGACTAAGTGCTTCTGTGACAAGGGGAATAGCCGCTAAAGCAGAATTACCCTAGATACTTGGTAGATAAGAAGGCTGGCAAGGTCGATAGAAGTATATTGGATATACATTATGTTAATGTGTACTTTACTAGTACTCCTAGTAGCACCAGGGTATAAGATACCGGTTCGGTTGCTAAGTGTTAGTAACTCGAAATAAAAGCTAAGGAATAAACGGAGACTAGCTAAAGGTGAGCTGACGATATATGTTGGAAGTGTTTCCAAGGTTGATATGATCAAGCATCGCACGCTCCCTCTACCACCGAGATTGGTGTTTGCGTTGAGCATAGACATGATTGGATTATGTCTATCGCAATACGGTTATTCATTTAAGGAGAATAATGGTTACTCTGTTTATTTGACTAATACCTTCAGTGGTCTTGCACCTAAAAATGGTTTATTGAATCTCGATCGTAGTGATACACATTTTCATGCCAAAAGATATAAGATAGTAATGATAGTACCACTTACTTGTGGCACTGCCATGTAAGTCATAATGGTATAAAACGCATGAAGAAGCTCCATGTTGATGGATCTTTGGACTCACTCGTTTTTGAAAAGTTTGAGACATGCAAACCATGTCTATTGGTATATATGCATGAAGAAGCTCCATGCAAATGGACCGTTCGGACTCACTTGATTTTGAATCACTTGAGATATGCAAATCATACCACATAGGCAAGATGACTGAAAAGCCTCGGTTTCAATAAGATGGAACAAGATAACAACTTGTTGGAAGTAACACATTTTGATGTGTGCAGTCCAATGAGTGCTGAGGCATGCAGTGAATATCGTTATGTTCTTACTTCACAGATGATTCGAGTAGATGTTGAGAATATTTACTTGATGAAACACAAGTCTGAATTATTGAATGGTTCAAATAATTTCAGAGTGAAGTAGAAGATCATTGTGACAAGAGGATAAAATTTCTATGATATGATCATAGAGATGAATATCTGAGTTACGAGTTTTGGCACACAATTAAGACATTGTGGAAATTGTTTCGCAATTAATACCGCCTGGAACGCCATAATGTGATGGTGTGTCCGAACATCATAGTTGCACCCTATTGGATATGGTGCGTACCATGATGTCTCTTATCGAATTACCACTATCGTTCATGGGTTAGGCATTAGAGACAACCACATTCACTTTAAATAGGGCACCACGTAATTCCGTTGAGATGACACCGTATGAATTATGGTTTAGAGAAACCTAAGTTGTCGTTTCTTGAAAGGTTTGGGGCTGCGACGCTTATGTGAAAAAGTTTCAGGATTAAGCTCAAACCCAAAGCGGATAAAATGCATCTTCATAGGACACCCAAAACAGTTGGGTATACCTCCTAATTCAGATCCGAAAGCAATATGGATTGTTTCTTGAATCGGGTCCTTTCTCGAGGAAAAGTTTCTCTCGAAAGAATTGAGTGGGAGGATGGTGGAAACTTGATGAGGTTATTGAACCGTCTCTTCAACTAGTGTGTGGCAGGGCACAGGAAGTTGTTCCTGTGGCACCTACACCAATTGAAGTGGAAGCTTATGATAGTGATCATGAAGCTTCGGATCAAGTCACTGCCGAACCTCGTAGGACGACAAGGACACGTACTACTTCGGAGTGGTAAGGTGATCCTGTATTAAAGGTCATGTTGCTAGACAACAATGAACCTACGAGCTATGGAGAAGCGATGGTGGGCCCGGATTCCGATAAATGGCTTGAGGCCATAAAATTCGAGAACGGATCCATGGACTTTGGTGGACTTGCCCGATGATCGGCAAGCCATTAAGATAAATGGATCTTTAAGAAGAAGACGGACGTGGATGGTAATGTCACCGTCTATGAGGCTCGACTTGTGGCGAAGAGTTTTTCACAAGTTCAAGGAGTTGACTACGATGAGATTTTCTCATCCGTAGCGATGCTTAAGTCCGTCGGAATCATGTTAGCATTAGCTGCATTTATGAAATCTGGCAAACGGATGTCAAAACGAGTTTCCTTACCAGTTTTTCGTAAGGAAAGGTTGTATGTAATACAATCAGAAAGTTTTTGTCGATCCTAAGTATGCTAAAAGGTATGCTAGCTCCAGCGATCCTTTTAAGGACTGGAGTAAGCATCTCGGAGTTGGAATGTACGCTTTGATAAGATGATCAAAGATTGTGGGTTTGTACAGAGTTTATGAGAAACTTGTATTTCCAAAGAAGTGAGTGGGAGCACTATAGAATTTCTGATGAGTATATGTTGTTGACATATTGATGATCAGAAATGATGTAGAATTTCTAGAAAGCATATAGGGTTATTTGAAAGGTGTTTTTCAATAGAAAACCTGGATTAAGCTACTTGAGCATTAAGCATCAAGATCTATAAGGATAGATCAAAATGCTTAATAATACTTTCAAATGAGCACATACCTTGACATGATCTTGAAGGTGTTCAAGATGGACCAGTCAAAGAAGGAGTTCTTGCCTGAGTTGTAAGGTACGAAGTTAAGACTTAAAGCTCGACCACGGCAGAAAAGAGAGAAAGGACGAAGGTCGTCCCCTATGCTTAAGACGTAGGCTCTTCAGTATGCTATGCTGTGTACCGCACCAGAAGTGTGCCTTGCCATGAGTCAGTCAAGGGGTACAAGAGTGATCCAAGAATGGCTCACAGGACAGCGGTCAAAGTTATCCTTAGTAACTAGTAGACTAAGGAATTTTTCTCGATTATGGAGGTGGTAAAAGAGTTCGTCGTAAAGGTTACGACGATGCAAGCTTGACACCTATCCGGATAGCTCTGAGTAGAGAGACCGGATACATATAATGGAGCAATAATTTAGAATAGCTCCAAGTAGAACAGTTGTTTGGAATAGCTCCAAATAGAGCGTGGTAGCTGCATCTAGGAGATGACATAGAGATTTGTAAAGCACACACGGATCTGAAAGGTTCAGACCCGTTGACTAAAACCTCTCTCACAAGCAACATGATCAAACATAAAACTCATTGAGTGTTAATCACATAGTGATGTGAACTAGACTACTGACTCTAGTAAACTTTTGGGTATTAGTCACATGGCGATGTGACCTGTGAGTGTTAATCACATGGCGATGTGAACTAGATTATTGACTCTAGTGCAAGTGGGAGACTGTTGGAAATATGCCCTAGAGGCAATAATAAAAGTATTATTATTATATTTCCTTGTTCATGATAATTGTCTTTTATTCATGCTATAACTGTATTATCCGGAAATCGTAATACACGTGTGAATACATAGACCACAATATGTCCCTAGTGAGCCTCTAGTTGACTAGCTCGTTGTGATCAACAGATAGTCATGGTTTCCTGGCTATGGACATTGGATGTCGTTGATAACGAGATCACATCATTAGGAGAATGATGTGATGGACAAGACCCAACCCTAAGACTAGCACAAAAGATCGTGTAGTTCATTTGCTAGAGCTTTGCCAATGTCAAGTATCTTTTCCTTAGACCATGAGATTGTGCAACTCCCGGATACCGTAGGAATGCTTTGGGTGTACCAAACGTCACAACGTAACTGGGTGGCTATAAAGGTGCATTACAGGTATCTCCGAAAGTGTCTGTTGGGTTGGCACGAATCGAGACTGGGATTTGTCACTCCGTGTAAACGGAGAGGTATCTCTGGGCCCACTCGGTAGGACATCATCATATGCGCAATGTGACCAAGGAGTTGATCACGGGATGATGTGTTACGGAACGAGTAAAGTGACTTGCCGGTAATGAGATTGAACAAGGTATTGGATACCGACGATCGAATCTCGGGCAAGTAAAATACCGCTAGACAAAGGGAATTGTATACGGGATCGATTGAGTCCTTGACATCGTGGTTCATCCGATGAGATCATCGTGGAACATGTGGGAGCCAACATGGGTATCCAGATCCCGCTGTTGGTTATTGACCGGAGAACGTCTCGGTCATGTCTGCATGTCTCCCAAACCCGTAGGGTCTACACACTTAAGGTTCGATGACGCTAGGGTTATAAAGGAAGCTTGTATGTGGTTACCGAATGTTGTTCGGAGTCCCGGATGAGATCCCGGACGTCACGAGGAGTTCCGGAATGGTCCGGAGGTAAAGATTTATATATAGGAAGTCCTGTTTCGGCCATCGGGACAAGTTTCGGGGTCATCGGTATTGTACCGGGACCACCAGAAGGGTCCCGGGGGCCCACCGGGTGGGGCCACCTGCCCCGGGGGGCCACATGGGCTGTAGGGGGTGCGCCTTGGCCTACATGGGCCAAGGGCACCAGCCCCTAGAGGCCCATGCGCCAAGATAAAGGAAAAAGGGAAGAGTCCTAAAGGGGGAAGGCACCTCCGAGGTGCCTTGGGGAGGATGGACTCCTCCCCATCCTTAGCCGCACCCCTTCCTTGGAGGAGGGGGCAAGGCTGCGCCTCCCCCCTCTCCCTTGGCCCTATATATAGTGGGGAAAAGGAGGAGCAATCATACCTAAGGCCTTTGGTTGCCTCCCTCTCCCTCCCGTGACACATCTCCTCTCCCGTAGGTGCTCGGTGAAGCCCTGCAGGATTGCCACGCTCCTCCATCACCACCACGCCGTTGTGCTGCTGTTGGATGGAGTCTTCCTCAACCTCTCCCTCTCTCCTTGCTGGATCAAGGCGTGGGAGACGTCACCGGGCTGTACGTGTGTTGAACGCGGAGGTGCCGTCCGTTCGGCACTTGATCATCGGTGATCTGAATCACGACGAGTACGACTCCATCAACCCCGTTCACTTGAACGCTTCCGCTTAGCGATCTACAAGGGTATGTAGATGCACTCTCCTTCTACTCGTTGCTGGTCTCTCCATAGATAGATCTTGGTGATACGCGTAGGAAAATTTTGAATTTCTGCTACGTTCCCCAACATTTATATGGGCGAAGAGGCGGTGCGGGAGGCCACCGAGATGGGCACAACCCACCAGGGCGCGCCTGGGCCCCCAGACGCGCCTAGGTGGGTTGTGCCTGATACGTCTCCAACGTATATATAATTTTTGATTGTTCCATGATATTGAATTATCCATCTTGGATGTTTTATATGCATTTATATGCTATTTTATATGATTTTTGGGACTAACCTATTAACCTAGAGCCCGGTGCCAGTTTTTGTTTTTTCCTTTCTTTTGAGTATCGTAGAAAAGGAATATCAAATGGACTCCAATTGACCTGAAAATTTACGGAGATTATTTCTGGACCAGAAGAAGCCCACGGAGCATCGGAGATGGACCAGAAGAGTCCCGAGTCAACCACGAGGGTGGAGGGCGCGCCCTACCCCCCTGGCCGCGCCCTCTACCTCGTGGCTTACTCGGGGACCCCCTGACTTGTACCCGACGCCAACAACTCTTATATATTCCCAAACTTCCAAAACAGGACCAAGATCAGGAGTTCCACTGCCGCAAGCCTCTCGAGCCACCAAAAACCAATCGGGACCCTGTTCCGGCATCCTGCCGGAGGGTGGATCCATCACCGGTGGCCATCTTCATCATCCCGGCGCTCTCCATTATGAGGAGGGAGTAGTTCACCCTCGGGGCTGAGGGTATGTACCAGTAGCTATGTGTTTGATCTCTCTCTTTCTCTCTCTTGTGTTCTTGATTCGGCACGATCTTGATGTGCCGCGAGCTTTGCTATTATAGTTGGATCTTATGATGTTTCTCCCCCTCTACCTTCTTGAAGGAAATATGCCCTAGAGGCAATAATTTATTTCCTTAAATCATGATAAATGTTTATTATTCATGCTAGAATTGTATTAACCGGAAACATAATACATGTGTGAATACATAGACAAACATAGTGTCACTAGTATGCCTCTACTTGACTAGCTCGTTGAATCAAAGATGGTTAAGTTTCCTAGCCATAGACATGAGTTGTCATTTGATTAACGGGATCACATCATTAGGAGAATGATGTGATTGACTTGACCCATTCCATTAGCTTAGCACCTGATCGTTTAGTATGTTGCTATTGCTTTCTTCATGACTTGTACATGTTCCTATGACTATGAGATTATGCAACTCCCGTTTACCAGAGGAACACTTTGTGTGCTACCAAACATCACAACATAACTGGGTGATTATAAAGGAGCTCTACAGGTGTCTCCGAAGGTACATGTTGAGTTGGTGTATTTAGAGATTAGGATTTGTCACTCCGATTGTCGGAGAGGTATCTCTGGGCCCTCTCGGTAATGCACATCACTATAAGCCTTGCAAGCAATGTGACTAATGAGTTAGTTGCGGAATGATGCATTACATAACGAGTAAAGAGACTTGCCGGTAACGAGATTGAACTAGGTCTTGAGATACCGACGATCGAATCTCGGGCAAGTAACATACAGATGACAAAGGGAACAACGTATGTTGTTATGCGTTTGACCGATAAAGATCTTCGTAGAATATGTGGGAGCCAATATGAGCATCCAGGTTACGCTATTGGTTATTGACCGGAAACATGTCTCGGTCATGTTTACATAGTTCTCGAACCCGTAGGGTCCGCACGCTTAAGGTTTCGATGATAGTTTTATTACGAATTTATGAGTTTTGATGTACCGAAGGAGTTCGGAGTCCCGGATGAGATCGGGGACATGACGAGGAGTCTCGAAATGGTCGAGACGTAAAGATCGATATATTGGACAACTATATTCGGACTTCGGAAAGGTTCCGAATGATTCGGGTATTTTTTGGAGTACCGGAGAGTTACGGGAATTCGCCGGGAGAAGTATTGGGCCTTATTGGGCCATACGGGAAAGAGAGAGGGGCTGCCTAGGGCAGGCCACGTGCCCCCCAATGCCTAGTCCTAATTGGACTAGGGGGAGGGGCTGCGCCCCCTCCTTCCTTCCCTTCTCTCTTCCCTTTCCTTCTCTCCTACTCCTACTACATGGAAGGGCTCCTAGTTCTACTAGGAAAAGGGGAATCCTACTCCCGGTGAGAGTAGGACTCCCCTAGGGCGCGCCATAGAGAGGGCCAGCCCTCCCCCTCCTCCACTCCTTTATATACGGGGGCAGGGGGCACCCCATAGACACACAAGTTGATCTTCGTGATCGTTCTTTAGCCATGTGCGGTGCCCCGCTCCACCATATTCCACCTCGGTCATATCGTTGCGGTGCTTAGGCGAAGCCCTGCATCGGCAGAACATCATCATCGTCACCACGCCGTCGTGCTGACGGAACTCATCCCTGACACCCTGCTGGATCGGAGTCCGGGGATCATCATCGAGCTGAACGTGTGCTAAACTCGGAGGTGCCATACGTTCGGTACTTGGATCGGTCGGATCGTAAAGACGTACGACTACATCAACCGCGTTATCATAACGCTTCCGCTTTCGGTCTACGAGGGTACGTGGACAACACTCTCCCCTCTTGTTGCTATGCATCACCATGATCTTGCGTGTGCGTAGGAAATTTTTTGAAATTACTACGTTCCACAACACTTCTTGTAATGGATTGAGTTTTCCCTTTGAAGTTATCTTATTAGATTGAGTCTTTAAGGATTTGAGAACACTTGATTTATGTCTTGCATGTTCTTATCTGTGGTGACAATAGGATATTCACGTGATCCACTTGATGTATGTTTTGGTGATCAACTTGCGGGTTTCTTGACCTTGGGAATCTATGCATAGGGGTTGGCACACGTTTTCGTCTTGACTCTCTGGTAGAAACTTTGGGGCACTCTATGAAGTTCTTTGTGTTGGTTTGAATAGATGAATCTGAGATTGTGTGATGCATATTGTATAACCAAACCCGCGGATACTTGAGGTGACATTGGAGTATGAAAGTGCAACTATCCCTATGTGGTTTTGGTAATTCATAACAACATATAGCTCATTGAGCTAATGCTATTCCAAGACTATTATTTCAGGAAAGCTCAATGAATGGCATGGCATGGATGATGAAAGTGGATCCCTCAAAATACTAAGGACAAAGGATTGGCTCAAGCTCAAAAGCTCAAGACTCTTCATTTTATATTTTAGTGATCCAAGATCACATTGAGTCTATAGGAAAAGCCAATACTATCAAGGAGGGATGAGGTGTTGCTTAATGAGCCTCTTGCTTCATGTGCTTAGTGATATGCTCCAAAACCCTCAACTACTTTCCCACATCCACAAATGACCTAAACCCAAAGCCAAAATCGGTCACACTGATTCTTCCTATCCGGCGCCACCGATTCCAAAAGTCATAGCCACTGCCACAAACCCTAAGCAAATCGGTCTTACCGATAGGGATCTCGGTCTCACCGAGATGGGGTTGTAATGTCTCTGTTTCCCTTCGTAACATTTTGGTCTAACCGAAGTGAGTGATCGGTCCCACCGAGATTGCAATGTAAACTCTCTGTTTCCCTTTTGTAACATTTCGGTCTCACCGAAAAGAGCAAATCAGTCCCACCGAGTTTACCTGGCCAACTCTCTGGAAAGCTTATTACCAAAATCGGTCTCACCGAGTTTGTGTAATCGGTCTTACCGAGATTACGTTATGCCCTAACCCTAACCGAATCGGTCTCACCGAGATGCAAGTTAGTCCCACCGAAAATCACTAACGGTCACTAGGTTTACTAAATCGGTCCGACCGAGTTTAACATTTCGGTCCCACCGAGTTTGGTAAATTGTGTGTAACGGTTAGATTTTGTGTGGAGGCTATATATACCTCTCCACCTCCTCTTCATTCGTGGAGAGAGCCATCAGAACGAACCTACACTTCCAACTTACCATTTCTGAGAGAGAACCGCCTACTCATGTGTTGAGGCCAAGATATTCCATTCCTACCATATGAATCTTGATCTCTAGCCTTCCCCAAGTTGCTTTCCACTCAAATCTTCTTTCCACCAGATCCAAAACCTATGAGAGAGAGTTGAGTGTTGGGGAGACTACCATTTGAAGCACAAGAGCAAGGAGTTCAGCATCAACGCACCATTTGTTATTTCTTGGAGAGTGGTGTCTCGTAGATTTGCTAGGTGTCACTTGGGAGCCTCCGACAAGATTGTGGAGTTGAACCAAGGAGTTTGTAAGGGCAAGGAGATCTTCTACTTCGTGAAGATCTACCGCTAGTGAGGCAAGTCTTCGTGGGCGACGTCCATGGTGGGATAGACAAGGTTGCTTCTTCGTGGACCCTTCTTGGGTGGAGCGCTCCATGGACTCGTGCAGCCATTACCCTTCGTGGGTTGAAGTCTCCATCAACATGGATGTACGATAGCACCACCTATCGGAACCACGCCAAAAACATCCATGTCTCCAATTGCGTTTGAATCCTCCAAACCCTTCCCTTTACTTTCTTGCAAGTTGCATGCTTTAATTTCTGCTGCCTATATACTCTTTGCATGCTTGCTTGAATAGTGTGATGATTGCTTGACTTGTCCTAAAATAGCTAAAATCTGCCAAACTCTAAAATTGGGAAAAGGTTAAGTTTTTATTGGTCAAGTAGTCTAATCACCCCCCCCCCCTCTAGACATACTTCAAGGTCCTACAAGTGGTATAAGAGCTTTGGTCTCCATTTGCTTTGATTTCCATAGCTTTTGGTGGTCATAGCCTTGGTTTCACAACCTAGGAGAGTATGGCATCTAGCGAGGGAAATTATCACCATAGAGGTCCTTACTTTGATGGTACTAATTTTGCTAGTTGGAAGCATAAAATGAAAATGCATATTCTTGGACATAACCCCGCCGTTTGGGCAATTATTTGTATTGGCTTGCAAGGTGAATTTTTCGAAGGGAGAGAACCGAACTGTGAAGCTAATGCGGAAGAATTGAAGATGCTGTAATACAACGCTCAAGCATGTGACATCATCTTCAACGGATTGTGCCCCGAAGAATTCAACAAAATCAGCCGTCTTGAGAATGCAAAGAAAATTTGGGATACTTTGATTGATATGCATGAAGGTACCGAGTCCATCAAGGAATCCAAGTTGGATGTGCTCCAAAGTCAGCTTGACAAGTTCAAAATGAAGGATGGTGAAGGTGTCGCTGAAATGTACTCTAGGCTTGCTCTTATCACAAATGAGATAGCCGGCTTAGGGAGTGAAGAGATGACCGACAAATTCATCATCAAGAAAATCCTAAGAGCATTGGATGGAAAATATGATACCGTGTGCACATTGATCCAAATGATGCCAAACTACAAAGATCTCAAGCCAACGGAAGTCATTGGAAGAATTGTTGCTCATGAGATGTCACTCAAGGATAAGGAGGAACTTCACAACAAGTCAAGTGGTGCTTACAAAGCCTCAAGTGAAGCCCCCACATCATCAAGTGAGAAACAAACCTTCAATGAAGAATTGAGCTTAATGGTGAAGAACTTCAACAAATTCTACAAGAGTAGAAGCAAAGAAAGAAGCTCTAAGTCAAGGTCTTACAATGACAAGAGATCTTCTAGTCGAGAGCGCAATTGCTACAATTGTGGGAGACCCGGACACTATTCCAATGAGTGTATGGCACCCTACAAAAGAAGAGAAGATTCTCCAAGAAGAAGAAGCAAAAGAGAAGAATCACCACCAAGAGAGAGGAGGAGTAGAGATGATCGTTATGAACAAAGACCCTCATGGAGAAGCAAGGATTCAGAAAGGAAAGACAAGTCATCAAGGAGCTACACAAAAAGAAGACATCAAGCCCATGTTGGTGAATGGGTTTTCGGCTCCGACTTCGACAATCACTCCGAGAGAAGCTATCACTCCGACTCCGAATATACTCAAGATGAAGGTGTTGCCGGTCTAGCACTTGTGTCAACCAACTCCTACGACATATTTGATTCACCAAATGAAGGTGTTGGAAGATGCTTCATGGCCAAAGGTCCAAAGGTAACACATCCTGAGTATGTTGATTTCAATAGTGATGAAGATGACTTGCTTGTGGATGATGATTTACTTGTTGACAACTCTAGTGATGAATACTATGATGAAACGTCATTTAATCATGCTAATCAAGATAAAACGAATAAAAATGATAAGGAGAAGATTGAGCTTCTAACTAAAGAACTAAACACTCTTAAGTTGGCTCATAAAACTATCTTCGAAGATCATCGAGAACTTTTAAGGGCTCATGAGAAGTTACGCTTTGAAAAGCTCAATCTTGAGAAAGAGCATGAGTTCTTAAAAGCAATCAATGATGATCCCCGCAAGAAAAGTTCTTCTTACATTGCCAAGCATTTACTCTTATCTACTTACATGCCTCAAGTCAAGCCTAGTAACAAGTACAAGAAAGATACTTCCTCTAGTAGTAACAATAATAATGTCAAATCCAATATTGTTGCTTCTAGTAGTTCTCTTGATTCCACTAATGATTCTCTTAGCCAAGTTACACTTGAGCAAGAAAATAGCTTATTGAAGGGAATTATAGAGAAAGGTGTTTACAAGAGCCTTGCCGGGAGTAAGCAATTCGAGGAAATTATACGCAAGCAAGGAAGGCACCAGAAGAATCAAGGTGTTGGTTTTGAATGAAAGTTCAACACCAATGGAGTTGAGTGGGAAGAAGATCAATACCCCAAGACAAAGTTTGTTCCTCAACAAGAGAAGTATGATCCTGCTTCCTTCAAGGGAACACAAGCTCAAGATGATCTTCCACCACAAGACCACAAGAACAAAGGCAAGGACAAGCTTCAATAAGAGATTGATGCATTTGAAGAAGCACCTAAAGCCTCGTTCAAGTGGGTTCCCAAGACAACATCAAGTTCTACTTCATCAAGTACAACTACAACTCCAAGGATTCCCATCAAGGTGATGTGGATCCCAAAGAAGAAGAACTAGAGAGTTCTTGAGGGTGACTCCGCCAACATTCTTCACTCATATCATTATGGCAAGAACAAGTGCAATCAACTTTCACATCTTGCACTAGTTCAAGGAGTCACAAACCCTCATGTTGGTAAGGCAAGGGACAAGGTAACCTAATGATTTCATGGACATCATCTTGTGTGTGCATCACTCTATGTCTATGGATATTCTTGTTTGTTCCTTGTGGGACTAACCCATGTAGGTAAGTTGAAAGTGCAACTCACTCCAAAGGATTGCTCCAAATGATCTACATCAACTTTGAGCATCTACATCTTCAACACCTACATGAAGTCATCATCGACAATACCAAAGGTTAGTTCATCCCTCTAAGGGGGGATCTCACATCTAGCGGGAGCTTAACTCTAAGAATTGAGTCAAAGCAACTCTAATGGTGTGAACACATCAATGCATTATGTAAAAGTGGTAACCCCACTTGAGCTTAAACGATGAGTATGACCTATGATCAAATGTTCTCATTTGACTCCTAAGTCAATATACTCATATATAGATGACCTAGTCATCGCCAATTGTTTGATAGATGCTAGAATTGGTTGTGCATGCTTTGCCACATATTTCATTTGCCATCTTATTGTGTGAGCATGTTGGTGCATATTTTACTCATTCAAGGACATCCACTTGTTGTTTTGATTGTTTGGTTTCTTTTCTTTTTGCCAAGTGGATGGACAAGAATGCCTAAGAACCTTCTTTAGCTATCTATGCTTTTCTCATCTCAAACTCTATTCATGCTACATCACAAAATTTGATCAAGTCAGATTCGAACCACTCTGTGTGAGGAGCACTCGGAGTCCCCGATTCGTCATAGACTTAAACTTCCAAAACCTCTTTGTGATTCTTGGTCTGACCGATTCCTCCATTTTGGTCATACCAAGATCACTAAGTTGATCTGAGTTTTCAATCTCGGTGCAACCGATTTGAACTCTTCGGTCTCACCGATTTGCTGTAACTGCACACAGTTATGCATCTCGGTGCCACCGAGCTGTTCCACTCGGTCACACCGACAGGGTCGGGCTATATATAGCCACGGGAAAAAAATTGGAAATTTCTCCGAAACCCTTCGCCCGCGCACTAGCTCGCTCTGTCATCGGTGGTCTCCGGATCCTCTCCTTGTTGCCCGCAGCCTCATGTCGCTGGTCTTCGCCGCTGTCAACGGATTTCATCCCCACCGTTGCCGCCGTAGCAAGTCCACCGCCAAGTTAGGGTATGGACTTGATCTTTGTGCTATCCACGTCTGATTCCTAGCACATTGTATTCATATTGATTCTTTCCACGATTGAGACTCTTCTATCCAGCCAAAGTAATTCATAGATTAGATGAGATTCAAATTTTTAGGGTTAGGTTTCCGCCGAAACCATCTCAGACCCACCGAGTTGAAAAACTCGGTCTCACCGATTTGGCTTATGCCATTGCACTAGTAACTCTCAGTCTGACCGAGAATTACTAATCGGTGCGACCGATTTGAGGATTCTGTGAAACCCTAGCAGTCTCGGTGCCACCGAACTGAGACTCGGTCCAACCGAGATCATCAGTTTAGGTTCCAAAACTGCTTCGGTATCACCGAGTTTGAAAATCGGTTGATCCGAAATGCTTTCTGTGGAAAACTAAAACTGAACTTTTGAATCATTCTTTTGCAAAAAAATCTCTGCATTTTGTGATGCTCATCTATTCTATCTCATCTATAACTCTTCACAGGGTCAGCAGTCAGCTTTTGCAGTATGTCAGATTAGAGTGACAGCCAGAACAGGTCAGAAGAGCAGTTAGACTTGAGTGAGGGCACTAGTCCCTCAACTTCAGATGATGGGAGCAGAAGTACTCCTAGCAATTTGCCTAAGGCTGCAACTAGGCAAAGGAGGAAAAGAACTTCAGATTCTGAGGATGAAGATTACAAAGCTGAGGAAGATGAGGCTACTTCCAAGAAAGTAGTACTCAAGAAAGAGTATGGCTCTGCTCAGAGCACTAAACCAGGTCTGAAGAGGAAAGTTCCTGCCAAGAGGACACCAATGCCAAAGGCCAGAAAGTCCACTCAAGTGCCAGCTCAGGCTCAACCCAAAGAGGCACCTGCAAGGAAAGAAACATCATCCAAACCTCAGAAGGTTCCTACTGGAGAGACTATGAAATTCGCAATTGAATCAGAGGATGATGGTGATCAAGACAAGAAAAAGAAGAGAGCTAGAACCACAACTGCCAAGGTCCTTGGAAAGCCCTCCATGAGAAGAGATTCAGAAGAAGAGGAAGAGGATGCTGCACCAGCACCTAAGGCACCTAAGCTTATGGGTGATGCAATCAGATCAGGGGCTGTAACATCTAAGCCCAAGGATGCACCCAAAGCTGCCTCCAAGGCCAAGCAAGTTCCAAAGAGGAATACTAGGAGTATTCCAGCTACTGAGAAGAACAAGGCCCCAGTGCCCAATGTTGCTGAAGAAGAAGATGAAGAAGGACAAGTCCTAAGAAAGCTTAAGCCCAAGATACCAGACCACAATGATGCCCATCCTGTGGCTGAGGACATGAGAGTCAGGAAGGATTCAGGGCTGAGACTGTGGAAAATGGAAGATCCGTATGCTTCAAGAAGAAGAACTGCTGTTGACTACAGGTTCCATACAAAGGAATAGCAGGACTTTTATGAAACAATTTTGTTGGACAAGAAGCCTATAGTCTGTGACATGAGGTGGGTTAACTGGAAATTCATCAAGGAAAATGAGCAGCACTATCCTGGAGTGCAAGACAGCTTTGTTGCTTGTGGAGTTGCTGATTTTGTGGGACAGAAGTTCACCCACTGGAATGATGAGCTTATCATGCACTTCTACTCCACAACACATTTTTACCCAGATGGTAGAATTGTTTGGATGTCTGAAGGTACAAGGTACCAATCTACTGTTGAAGAATGGGCAAGTCTGATAAATGCCCCCAAGGAAAATAAGGATGACCTGGACATTTATGCTAAGAAGAAGTTGGGTCACAATTCAATGGCTCACATGTACAAGGAAATACCAGACAAGGCATTAGAGACTCACAAGTTTGGATCAGTTCACTTTCTGCTGTCAGGGTTGCCAACCATAAATTGGGTTCTGAGGCACACTTTGTTGCCCAAGTCTGGTGACCATAACATGATCAGAGGGCATGCCATCAATATGTTGCATGTATTTGATGTGCCCCAGAAGTTCAAAGTCATGAGCCTGATGATTGAAACAATCAAGAGGACTGCAGCAGATCAGAAGAGGAGCTGTGGATATGCACCTCAGATTCAAGAATTGGTCAACTCAAAGATGGGCATAGGGAAATATCAGTTGGATAAGGAACATTTTCCACTTTATCCAGACTTTGAGGACAATGAGGTTGTCATGAATGAAGATGATCCACAATCAGTTCAAGCCTAGGAGAAGAAGGAGAAGGCAAGGAAGGAGAAAGCTGCCAAGATGCCAACTCAAGAGGAGGCATCTGAATATTTCTTGAAAACCAAACAAGAGCAGCTTGGTTACTTGATAGCATCTACATTGAGGATTGAGAAAGGACTGGCCACCCTCACTCAGAATCAGGAGAGCCTTGAAAGAATCATGGAACTTAAGTTTCATGACCTTGATGTTAAAGTAACTGAGATTCAGTCAGTTGTAGAGCGGCTGTAGGATGAAGTGCAGGAGAGGCAGGGCAAGACTACCACCAATGTGTTTGCCAGAGTGCCCAGAGCCCAGAGGTCAGTTGCAGTGCCAGTGACAGACACTAGAGCAACAACTTCAGCACCAGCCACAGCACCTTCAGTTCCAGTGCAACCAGCTCCAGCATCTACTACAGCACCCTCTACTTCAACTGAAGCCTTCATCCGTGGAGTTATCAGGACACCACCACCAGAAGATCAAGCCTGAGAGACGATCTAGCACTATGCATTTTCTATGAACTTTTTGGTAACTTATTTCCAAAGGGGGAGAGAAATGTATAAATCATAGGCTTCGAGAGAGAGAGAGAGTGTGTTGCTTTTATTCTCTCTTGCTTTATTTGGTGGTTTTTTAAACTTTGTTTGATTTTGGTTGAGATAATATGCTTGTGAGACATTGATGATCATGTGTTTGATCATAAGCTACACTTATGCATGTTTGATGATATTATTCTATCTATCTTATATGATCATTCACTATGCTTGGTGAAGAGTGCATGTATTCAATGTTTATTATTTTGAGCGCTCCACCAAGATGTATGTGACATGGAAGAGTAACCCATGAGCCTAATTCTTTGTGCATTTGCAGTCCAAAGCAAATCTTAAACTATGCACAAATTTAGGGGGAGCTCTTGCTTATCACATACTTCTCAAAGCGACGATGTTATTCAATCTTATTATCATTTGTTGAAGCTTTGATCTATATGTTGTCATCAATTACCAAAAAGGGGGAGATTGAAAGTGCAACTATCCCTAGGTGGTTTTGGTAATTCATAACAACATATAGCTCATTGAGCTAATGCTATTCCAAGACTATTATTTCAGGAAAGCTCAATGAATGGCATGGCATGGATGATGAAAGTGGATCCCTCAAAATACTAAGGACAAAGGATTGGCTCAAGCTCAAAAGCTCAAGACTCTTCATTTTATATTTTAGTGATCCAAGATCACATTGAGTCTATAGGAAAAGCCAATACTATCAAGGAGGGATGAGGTGTTGCTTAATGAGCCTCTTGCTTCATGTGCTTAGTGATATTCTCCAAAACCCTCAACTAATTTCCCACATCCACAAATGACCTAAACCCAAAGCCAAAATCGGTCACACCGATTCTTCCTATCCGGCGCCACCGATTCCAAAATTCATAGCCACTGCCACAAACCCTAAGCAAATCGGTCTTACCGATAGGGATCTCGGTCTCACCGAGATGGGGTTGTAATCTCTCTGTTTCCCTTTGTAACATTTCGGTCTAACCGAAGTGAGCGATTGGTCCCACCGAGATTGCAATGTAAACTCTCTGTTTCCCTTTTGTAACATTTCGGTCTCACCAAAAAGAGCAAATCGGTCCCACCGAGTTTACCTGACCAACTCTCTGGAAAGCTTATTACCAAAATCGGTCTCACCGAGTTTGTGTAATCGGTCTTACCGAGATTACGTTATGCCCTAACCCTAACCGAATCAGTCTCACCGAGATGCAAGTCAGTCCCACCGAAAATCACTAACGTTCACTAGGTTTACTAAATCGGTCCGACCGAGTTTAACATTTCGGTCCCACCGAGTTTGGTAAATTGTGTGTAACGGTTAGATTTTTTGTGGAGGCTATATATACCCCTCCACCTCCTCTTCATTCGTGGAGAGAGCCATCAGAACGAACCTACACTTCCAACTTACCATTTCTGAGAGAGAACCACGTACTCATGTGTTGAGGCCAAGATATTCCATTCCTACCATATGAATCTTGATCTCTAGCCTTCCCCAAGTTGCTTTCCACTCAAATCTTCTTTCCACCAGATCCAAAACCTATGAGAGAGAGTTGAGTGTTGGGGAGACTATCATTTGAAGCACAAGAGCAAGGAGTTCATCATCAACGCACCATTTGTTACTCTTGGAGAGTGGTGTCTCCTAGATTGGCTGGGTGTCACTTGGGATTGTCCGACAAGATTGTGGAGTTGAACCAAGGAGTTTGTAAGGGCAAGGAGATCGCCTACTTCGTGAACATCTACCGCTAGTGAGGCAAGTCCTTCGTGGGCGACGGCCATGGTGGGATAGACAAGGTTGCTTCTTCGTGGACCCTTCTTGGGTGGAGCCCTCCGTGGACTCGCGCAGCCGTTACCCTTAGTGGGTTGAAGTCTCCATCAACGTGGATGTACGATAGCACCACCTATCGGAACCACGCCAAAAACATCCGTATCTCCAATTGCGTTTGAATCCTCCAAACCCTTCCCTTTACTTTCTTGCAAGTTGCATGCTTTAATTTCCGCTGCCCATATACTCTTTGCATGCTTTCTTGAATAGTGTGATGATTGCTTGACTTGTCCTAAAATAGCTCAAATCTGCCAAACTCTAAAATTGGGAAAAGGTTAAGTTTTTATTGGTCAAGTAGTCTAATCACCCCCCCCTCTAGACATACTTCAAGGTCCTACAGAGTATCTAGGTGACATTAGGGTTTTGGTTGATGTGTGTCTTAAGGTGTTATTTTACTACGAACTCTAGGGTTGTTTGTGACACTTATAGGAATAGCCCAATGGATTGATCGGAAAGAATAACTTTGAGGTGGTTTCGTACCCTACAATAATCTCTTTGTTTGTTCTCCGCTATTTGTGACTTTGGAGTGACTCCTTGTTGCATGTTGAGGGATTGTTATATGATCTAATTATGTTATCGTTGTTGAGAGAACTTGCACTAGTGAAAGTATGAATGCTAGGCCTTGTTTCGAAGCATTGCGATACCGTTTTCGATCACATTTACCACTTTCTACCTTGCTGTTTTTATATTTTCAGATTATAAAAATATATTTCTACCATCCATATTGCACTTGTATCACCATCTCTTCGCGGAACAAGTGCACCTATACAATTTACCATTGTATTGGGTGTGTTGGGGACACAAGAGACTCTTTGTTATTTGGTTGCGGGGTTGTTTGAGAGAGACCATCTTCATCCTACGCCTCCCATGGATTGATAAACCTTAGGTCATCCACTTGAGGGAAATTTGCTACTGTCCTACAAAACTCTGCACTTGCAGGCCCAACAACGTCTACAAGAAGAAAGGTTGTGTAGTAGACATCACGCTCTTTTTTGGCACCGTTGCCGGGGAGGTTAGTGCTTGAAGGTATATATTTAGATCTTGCAATTGAATCTTTTAGTTTCTTGTTTTATCACTAGTTTAGTCTATAAAAGAAAACTACAAAAAATGGAATTGAGATTGCCTCATATGCTTCATCTTTTTAATGTCTTTCGTGAAAATGATGGAAAGGAAAATTGTGCCCACGTGTTAGAAGAAGAATGCATTAAAAAGTTTGGCACTAAATCTTTTAATGATGAGCATGATTGCAATGTTGCCAGTATGAACTCTTTGAATATCCATAGTACTAATGATGATTGCACTAGTCATGATAAAAATGTTTCTTATCAGCATGTCATTTTTTGTGGAGCGCATAGAGTTTGCAAGTACACACCAGAAAGGGAAGATAAATTTTGCAATAGGCATAAGTATTTAGAAACTAAATGGTTGCAAGAAAGGCTAGATGTTTGTGCTGAAAATTTAAATTTTCTTCGCCATCCTTGTGAACTTTGCAATGAACGTGGTCATTTAAATCTCCAATGCAAATTATTTCATGATCGAATCGTGTCCAAAATTTGTGATGACTTGATTTCCCTTGCACGTCATATTGAACTTAGTTTACTTATGGGTTATGAAGAAATGAAATGTATAACTAAGGATATTCCAGAATTTGCCCTTGAGAGAGTTCTTGATTTTGATCTAGAGGAAATTTATATGTATTGTCCGGTGAATTGCATTGAAAATCCTTATATTGCCAATTACATAAAGACAAGAAAACAAATAGAAGATTAAGAGAATACTAATGAAAGGGAAGAGGTTTCCCAATATCCTCCTATTCTTTCTTATGATGAATCAGGTAACATGGAGGAGCTTTTTATTCAACCAATCTCATTAACAAGGAGCTCCAAAAGGAGGATTAAACCCACACATAATGTGGAGAAGAAAAAGAAAAGACGAAGAAGCAAAGGTAAAAAGGTATCCCTCCCAAATGATGTTGCTCCTATTATTGTTATGCCTATTACTCATTGTGATGATAATAATTGCTATACTATTGGTGATATCCATACTATTAATGATGAGAGTGATTATGCTTATGATATGCAAGGGCCCAAGCTTGGGGATGCTATGTTTGATGAGAATGACAGGTTTGAGAATTTATTTGCTGCAATTAATGTTTGTCCCAAGCTTGGGGATGCTATGCTTATTGAAGATGATATTTTTAACCTCCCAAGTTTTGATATGCAAATTTATTATGATGATAGCATGCCTCCTATTTATGATGATTATATTGATGAAAGTGGGTTTGGAAGAGTGTCAACTTTAGTAAGTAATGATCCCACTATTTTGGAGGGTGTTGAATCTTATTGTGACAATTATGAAAGTGGATTTGGAGAGGTCATGACTTTATCTAGTAATGATTCCACTATCTTGGACGAGGTTTCAATTGATTATGATGAGAACAAAGTTGCTACTTATGATGATTATTGTGATGATAATTATGTTATAAAAAGTAGTGATAATTATATTTATAAAACTTTTCATGATTATGATTACCCTTTTTCTGAATATTACTCTTTTAATGTGGAAACAATTTATAGTATTCGAGTTTCTTATGATACTCCCACTATTCCGTATGAGAAAATTTTTGCTTATGTGGAGAGTAGTAAATTTTCTATGCTTGGGGATCATGAAAATAATGCTTTATGTGATGGTTATATTGTTGAATTCATTAATGATGCTATTGAAAATTATTGTGAGGGAGGAATATAAGCTTGTAGGAATTGCAATAATATCAAGTTTCCTATCTATGTGTTGAAAGTTTTGAAGTCATGCTTGTTTTGCTTTCCTATGCTAGTTGATTCTTGTTCCCATAAGTTGTTTGCTCATAAAATACCTATGCATAGGAAGTGGGTTAGACTTAAATGTGCTAGTCATATGCTTCATGGTGCTCTCTTTGTGTTTCAATTCTTATCTTTTATGTGAGCATCGTTGAAATCATCATGCCAAGCTAGAAAGGCATTAAACAAAAGCGCTTGTTGCGAGACAACCCAATATTTACGGTTACTGTTTGTGTGTGTTCACATGATTATGCTACTATAGTACTCATGTTTTATAGCTTTTGTTTCAATAAAGTTCCAAGTAAAGCCTTTGGGATAGTGTCGATGATAGTTGACTTGATTCTGTGCAAAAACAGAAACTTTTCCACTAAGTCCAGGAATTTTGAAAATTCGCTGGAACGTGAGACACAAGATTGATATACAAATTGCCTAGATTGTCCTGATTTTTCAGAATTTTTGGAGTTAGATAAGTATACGAAGTTTCCAGATTACTATAGACTGTTCTGTTTTTGACAGATTCTGTTTTCATTGTGTTGTTTGCTTATTTTGATGAATCTATGAGTAGTATCGGATGGTATGAACCATGGAGAAGTTAGAATACAGTAGATATAACACCAATATGAATTTAGAATGAGTTAACAACAGTACATAAGTGGTGATTTTATTTTCTTATACTAACGGAGCTTACGAGTTTTCTGTTGAGTTTTGTGTTGTGAAGTTTTCATGTTTTGCGTAAAGATTCGATGGACTACGGAATAAGGAGTGGCAAGAGCCTAAGATTGGGGATGCCCAAGGCACCCCAAGGTAATATTCAAGGACAACCAAGAGCCTAAGTTTGGGGATGCCCCGGAAGGCATCCCCTCTTTCGTCTTCGTTCATCGATAACTTTACTTGGAGGTATATTTTTATTCACCACATGATATGTGTTTTTCTTGGAGCATCATTTTTATTTATTTATTTATTTTGCTTGCTGTTTGGATAAAGTACTTAAGATCTGAAATTCTTAAATGTTAGAGAGTCTTCACATAGTTACATAATTATTCAACTACTCATTGATCTTCACTTATATCTTTCGGAGTAGTTTGTCATTTGCTCTAGTGCTTCACTTATATCATTTTAGAGCACGACAGTGGTTTTATTTTCAAGAAATTGTTGAACTCTCATGTGCTTCACTTATATTATTTTGAGAGTCTTAAACAACATGGTAATTTTGCTTTGGTTATGAATTTAGTCCTAATATGATGGGCATCCAAGAGGTATATAATAAAAACTTTCATATAAAGTGCATTGAATACTATGAGAAGTTTGATTCCTTATGATTGTTTTGAGATATGAAGATGATGATATTAGAGTCATGCTAGTGGAGTAATTGTGAATTTTAGAAATACTTGTGTTGAGGTTTGTGACTCCCGTAGCATGCACGTATGGTGAACCGTTATGTAACGAAGTTGGATCATGAGATATTTTTTGATTGTCTTCCTTATGAGTGGCGGTCGGGGACGAGCGATGGTCTTTTCCTACCAATCTATCCCCCTATGAGCATGTGCGTAGTACTTCATTTTGATGACTAATAGATTTTTTCAATAAGTATGTGAGTGCCTTATGACTAATGCTGAGTCCATGGATTGTACGCACTCTCACCCTTCCACCATTGCTAGCCTCTCTAGTGCCACGCAACCTTCGCCGGTACCATACACCCACCATACACCTTCCTCAAAACATCCACAATACCTACCTATTATGGCAATTACGTAGCCATTCTGAGATATATTGCCATGCAACTTTCCACCGTTCCGTTTATTATGACACGCTTCATCATTGTCATATTGCTTTGCATTATCATATAGTTGACATCGTATTTGTGTCAAAGTCACCTTTCATAATTCTTTCATACATGTCACTCTTGATTCATTGCATGTCCAGGTGCACCACCGGAGGCATTGATATCAAGTCATATTTTGTTCTAAGTATCAAGTTGTAATTCTTGAGTTGTAAGAAAATAAAAGTGTGACGATCATCATTATTAGAGCATTGTCCCATGTGAGGAAATCAAAAAAATAAAAAAGGGAGGAAAAAGAGAGCCCCAAAAAAACAAAAAAATGAGAGAAAAAAAGAGAAGGGGCAATGTTACTATCCTTTTACCACACTTGTGCTTCAAAGTAGCACCATGATCTTCATGATAGAGAGTCTCCTATGATATCACTTTCATATACTAGTGGGAATTTTTCATTATAGAACTTTGGCTTGTATATTCCAATGATGGGCTTCCTCAAATGCCCTAGGTCTTCGTGAGCAAGCAAGTTGGATGCACACCCACTTAGTTTCTTTTTGAGCTTTCATACACTTATAGCTCTAGTGCATCCGTTGCATGGCAATCCCTACTCACTCACATTGATATCTATTGATGGGCATCTCCATAGCCCGTTTATATGCCTAGTTGATGTGAGACTATCTCCCTCTTTTTGTGTTCTCCACAACCACCATATTCTCTCCACCATAGTGTTATATCCATGGCTCATGCTCATGTATTGCGTGAAACTTGAAAAAGTTTGAGAACATCAAAAGTATGAAACAATTGCTTGGCTTGTCATCGGGGTTGTGCATGATTTGAGTATTTTGTGTGAAGATGGAGCATAGCCAGACTATATGATTTTGTAGGGATAAGCTTTCTTTGGCCATGTTATTTTGAGAAGACATAATTACCTGGTTAGTATGCTTGAAGTATTATTGTTTTTATATCAATATTAAACTTTTGTTTTGAATCTTACGGATCTGAGTATTCTTGCCACAGTAGAGAAGATTACATGGATAAATATGTTAGGTAGCATTCCACATCAAAAGTTCTGTTTCTATCATTTACCTACTTGAGGACGAATAGGAGTTAAGCTTGGGGATGCTTGATATGTCTCCAATGTATCTATATTTTTTTATTGTTCCATGCTATTATATTATCCATCTTGGATATTTTATATGCATTTATATGCTATTTTATATGATTTTTGGGACTAACCTATTAACCTAGAGCCCAGTGCCAGTTTCTATTTTTTTCCTTGTTTTTGAGTATCGCAGAAAAGGAATATCAAACGGAGTCCAATTGACCTGAAAATTTACGGAGATTATTTTTGGACCAGAAGAAGCCCACGGAGCATCGGAGATGGACCAGAAGAGTCCCGAGTCAACCATGAGGGTGGAGGGCGCGCCCTACCCCCTTGGGCGCGCCCCCCTACCTCATGGATGACTAGGGGACCCCCCTGACTTGTTCCCAACGCCAACACCTCTTATATATTCCCAAACTTCAAGAACAGAACCAAGATCGGGATTTCCGCTGCCGCAAGCCTCTATAGCCACTAAAAACTAATCAGGACCCTGTTCCGGCACCCTGCCGGAGGGGGGGTCCATCACCGGTAGCCATCTTCATCATCCAAGCGCTCTCCATGACGAGGAGGGAGTAGTTAACCGTCGGGGCTGAGGGTATGTACCAGTAGCTATGTGTTTGATCTCTCTCTCTCTCTCTCTCTTGTGTTCTTGATTTGGCACGATCTTGATGTACACGAGCTTTGCTATTATAGTTGGATCTTATGATGTTTCTCCCTCTCTACCTTCTTGTAATGGATTGAGTTTTCCCTTTGAAGTTATCTTATCGGATTGAGTCTTTAAGGATTTGAGAACAACTTGATGTATGTCTTGCATGTGCTTATCTATGGTGACAATAGGATATTCACGTGATCCACTTGATGTATGTTTTGGTGATCAACTTGCGGGTTCCGTGACCTTGGGAATCTATGCACAAGGGTTGGCACACGTTTTCTTCTTGACTCTCCGGTAGAAACTTTGGGGCACTCTATGAAGTTCTTTGTGTTGGTTTGAATAGATGAATCTGAGATTGTGTGATGCATACCGTATAATCAAACTCGTGGATACTTGAGGTGACATTGGAGTATCTAGGTGACATTAGGGTTTTGGTTGATGTGTGTCTTAAGGTGTTATTTTACTATGAACTCTAGGGCTATTTGTGACACTTATAGGAATATCCCAATGGATTGATCGGAAAGAATAACTTTGAGGTGGTTTAGTACCCTACAATAATCTCTTCATTTGTTCTCCGCTATTAGTGACTTTGGAGTGACTCTTTGTTGCATGTTGAGGGATAGTTATATGATACAATTATGTTATTATTGTTGAGAGAACTTGCACTAGTGAAAGTATGTACCCTAGGCCTTGTTTCGAAGCATTGCAATAATGTTTTCGCTCACTTTTACCACTTGCTACCTTGTTGTTTTTATATTTTTAGATTATAAGAATATATTTCTACCATCCATATTGCACTTGTATCACCATCTCTTCGCCGAACTAGTGCACCTATACAATTTACCATTGTATTGAGTGTGCTGGGGACACAAGAGACTCTTTGTTGTTTGGTTGCAGGGTTGTTTGAGAGAGACCATCTTCATCCTACGCCTCCCATGGATTGATAAACCTTAGGTCATCCACTTGAGGTAAATTTGCTACTATCCTACAAAACTCTGCACTTGGAGGCCCAAAAACGTCTACAAGAAGAAAGGTTGCGTAGTAAACATAAGTGCCCCCTCGGGTACTTCTTTGGCCCATCATGTGTCTTCTGACCTAGAAAAATTCTCCAAAAAATTTCGCTGTGTTCGGACTCTGTTTGGTATTAATATTCTGCGAAGTAAAAAACAAGCAAAAAACAACAAGTGGCACTGGGCACTATGTCAAAAGGTTAGTCCCAAAAAATGATATAAAGTTGCTATAAAATGATTGTAAAACATGCAAGAATGATAATATAACCACATGGAACAATCAAAGATTATAGATATGTTGGAGACGTATCAGTGGGCCCAACGGGCCTCCTCTGGTGCACCTCCTTGGCCTCCTGGGTGTCTTCTGGAAAAAAAAATCTCCAAAAAGTTTTGCTGCATTTGGACTTCGTTTGATATGGATATTCTACGAAGTAAAAAAACAAGCAAAAACAGCAACTGGCACTGGGCACTATGTCAATAGGCTAGTCTCAAAAAATGATATAAAATTGCTATAAAATGAATATAAAACATCCAAGATTGATAATATAACAGCATGGAACAATAAAAAATTATAGATATGTTGGAGATGTATCAAGAACCAAGGTTATCAAACCAATAGGAGAACCATGCAAATCCTAGTCAAATAGTACCTGCACACACAAGAGCAAATACTTGCACCCAACACGGGCAAGAGGGCTGTCAATCCCCTTCAGCTCATTACTTGCAAGGATTAAATCTGATAATGGTAGGTAGATAAACTGAAAAGTAAAATAAAAGATAATAAATTGCACCAAGATACTTTTGGTTTTTTTAATATGATAAAAGTAGACCCGGGGGGCATAGTTTTCACTAGAGGCTTCTCTCTCATAAAGATAGCATACAGTGGGTAGACGAATTACTGTTGGGCAATTGATAGAAAAGTGCATAGTTATGATGTTATTCATGGCAATGATCATGTATATAGGCATTACGTCTCTGACAAGTAGACCAAAATGATTCTACATCTACTACTACTCCACTTCCAGAGTGCTTCTATGCTTGCCTCTCTACGTATTAAGTTCATAACAAACAGACTAATGGATGAAGTATGTTGACATAATGTACACAGAATAAAACCAAGCAATATGATTGAACCCTGTCATTTTACCCTTAATGGCAACAATACAAATACGTGCCTCGCTACCCCTTCTATCACGAGGTGAGGACATTGCAAGATTGAACCCACTACAAAGTACCTCTCATTCTAAAGATAAATCAATCTAGTTGGCCAAAGCAAACAGATAGATCAGAGGGGAATACAAAGCTATAACAAGCATGCATAAGACAATTCAGCAAAGACTCAATTATTTTCAAAGAATAATCTGATCATAAACCCACAGTTCAATAGTGGCATAAATAGCCGCCCCCTACAACCATTCGTTGGCTGACTGCTCGAGAAAGAACTTGACACTTGTCATTTGAGAGCACCCCTTCCTCTGGTGACTTTAAGAGAAACCTAATTGAGGAAAACCCCAACCAGAGCCAAAGTGATTGAGCATCACTGAAGAGTTTGATCTATGTGATTCGATCCATGTTACCTTTGAAGACTTTCATTCTTCCAAACGGTTAGGCGTCAAGTTCTGAGCACCCAAGAGTAATTGTGGTGTGTCGGTGAACAAGTTTGTGACGATTTTGGATGTCTACCTTGAATACCTACCACGAGTGATTGGGCGAGGTCTGCTATGACCTTAGATCAAGAGGAATATGGTGAAGACTTAGTGTCTTCAGAGTTCAACTCAGCCGCCTCAACCAGATGTATAATTGATACAACAACTGGAGCTAGTCTACCAAATCATTGTGTCTTCATCGAGCCTACCTGGTTTCAAATTCCTCATCCCTTACCTTTAAGTTATTCCGCTGCTGAAGAATCTGTGACCTACCTCTGAAGAATTTGAACTGAAGACTTTCATCATGTTGTTTTTCATTTCTTCAGTTCATCTTCCTCATGCTTGAATGCATGTATGGTTACTTGTTCTTCACTTGTATGTATCCCGTATGCATGCTTTCTGTTTCTGTGATGACTTAGTTTTGCTCGTGTTTCTATTTCTTCAATCTGATCTTCGCCAAATTCATCAGAGTTTGATGAATTTATAAAAATCCCCCATTCACCCCAAGTAGTAAACCTACCTTTCAGTATGTTGTATAACTGCCCTGCATGTGCGCATTGAAAGGGTCACGACACTTGTATCCCAAACTTACCCCTTGGACTATAAGTTCTCATCTTCTAGCTCCGTTCTAGGGTTAGCAAAGTATATTTTGAGATCTTGAAAGCTTTGCTCCTATCTAACCCCTCTTCCATGGAGAGCAAGGCCTCCATGTGAGAAGATCCCTTAGGATTCAAGACCACTCTCAAGGGAACATCCATCTTGGATACAAGACCCCTCTTGAGGGGACATCCATCTTGGATACAAGACCCCTCTCTCCTTGAGATTGGGATGAACTAGCTACCTATTTGCCTACCTATGTTGGATTTGGATCTTGTATCTCCTTACGTGTATGTGAATTTAGTGGATGTGACTAGATCTTGTCTTGAGTGTTGTTTCCCTCTTGTGTTTCCCCTTGTATTCTTCGTGTTATTGGTGATTCCCCCCTTTCCCCATCCAAGTGTGAAAAGCTCACTACCTAGGGCTTGGCCCTACATCATTATCCCTAATAAACTAGAAAATTCTCTTCTTCTTCATGAAATGTAGGACCCCCCCCCCCCCCGGTGTCCCTCTCGAGATGTTACTCAGAAAAATAAGTCGGGTGTTGCTTGGCTTTCATTTAATCCAAGGGTCAATGAGAGGACACCACATTTTCATAAAGTAAGTTGAGTGTCTAGAGGGCGCACACGACATAGGTGTAGGCCAAGTGTTGACTCAACGTCTTACAATCCAGCCAGTGGTCATCTGGGAGATGACATGTGTACGTCGTATAAGCCAAGTATCATGTAGGCCGTGCACATCATAGGTATAAGCCAAGCGTGGGCCCTCGGCTTAGATATACACGGTGCTTCGTCAATAGGATTGGTGCTGGCCTTTCACTGCTGTAAGAGCATCTCCAACAGCCGCGCCAAACTAGCGTCGTGCCGCAAAATTGGACGTTTTAGCGCGCGCGCAACTGGTACAGTTGCTCCAGCGGGCGCGCAAAAACAGCACGCGCGACATATGTAGTTCAGCGCGCTGGCCGAAACGCAATCGCACGCCGCTAATTTGCTACGCCCGCTCCCGCGCGCTGGACTCTCGCGCGCTCGCTCTCAACTCCCACACCCCATTCAGCCGCGTCACCGTTGCCGCCGCCCGTGCCCCCGGCGACCGTTCTGGCGCTTCCCTGGCCTATCCTCGTGCCGCCGCAGCTTCTCCCCCCCCCCTCTTGTCCCGCCGCCCCTCGCGCGCGTCCGTCCTCCGACGAACAGCGCTCGCTGCCGCTCGGCGCCCGCAAGGTGTTCGACAAAACGCCTACAAGGTATGTATTGCTCAAACTTCATGAATTTGGTGCATGTTGATTGTAGTTTTTATAGCATTGTATTGAACATAGTAGATGAGTTCGTCGTATGATTCTTCTGAAGAAGAATTTGATATGGAAGAGGAGGAGGATCTTGCAATGATCCTAGCTATGCATATCAATAAACCGAAGCACGGTGGTTCGGTTATGGGTCGGCAGAAAATTTGGAGAGATAGGATTGATGCCCATAGCAGATTGATGAGGCACTATTTCGTGGGGAATCCCATATACCTGGAGTCGTATTTTCGTCGCCGGTTTAGGATGAGCACCGACTTGTTCAGGCGCAGTGCAGAGAAACTAGCGAGCCATGAGCGGTTTTTTCAGCAAAGGAGGAATGCCGCCGGAGAGCTCGGGCATAGCACCTTTCAGAAGGTTACAGCCGCTTTGCGTATGTTGGCATACGGTATCCCGACTGATCTAGTTGATGATCACTTGGCTATGGGTGAGAGCCAAGTCATCATATGTGTCAAGCGCTTTGCAGTCGGAATTGTGCAAGTGTTTGGCGAGGAGTATTTGAGATCTCCCAATGCTGAAGGCACCGCAAGGCTATTGACGAGAACAAAGCTCGCGGCTTTCCTGGCATGCTTGGCTCAATAGATTGCATGCATTGGAGTTGGAAGAATTGTCCAAAGGCATGGCATGGGCAATTCCACGGCCAAAAAAAGGTTCCACTATAATCCTTGAAGCGGTGGCCGATCAGGAGACTTGGATTCGGCATGCAATCTTTGGAATGCTTGGATCTTTGAATGACATCAATGTTGTCAACCGATCACCACTGATGAATAAGGTTGCAAATGGTGAGTTGCCACCGGTGCAGTTTGTAGCAAATGACCGTACGTACAATTATGGCTATTATCTAGCGGATGGCATCTATCCAAAGTGGCAAACCTTCGTGAAGCCATTGAAAAAGCCGGAAGGTAAGAAAAATCTTGATTTCCACAATGCTCAGACGACGGCTAGAAAAGATGTGGAGAGAGTTTTTGGGATTTTGCAAGCCCAATTTGCTATTGTGAGAGCACCGGTTAGATTTTGGGATCAAAAAATGCTTTGGTACATCATGCACGCTTGTGTGATCATGCACAACATGATCATCAAGAATGAGCGTGGTCAAGATTTAGACTACTCACAGTATAAGCTCTTGGGACATCCCGTGCGAGTGCGACGGAGGGCTGAAAGGATGGCCCGTTTTATTGCCTCCTATCATGCCATTCGACGTCCCGCAACGCACAATGATCTTCAGAAGGATCTCACTGAGGAGTTGTGGGCATGGCATGGACGACAAAAAGCATGATTTCTGCGTTCGACATTGTATTGTTCATGAACTATTTGTTGTGTTTATTGCAGTATTTATTGTACTGAACGATAAACTATTTGTTTGGGTTGTAATAATAACGAAATTGAACTATTTATTGTTGATTTATTTTGTTAGTTTGATCATTTTTGCTTCTATTTGAAATGTATATGTTGTTTGTGCAAGTCACGCGCGCTGCAATTTTTTACCCGTTATTGGAGCGGCGCGCTCGCGCTGCATTTTAGCGCGGCTGTTGGAGCCAGCGCTGACGGCCGCGTAAAACCAGGCGAACGGCGCGCGGCAAACTAATTTTTAGCGCGCGGCGCGTTGCGCGCCTGTTGGAGATGCTCTAAGCGGAGCTGCCCATAAGCTACATTCGGCTTATGACGAAACATCGACTATGGTTGCATGTATGTTTATTTTAAGTTTTTGGTTATTATTATTATCCTTCTAGTCCCCGCCCCCGGATAATGACCAATATATATAAGATTAAAACATAGAACCTGTGTTGCAACCTTTTGGAAGCACTACCTGTCCGTGTCTGTCTAGCAACTAGTACTAGCTAGAACAAAAAGGACACCACTTTCTGCTCTCATAATGCAAAATCCTATACAAATGAATTCAGCCCACTGATCAATAGTATCTTATCACCGACTTAAACTAGTATACTAAGTATCTGCAATTAACAACAGCCGACGAAACCATTCGATACCACAGACACTGCCGCTCCATGACATGGAAGGTGAGATGAGACACCAAGAGTAGTAAACAAGCCACAACAATTTCATAGACCAACTAATAGAACTAATAAAGTACCATCACTGGGCCACTAATCAGTAAACCAAACCCGCCCCCTATCATCATCCACTAATGAACAAGTGGCAGCAAAGGCAAAATAAGCACATTGTCACCACACACACAATGCAGAGCGACCATGATTGACCCCCGCTATAAGAAGCACTCGAAAGCCACTCCCTTTCCTCATCTCTCTCTCGCACACCCATCCATCATCATCTCCTCTGCCTAACAAGCTAAGCAGCTGAACTCAAGCAGCGGCAATGGAGGGCAAGGAGGAGGACGTGCGGCTGGGCGCCAACCGGTACTCGGAGCGGCAGCCGATCGGGACGGCGGCGCAGGGCGGCGGCGCGGACGACAAGGACTACAAGGAGCCGCCGCCGGCGCCGCTGTTCGAGGCGGAGGAGCTGACGTCGTGGTCCTTCTACCGCGCGGGGATCGCCGAGTTCCTGGCCACCTTCCTGTTCCTGTACATCAGCGTGCTCACGGTGATGGGCGTGGTGGGCAACCCCTCCGGCTCCAAGTGCGGCACCGTGGGCATCCAGGGCATCGCCTGGAGCTTCGGCGGCATGATCTTCGTGCTCGTCTACTGCACCGCCGGCATCTCCGGCGGCCACATCAACCCCGCCGTCACCTTCGGGCTGTTCTTGGCCAGGAAGCTGTCGCTCACCCGGGCCGTGTTCTACATGGTGATGCAGTGCCTGGGGGCCATCTGCGGCGCCGGGGTGGTGAAGGGGTTCCAGACCACGCTGTACATGGGCAACGGCGGCGGCGCCAACTCGGTGGCGCCGGGGTACACCAAGGGGGACGGCCTGGGGGCGGAGATCGTGGGGACCTTTGTGCTCGTGTACACCGTCTTCTCCGCCACCGACGCCAAGCGCAGCGCCAGAGACTCCCACGTCCCCGTAAGTACACCGTCCTCTCTAACTAGCGCGTGGAATATATCATTTCGTGGATGATGACCAAATTAACTGATGTGTGTATGGATGGACGGATTTGGTGCAGATCTTGGCGCCGCTGCCGATCGGGTTCGCGGTGTTCCTGGTGCACCTGGCGACGATCCCCATCACCGGCACCGGCATCAACCCGGCGCGCTCCCTCGGCGCCGCCATCATCTACAACAAGAAGCAGTCGTGGGACGACCACGTAAGAAGAATCAATTAATTAGCAAATCTAGGACTAGTTAGAGACTAATTATTCATGCTTCCGAGGAATTAAGCTTGATGATCATGGTTTTGGACATGCAGTGGATCTTCTGGGTGGGCCCGTTCACCGGCGCGGCGCTGGCGGCCATCTACCACGTGGTGGTGATCAGGGCCATCCCCTTCAAGAGCCGCGACTAGTAAACTCAATCAGCCATGGAATGGAATGGATGGAATCCTGTCGTTCATCGACCATCGTTTGTGCTGATCGTTGCTCCTGTAATTACCGGTCTGCCGTACTGTTCCTGAGCGAGCGCGTGTGTGTGTCCTTCAGTGAGTGTGTCAGCGTTACTAGTGTGGTCAGTGCACTTCTTCACCGCACCCACCCAAAATGTGTAAATTTCGGTACTTGTGGTTCCCTCTCTTTTGTAAGCAAAACGTGTGTATAAAATAACAAGGAATGAAGATCGAATTAATGATCGATCTTCAAGTGGAGTGCTGTTACATCGATACTTGTCCCGTTCCAAAATATTTGGGATTTCTGGGTTTGTACTAAGTCAAACTTCTTTAGTTTGACTAACTTTATAAAAAAATGCTCTACACCATTAAATATACAGTACATGATGAAAATATAGGTTAATGACACTAAATAAGCTAATTTGATGTTGTAGATGTCGGCACATTTTCTAAAACCTTGCTCAGATGTAAAGAAGTTTGATTTAAGACAAACCTAAAACTTCAAGTCTTTTGAAATGAAATAAGTACATATGAAAATAAAATGTTCTCTATATGTGTGTCATGTTGTGCTTAACTTTTTTTTAACACAGTACAGACGCAAGCGCTCATATACACACACATACCACTCATCCCTATGAACGCACACACGCACACCTCCATAGGACTGAGCCGGCATATCATCTTGAAATTTACGAATTCACCGTAGGCACCTCGTCATCGACAGGAACGTCTCCTCCCACTGAATGCGCATCGCCGGAAATCCTGAAATAAACCCGGTAATAAATGCGAGCACCAGGATTTGAACCCTGATGGGCTGGGGATACCACAGTCCCTCTAACCATTCAACCACAGGTTGTTTGCATGTTGTGCTTGACTCTAAGCACTCACGCAAGATGGAGCTGGGCTGACTGATGGGTTTAAGAGGCCGAAATACCAATACTGACGGGCTGAAAATACGGACTGATACCCTATTTGGCGCCTAAGGCACCAAATAGTGTTCATTTGGTAGAACGCACCCTCTCGAGCGCTACCACTGTAAGTAGGACGACCCATGCAGCTCCTTTCACCGGTTTTGGAGTCATCATTTTTTCTTTCGGTTTTTATTTTTATATATGAATATTTTCAAATTTGTAAACCTTTTTTGTGATATTTCACAAACTTTTTTTAATACATGAACTTACAAAATTTCGTGTGCTGTTTTTAAAGTTCTTAAGCTTTAAAAGAATAGGATGTTCTAAAAAATGATGAGCATTGTAAAATTCATAGAATTTTTAAAATTTCATGGACATTTTACAAAATAAATGAAAAAATTTATAATCCGCTAAAAAATAACCAATTGTTTTGAAATTAACAAAAAACATTTTTTTTTACTTGAGCCAGTTACTGCAGAAAAAGGAGCAAAAAACAAGCAAAGAGCATGGGCGGGCGACGGAGAAAGCAGTATAGTCGCATTTTTGGACAATCAGTTCACTTTTTTCTCCTAATTATGCACTCTTTCATGCTAGTGATCATTGTTGAAGCAATTTGTGCTACGGGAGATGATTGCCCATTCGACAGAGTAGCGGAACATGGTCGTAGATAAGTTATACCACAAATTACAAACTTGGAGCGACCACAAAGGAAATAAGTAGCAGAACTATAGCTATTTCTTTGGGGGCTTATGAAGCTCAACCCAAAATTTTATTTTAGAAGCCTGGTAAAAAATCTGAAAATGATTCAAATCCATTATCACAGCTCACCGGAAGTACAAAGCACCTCAAAATAATAAAAAATACGTTAGGACTAGCCGCCGACGCACCGTTTTTGCCGCTCCTCTACCAGAACCGGCTTGACCTTGTCGATGACAGCCGGGAAGTCTTTGTACACGTGCCCTTAAGGACCACGCCTTGAAGCCGCAATCGCTGTCGTTGAACCCTTGAATAGATCTGACGCACCTGACACAAAATCTCGCCACATGACAAGAAACCCTAACCTCACCGCCTCAAGGAGGCGGCAAGAATCTACACTGGAGATCCATCAACTACATCCAGATGGACGAACTCGAGGAGGATCGAAGCCCCGTAAGACGGACTCGAAGAAGGAGCGTCGACATCCGCCCGAGCACCGCACCTGTGAGGATTAAAAAAACCCTAACCTAAACTATTATCCGGAGCGGAGGAACTGGGATTCCCCTCCCCGCCACCACCCGCCGGAGCGGCAGGCATAGGGGTGGCAAATTCACGGGCTCACCGATAAAGGTCGGAGAGGAGAGTTTACTCTAGCCGCTAAAGGGATGGGGGAAGAGAAACCATTAATTAGTAGGCTTCTAAAACAAAATTATATGTTGGGCTTCCATAATAAGCTGGGGCGGGGGAAACTTATTTCCACAGCCATCCATAAGCCCCAAAAGAACTGGCCCTTAGTGCTTTTGTTTATTGCACCTTAACCGCAACTCCAATGGTGTGCATCCAAGCGAACACATCAAACGTCCGTGGGACGTGTCCATGGACAACTGACAGGGGTGGCCATCCAACCTCATGCACCAAATGCCCATACCTTTCAAAAAAACAAATGTCTGCCATGCACCCTCACTTGATCATCGACTGATAGCAATTCAACCACACATTTAAATCGTAAAAGTGTCAGGTGTTCAACAACAAGTTTTTAAAGTTCACCGGTCTCAAAAATCATCCAAACTCCTCAAAAGTGGTCTTCATCTCAATCTTTCTATCCTTGAGGTTGAACTTCTTCATCGACACACATTGTTCATCCAAGTGTTCTACCTCTTGAGCTTCATCCAAAATGCATCAATGTGAAGGGCTTTCCCTCCATCATTTGGTACAGTGTGATAGCGCTCACGAGCTATACATGATGTGATCATCGAGTTACAACATTAAGTGAATCAAAGAATTGACCAACTCATAGAGAAATAAGAAGCAAAACTTACGATATCCATGATTATCATGCTTGTTGGCCACCTTCTTTTCACTTGTACAATTGTACCGCAATACTTATGACGGTGTTTGAAATGGTGTAGCACATTGTGATCATGGATCAATTCAAAATTTGTACGGCGTGTAGTCCTTGTGCTCTTGAAACCAAGAATGCACATGTTGCCAAAACAGTGTTCCCTTTAGCTAGCTTCATGCCTACAAACACCGCACTTGTTGCCAACCGTGCATTGCACAAAAATGCATCCTCCCTCACCGAGTACTCTGCCATCATGTTTTATTCATGTTAAATAACAAGAATGTCAGAAGAAACTCTCAATGGCATTGTGTCAAATATTTATCAAGCATGGTGTCTGTCATGGACGACGTTGGTAGGGGCGGACAATACCCAAAAAGCGGCCTGATCCGGGGTGCAATGGCGGTGAAGTACAAGGCACCTGGGCATCAGCCAGAGTGGTATAGAGGTGATGGTGGTCTTGGTGGGTGTGGATATAGAGCAAGGGGAGGCACAAAGTGGGGGGAAATAGCTCCGGGGGAGGGGTTTTGGGTGAACCTAGTGTGTCAGAGTTCCACGTGGCGAATGTCCGTACTCTTGCAAACTCCCAAAGTGTTTTATTTTGGTTTGGATATATTTTGGACGTCCTAACCATGCCACTGACCTTTTGTGCATGGCGTTGAATGACAAAAAGTGTATGGGCCGTATGGTTCTAATATTTACAGGCGATTTGAGGAGCCGCACTGAAGTTTCCCTAAGTAATGCCCGAAAGTGGCATCTATAAGAGGGAGAAGTAAAGGCATCTCAATATTATTAATGACTTGGACTTAAGCCGAGGTAAATGTGCTTGGCACGTTGGACCGTGTGGCCAAGAGAGAGGTTGAGGAGAAGCTACAAAAGCTGCTCAAAGAAGAAGAGATGAAGTGGGCTCTTGGAGCATAGGTTAGGCAAGTGATTAAGGGTGACAATAATACCCGGTTTTCCATATGATTACGAATGGAAACATAGGAAAAATAGAATTATTCAGTTAGAGCAAGACAAGGGTACAACTATAGGACACGAGAACCTAAAATTGTACATAACAAAATACTTTAGAAAACACTCAATGGCATTGTGTCGCACGATGAGCAAATGATTGGAGATTTGCCGCAACTGGGAGCTGATGAGAACGAGATTTTGCTAGCATTGTTTTCTGAGAAGGAGGTGTTCAAGGCAATAGCACAAATGAAGAATAATAAGGCGCCAACCCCGGATGGCTTTTCAGCTGAATTTTACATGCGGTGTTGGGAAATCATTAAAGAAGATCTTTTACCCATGCCTCATGATCTATTTAATGGCCATTTACAATTATTCCACCTTAAATTTGGAACTATAAAATTGTTGTCAAAGAAAGAGGATGCAGTTTGCATCTAGCGGTTAAGACCAATATGTTTACTTAATGTGAGCTTTAAGATTTTTACAAAAGTTGGTACTGATAGACTCACACCAATTGCGCATATTGTGGTGCAACCAACTCAGACGGCCTTCATGTCGGGATGACATATCTTAGAGGGTGTTGTCGTTCTTCACGAAACATTACACAAAATCCACTCAAAGAAAGTAGATGGGTTTGTCTTCAAAGTGAACTTCGAGAAGGCATATGATAATGTCTAAGTGGCCATTTCTACGGCAGGCCTTGCATATGAAGGATTTCGATGCGGCCTAGACAAAGCAGGTAGAATCCTTTGTACAAAAGGTCATGTCGGGATAAATGTTAATGACAACATAGGTCGTTATTTTCGGACGCCAAAGGGATTGAAGCAAGGAGATCCAATGTCTCTAATCTTATTTAATATCGTCGCTGACATGCTGACAGACCTAATTGGTCGGGCCAAAGAGGATGGTTATGCGGGTGGGATTATTCTTCATCTTGTGGATGGTGGGGTTTCCATTCTTCAGTACGCAGAGGACACAATTATTTTCGTGGAATATGATATGGCAAAGGCTAGGAATATGAAGCTGATTTTATGTCTCTTCAAACAACTGTTTGGGTTGAAAATCAATTTTAACAAAAGTGAGCTTTTCTACGTTGGATACGCCAAGGAAGAGCAGGGAAATTATTGACAGTTGTTTGGGTGCGAGTTGGGTTCTATCCCGTTTAGATATTTGGGAATACCAATTCACCACCAAAGCTCACCAACAAAGAATGGAAGTGCATAGAAGATCGATTTGAGAAAAAGCTTAGCTGCTAGAAGGGTAAGCCTATGTCTTATGGGGGTTAGCTAATCCTGATAAACTCAGTGCTTACAAGTATGTTGATGTTCCTTTTGTCCTTCTTTGAGGTACCTGTGGGGGTAGGCAAAAGACTAGAGTTTTATCGATCACACTTCTTTTGACAGAGTGATGAGACTAAATCAAAATATAGGCTGGCAAAGTGGGATATAATTTGCAGGACAAAGGATCAAGGGGGTGTACAGACTTTCTATTAAGGACAAGGGAGTGTGGATACAGTTATTGCGTAACAAGTATCTACACTCCAAGACCCTTGCCCAAGTTACAGCGCATCCGAATGATTCACCTTTTTGGAAGTGGCTTATGCAGACAAAGGTAGCCTTTCTCAATAGGACCGAATTCAGTATTGGGAACGGTGATTCAACTAGGTTCTAAGAAGATACGGGCTAGGGGACATGCTACTAGCCATACAATATCCAACCCTCTACAATATTGTACAAATAAAGAGGCTTCCGTTAGTACAATTCTAGGATCAGTTTCTTTAAACATCAGTTCAGAAGATCGCTTGTAGGGAAATGATGGGATAGATGGCTACATCTTGTGCGCAGGGTGATGTAGATCAACCTTTCTGATGAGTCTGATACACTACACTGGAAGCTTTCAGTGTGAAGGGCATTCTCAGTGAAGTCTATGTATACAAACTTGACAAGCACTGGTCCAATCCCAAAATCACTACATATTTGAAAAATTAAGGTGCCCCTGAAGATAAAGATTTTTATGTGGTTCGTACACAAATAAGTGGTCCTGACTAAGGATAACGTGACAAAACGTAATTGAGAGGGTAGTAAGCGATGTTTTTTCTGTGATTGGGGTGAATCAATCCAACATCAGTTTCTTGACTGTCCACACTAGTGGAGAACCGGGCTATAGCACCGGTTCGTAAGGGTCTTTAGTGCCGGTTCTGTAACCGGCACTAAAGTGTGGGGACTAAAGGTCCCCCCCTATAGTACCGGTTCTGCACGAACTGCCGCTAAAGGGCCACCACGTGGCACATGCCAGCGCCGGGGGCGGGGAGCCCTTTAGTACCGGTTGGTACCACCATCCGGTACCAAAAGGTTGGGGGGTTTTGGGTTCATGATTTCTTTTTCCTTTATTTTTGTATTTTCCATTTAATTCTTTTTCGTTTGCTAGTATTTTACGATAATACATATTGTACACATTATGCATATATATAAATAGAATTTCTCATAGAACATATCATATATATATATATATATATATATATATATATATATATATATATCATCGAATGTCTCACAACCACCATTATTCACACATATACACATGTATATATATACAATTAGGTATATGTACAATTTCTTCTACATGTTGCCTTTAGAGCCAGTGGCATTTGCCTTGGTGCCTTCGGAGCACGATGAAAATTGGGAGTGGTTCATGGGGGCGGTAGCAGGTAATAGTATTTTCCTTTGGGATCTATGACCTCGTCGAGCAAAAATCCCGCTATTTCCTCTTGAAGTGATCGTATGCGCTCCTTTGGTAGGAGCATCTCCCGCACCTCACTGAACTGTTAAGAAGGAGATAAATATGCATGTGTATTAGTTTTGTGACTACATATTGATAGTGATGTAAAAATTATGAATAGTATTCTGGCAAGCGTACCTATAGTTGTCTATCAGATTTGGTCCTTTCGGACACCATCATGCGAATGTTCTCGCAAACATAGTATGCACACACTTCAATCCCCGGCGCCTGCTTCAGGGCCTTTACGAGAATAGAATTTAATCAGATAATAATTAATCAAGCATGATAATTAATGGTATTGAAACTATAATTAAAGAGATGGAGGCTAGCTAGTACTACTTAATTAATTATACCTTGGGTCGAAACCAATACATCTTTTCTTTCCATTGACCTGTAACCTCTTTCCTGAACTTTGTCCAAGACCTACCCGCCGGCAAAGAAAATGAATAAACAAGTTATTAAATAGTTGATATCAGGAAATGACAAACTAAAGAGGCCGACATATAGTTAATAATGATTGAAATTACCTGTCGACTATCCCCTTCAAGATTGAGTAGTCACTTTGTTTTTTAAGTAGTGAGTCCAGTACTTCAACTATTCCTTCGTCAAGTTTAATGATTAACAAGATCCAATGGTAACTGCATGCACACACGTTTGCATGTCTTAATTAAGCGGGCATGTGCATAACACTCATCAACTACCCTAAACCCTATACACTTAATTATTAACATCTAGCTAGCTAGTAAGCAAAAACAGAATTTATAGTACAAGACAGTGTGACTCAACGGAAGTTGTAAGGAAGTAGTATATCTTCATTGGTATTGAGGCACTTCAAGAACTCTAGCATGTTTTTCTCCACATCGTTTTTATACCATGCATATGTCCATGTATCTTCATTAATGCTATTTGGGTCAATGAACCCAATGCCATAGCGTCCAGCTTTTTTCATTTCATACATCTTCATCCTACATAATACCATAGAAAAGAATATAGTGAGGATAATTACAGGTAATGATCGATCAATGAGCACTACAGCTAGCTTGAGACTTAAATTACAGAAAGAAATCACTTACAGACAATAGCAACTGACGAGAGCTTTGTTGAGTGCTTCTTGATTGAATAACTGCCATAGTTCTAAATACTCAACGGTCAGAGCTGGCTGATAGAAGTAATGCTCTTCCTTGACTTTCACCATGAGGGACTCTCAATTGGAACTCTTGGTAATTTTCATGTACCAATCATGCAATTCATACATTCTCGTTGGGAGGTTCTTGACCTCCTCAGGCTTGACCAAAGGTTGGCCGCAGACATATTTCGGTTTTATGTCCTCCTCTCTAAGCGGAGACATGGGCTAAATCTCGAGGAGTTGTCCAACAGTGATACCGAGCATTTCATCCTGCCTTCTATGCTCGTCGGTTATTACTAGCTGACCGGCGCCGATACTCTCATGTGTTGGTACAACAAGTGGGGGGGTTGATTGCGCCGCCTGTTCTCCTAGCTGGGGAACGGTTTTCCCGCATTTTTGGCCAGCTGCTTGGCTCGAGCTTGACTCCTTTTGTCGTGCTTGATGTGCCTTCCTGATTTGGCGCTCATAGTCTGAGTCAACGGGCTTGGGAGCTGGTGCTTTAACCATACGAATAAAGTGGTCAATCTTATCCTCAGGCACTTTCTCCCTTGGCGGCGGTGGCGGTTTTGGTCCAAAATGGGCATCCACTTGGGCCTTCACTATGGCTTCGTTTTGCTCCTCGGTCATGTCGTAAGGCCTCTGCGGAAGAGGCCCGAGGCTTGGACCATATTGAAATCGCTTGCCTCCGCCTGTACCTCCTGTACTACCTCGACTTGTAGTGCTACGCACCATAGCTGCGGGGGCTCTCTTCCGTGATTGTTGAGGCAGCGGAGACGGCTGACGCAGTGTCGGACTTGGAGGAGGAGTGGCATGCGTTGGTGGACTTGGAGAAGAAGGAGTGGCCTCACGCGTTGGCTGAGTTGAAGCAGGAGGAGTGGCCTGAAGCTGTGCTGGACTTGGAGGAGAGGGAGTCGTCTGCTCCTCGTCACCTCCTGGAATGTCAAGCTCTAGCTGATGCGGTGTCGGTGGCCTTCAAAAGATGATGCAATCCTTTCTCCATAGGATGATACGATGTATGCCCTCTCCCAGAGTGTGCTCCTTGTCACCTCTAGGAATGTCAAGCTGTAGCCCCGAATATTGGTCCACCACCTCATCAACCACGGCACGAGCATAGCCGGCTAGAATTGGGCTGCAATGGAAGGTTGCTCCAGGGGGATTTGTATAAGCAATGGCGTCCGCCACCTTCACGGATATATTTTTTATTTTGAAGTGTAGCTCACAGTTAGTGTTCTCCATGATGTCATCCATAGGGTATCTATCCAGCAGTGCGTCGCCCGGGGCAGAACCCACGCTGCTTCTCGGCATGGATGGGACGGTGCTATTCAATGCTTGATCATCCGCTAGCTGTTGCCGCTGCTGAGACCCCCTTTCCTGGCTAAGTGAGTCGATCTGCTGCTGTTGCCGCTGGAATTTGAGTGCCAAGTCCACGTGCGCTGATTCTAGGCCTTGAAGGCATTTTGCTTCCTGCTTCCTCTGCTCGTCCTCCAGCTTCTTCTTCTTCTCCTCCTCCATCTTCCTTCTCGCACGGCTTCTGTAGTCAGCGTTCTAGTCCGAAAATCCCTCATACCACGGAACAACGCCCTTGCCTCATGTTCTTCCCGGGTGTTCAGGATTTCACAGGGCGCGTGTAAGCTCGTCGTTCTCTCTATTGGGCATGAACACCCCCTTTCGAGCATATTCTATTGCTTCAAGTAACTTAACTTTGGCTCCTTTTAGACATGCCTTCTTCGAAACCTGGCCTGTCTTCGGGTCCAACACCCCCCATGCGCATAGAACCAAGTTTTGCACTTAGGGGGCCAGCTCAATGTAACTGTAGTGACATGTGCAGCCTGCATCTCTTGCTCAGACTTATCCCACTTAGGCATTGCCACCGCGTAGCCACCTGGCCCCAGCCTATGGAATTGCTCCTTTTTTGCGGCATTGGCCTTGTTTTTTCTGAACCGTTCCTTAGATAATTCTGATTCCTTGAATTTCACGAAAGCGGACCAGTGTTCTCTTTGCTTCTCCAGTGTTCCTTTGAATTTTGGAGTCTTCTTTCCTCCTTTGACGTAGTTGTCCCATACAGCTTTCTTGTGGTTGTTGAATGCAATTGCCATCTTCCTAAGAGCAGCATCCTTGACTTTCTCCACATCTCCAGCTATGAAATTGAAGGAAATATGCCCTAGAGGCAATAATAAAGTTATTATTTATTTCCTTATATCATGATAAATGTTTATTATTCATGCTAGAATTGTATTAATCGGAAACATAATACATGTGTGAATACATAGACAAACAGAGTGTCACTAGTATGCCTCTACTTGACTAGCTTGTTGATCAAAGATGGTTATGTTTCCTAACCATAGATATGTGTTGTCATTTGATTAACGGGATCACATCATTAGGAGAATGATGTGATTGACATGACCCATTCCGTTAGCTTAGCACACGATCGTTTAGTATATTGCTATTGCTTTCTTCATGACTTATACATGTTCCTATGACTATGAGATTATGCAACTCCCGTCTACCGGAGGAACACTTTGTGTGCTACCAAACGTCACAACGTAACTGGGTGTTATAAAGGAGCTCTACAGGTGTCTCCAAAGGTACATGTTGGGTTGGCGTATTTCAAGATTAGGATTTGTCACTCCAATTGTCGGAGAGGTATCTCTGGGCCCTCTCGGTAATGCACATCACTTAAGCCTTGCAAGCATTGCAACTAATGAGTTAGTTGTGAGATGATGTATTATGTAACGAGTAAAGAGACTTGCCAGTAACGAGATTGAACTAGGTATTGGATACCGACGATCGAATCTCGGGCAAGTAACATACCGATGACAAAGGGAACAACGTATGTTGTTATGCGGTTTGACCGATAAAGATCTTCGTAGAATATGTAGGAGCCAATATGAGCATCCAGGTTCCGCTATTGGTTATTGACCGTGAACAGTTCTAGGTCATGTCTACATAGTTCTCGAACCCGTAGGGTCCGCACGCTTAACGTTATGATGACAGTTTTATTATGTGTTTATAAGTTTTGATGTACCGAAGGTTGTTCGAAGTCTCGGATGTGATCACGGACATGACGGGGAGTCTCGAAATGGCCGAGACATAAAGATTGATATATTGGAAGCCTATATTTGGATATCAGAAACGTTCCGGGTGAAATCGGGATTTTACCGGAGTACCGGGGGGTTACTGGAACCCCCCGGGGGTTAATGGGCCTTCATGGGCCATGAGGGAGAAGAGGAGGGCCGGCCAGGGCAGGCCGCGCGCCCCCTCCCCCCTTAGTCCGAATAGGACAAGGAAGGGGGGTGGCGCCCCCCTTTCCTCTTTCCCCTCCCCCCTTTCCTTCTCCACCAAGGCAAGAGGAGGGAGTCCTACTCCCGATGGGAGTAGGACTCCTCTAGGCGCACCCCTAGGGGGCCGGCCGCACCTCCCCCCTCCCTCCTTTATATACGGGGGCAGGGGGGCACCTCTAGACACACAAGTTGATCTTCGTGATCATTCCTTAGCCGTGTGCGGTGCCCCCCTCCACCATATTCCACCTCGGTCATATCGTAACGGTGCTTTGGCGAAGCCCTGCGTTGGTAGAACATCATCATCGTCACCACGCCGTCGTGCTGACGGAACTCATCCCTGACACCCTGCTGGATCGGAGTCCGGGGATCGTCATCGAGCTGAACGTGTGCTGAATTCGGAGGTGCCGTACGTTCGGTACTTGGACCAGTCGGATCGTGAAGACGTACAACTACATCAACCGCGTTGTCATAACGCTTCCGCTTTCGGTCTACGAGGGTACGTGGACAACACTCTTCCCTCTCGTTGCTATGCATCACCATGATCTTGCGTGTGCGTAGGAAATTTTTTGAAATTACTACGTTCCCCAACAGTGGCATCCGAGCCTAGGTTTTATGCGTTGATGTTATATGCACGAGTAGAACACAAGTGAGTTGTGGGCGATACAAGTCATACTGCTTACCAGCATGTCATACTTTGGTTCAGCGGTATTGTTGGATGAAGCGGCCCGGACGCGAGACTGGTTTTACCGCCGTGCTTTGCACACAGGTGACTAACGGGTGTCTGTTTCTCCAACTTTAGTTGTACCGAGTGTGGCTACGCCCGGTCCTTGCGAAGGTTAAAACAACACTAACTTGACGAACTATCGTTGTGGTTTTGATGCATAGGTAAGAACGGTTCTTGCTCAGCCCGTAGCATCCACGTAAAATTTGCAACAACAAAGTAGAGGACGTCTAACTTGTTTTTGCAGGGCATGTTGTGATGTGATATGGTCAAGACGTGATGCTATATTTTATTCTATAGATGATCATGTTTTGTAACCGAAGTTATCGGCAACTGGCAGGAGCCATATGGTTGTCGCTTTATTGTACGAAATGCAAATGCCCTGTAATTGCTTTACTTTATCACTAAGCGGTAGCGATAGTCGTAGAAGCAATAGATGGCGTAACGACAACGATGCTACGATGGAGATCAAGGTGTCGCGCCGGTGACGATGGTGATCACGATGGTGCTTCGAAGATGGAAATCACAAGCACAAGATGATGATGGCCATATCATATCACTTATATTGATTGCATGTGATGTTTATCCTTTATGCATCTTATTTTGCTTTGATTGACGGTAGCATTTTAAGATGATCTCTCACTAATTATCAAGAAGTGTTCTCCCTGAGTATGCACCGTTGCGAAAGTTCTTCGTGCTGAGACACCACGTGATAATCGGGTGTGATAGGCTCTACGTTCAAATACAACGGGTGCAAAATAGTTGCACACGCGGAATACTCGGGTTAAACTTGACAAGCCTAGCATATACAGATATGGCCTCGGAACACGGAGACCGAAAGGTCGAGCGTGAATCATGTAGTAGATATGATCAACATAGTGATGTTCACCATTGAAAATTACTCCATCTCACGTGATGATCGGACATGGTTTAGTCGATTTGGATCACGTGATCACTTAGATGACTAGAGAGATGTCTGTCTAAGTGGGAGTTCTTAAGTAATATGATTAATTGAACTTAAATTTATCATGAACTTAGTCCTGGTAGTATTTTGCACTTGCGTTGTTGCTTTCATATGTTTATTTTGATATGTTCCTAGAGAAAATTGTGTTGAAAGATGTTAGTAGCAATGATGTGGATTGGATCCGTGATCTGAGGTTTATCCTCATTGATGCACAGAAGAATTATGTCCTTAATGCACCGCTAGGTGACAGACCTATTGCAGGAGCAGATGCAGACGTTATGAATGTTTGGCTAGCTCAATATGATGACTACTTGATAGTTTAGTGCACCATGCTTAACGGCTTAGAATCGAGACTTCAAAGACGTTTTGAATGTCATGGACCATATGAGATGTTCCAGGAGTTGAAGTTAATATTTTAAGCAAATACCCGAGTTGAGAGATATGAAGTCTCCAACAAGTTCTATTGCTAAAAGATGAAGGAGAATCGCTCAATTAGTGAGCATGTGCTCAGATTGTCTGGGTACTACAATTGCTTGAATCAAGTGGGAGTTAATCTTCCAGATAAGATAGTGATTGACAGAGTTCTCTAGTCACCATCACCAAGTTAGTAGAACTTTGTGATGAACTATAGTATGCAAGGGATGACGAAACGATTCCCGAGCTCTTCATGATGTTGAAATCGACGAAGGTAGAAATCAAGAAAGAGCATCAAGTGTTGATGGTTGACAAGATCACTAGTTTCAAGAAAAGGGCAAAGGGAAAGAAAGGGAACTTCAAGTAGAATGGCAAGCAAGTTGTCACTCCCACGAAGAAGCCCAAAGCCTGAAACTAAGTGCTTACACTGCAAAGGAAATTGTCACTGGAAACGGAAATACCCTGAATATTTGGTGGATAAGAAGGATGGAAGAGTGAACAAGAGTATATTTGATATACGGGTTATTGATGTGTACCTTACTAGTGTTTATAGTAGCTCCTGAGTATTTGATACTTGTTCGGTTGCTAAAAATTAGTGACTCGAAACAGGAGTTACAGAATAAACAGAGACTAGATGAGGGTGAAGTGACGATGTGTATTGGAAGTGGTTCCAAGATTGATATGATCATCATCGCACACTCCCTACACTTTCGGGATTAGTGTTAAACCTAAATAAATGTTATTTAGCATTTGCGTTGAGCATGAATATGATTTGATCATGTTTATTGCGATATGGTTATTCATTTGAAGTTAAAGAATAATTGTTATTCTGTTTACATGAATAAGACCTTCGATGGTTATACACCGAATGAAAATAGTTTGTTGGATCTCGATCGTAGTGATACACATATTCATAATATTGATGCCAAAAGATGCAAAGTTAATAATGATAGTGCAACTTATTTGTGGCACTGCCGTTTGGGTCATATCGGTGTAAAGCGCATGAAGAAACTCCATAAAGATGGATTTTCGGAATCACTTGGTTATGAATCATTTGATACTTGCGAACCGTGCCTTTTGGGCAAGATGACTAAAACTCCGTTCTCCGAAACAATGGAACAAGCTACTGACTTATTGGAAATAATACATACCGATGTATGCGATCCAATGAGTGTTGATGCTCGTGGCAAGTATCGTTATTTTCTGACCTTCACAAAATGATTTGAGCAGATATGGGTATATCTACTTGATGAAACATAAGTCTGAAATAATTGAAAGGTTCAAAGAATTTCAGAGTGAAGTGGAAAAATCATCGTAACAAGAAAATAAAGTTTCTGCGATCTGATCGCGGAGACGAATATTTGAGTTACGAGTTTGGTCTTCAATTAAAACAATGTGGAATAGTTTCACAGCTCACGCCACCTGGAACACCACAACGTTATGGTGTGTCCGAACGTCGTAACCGCACTTTACTGGATATGGTGCGATCTATGATGTCTCTTATTGATTTACCATTATCGTTTTGGGGTTATGCATTAGAGACAGCTGCATTCACGTTAAAAGGGCACCATCTAAATCCATTGAGATGACACCATATGAACTGTGGTTTAGCAAGAAACCCGAATTGTTGTTCCTTAAAAGTTTGGGGCTACGATGCTTATGGGAAAAAGTTTCATCCTGATAAGCTCAAACCCAAATAGGAGAAGTGCGTCTTCATAGAATATCCAAAGGAAACTGTTGGGTACACCTTCTATCACAGATCCGAAGGCAAGATATTCGTTGCTAAAAATGGATCCTTTCTAGAGAAGGAGTTTCTCTCAAAAGAAGTGAGTGGGAGGAAAGTAGAACTTGATGAGGTAACTGTACCTTCTCCCAAATTGGAAAATAGTTCATCACTGAAATCAGTTCTAGTGATTCCTACACCAATTAGTGAGGAAGCTAATGATGATGATCATGAAACTTCAGATCAAGTTACTACAGAACCTCGTAGGTCTTCTAGAGTACGGTCCGCGCCAGAGTGGTACGGTAATCCCGTTCTGAGAGTCATGTTACTAGACCATGATAAACCTACGAACTATGAGGAAGCGATGATGAGCCCAGATTCCGTGAAATGGCTTGAGGCCATAAAATCTGAGATATGATCCATGTATGAGAACAAAGTATGGACTTTGATTGACTTTCTCGATGATCAGCAAGCCATGTTAAATAAATGGATCTTCAAGAGGAAGACAGACACTGATAGTAGTGTTACTATCTACTAAGATCGACTTGTTGCGAAAGGTTTTCAACAAGTTCAAGGTGTTGAATACGATGAGATTTCCTCACTCGTATCGATGCTTAAGTCTGTCTGAATCATGTTAGCAATTGCCACATTTTATGAAATCTGGCAAATGGATGTCAAAACTGCATTCCTTAATGGATTTATTAAAGAAGAGTTGTATATGATGCAACCAGAAGGTTTTGTCAATCCTAAAGATGCTAAACAAAGCGTGCAAGCTCCAGCAATCCATCAATGGACTGGTGCAAGCATCTCGGAGTTGGAATATACGCTTCGATGAGTTGATCAAAGCATATGGTTTTATACAGACTTTTGGAAAGGCCTGTATTTACAAGAAAGTGAGTGGGAGCACTACAGCCTTTCTGATAAGTATATGTGAATGACATATTATTAATTGGAAATGATGTAGAATTTTCTGGAAAGCATAAAGGAGTGTTTTGAAAGGAGTTTTTCAAAGAAAGACCTCGGTGAAGCTGCTTACACATTGAGCATCAAGATCTATATAGATAGATTAAGACACTTGATAAGTTTTTCAATGAGTACATATCTTGATAAATTTTTTGAAGTAGTTCAAAATGGAACAGTCAAAGAAAGAGTTCTTGCCTGTGTTGCAAGGTGTTAAAGTGAGTAAGACTCAAAACCCGACTATGGCAGAAAATAGAAAGAGAATGAAAAGTCATTCCCTATGCCTTAGTCATAGGTTCTATAAAGTATGCTATGTTGTATACCAGACCTATTGTATACCTTGCTCTGAGTTTGGCAAGGGAGTACAATTTTGATCTAAGAGTAGATCACTGGACAACGGTCAAGAATATCCTTAGTGAGGACTAAGAAAATATTTCTCGATAATGGAAGTGATAAAAGAGCTCGTCGTAAAAGTTACAACGATACAAGCTTTTACACCAATCCAGATGACTCTAAGTCTCAATCTGGATACATATTGAAAGTGGGAGCAATTAGCTAGAGTAGCTCAGTGCAGAGCATTGTAGACATAGAATATTTGCAAAATACATACGGCTCTGAATGTGACAGACCCGTTGACTAAACTTCTCTCACAAGCAAAACATGATCATACCTTAGTACTCTTTGGGTGTTAATCACATAGCGATGTGAACTAGATTATTGACTCTAGCAAAACCCTTTGGGTGTTGATCACATGATGATGTGAACTATTGGTATTAATCACATACAGATGTGAATATTGGTGTTAAATCACATGGTGATGTGAACTAGATTATTGACTCTAGTGCAAGTGGGAGACTGAAGGAAATATGCCCTAGAGGCAATAATAAAGTTATAATTTATTTCCTTATATCATGATAAATTTTTATTATTCATGCTAGAATTGTATTAATCGGAAACATAATACATGTATGAATACATAGACAAACAGAGTGTCACTAGTATGCCTCTACTTGACTAGCTTGTTGATCAAAGATGGTTATGTTTCCTAACCATAGATATGTGTTGTCATTTGATTAACGGGATCACATCATTAGGAGAATGATGTGATTGACATGACCCATTCCGTTAGCTTAGCACATGATCGTTTAGTATATTGCTATTGCTTTCTTGATGACTTATACATGTTCCTATGACTATGAGATTATGCAACTCCCGTTTACCGGAAGAACACTTTGTGTGCTACCAAACATCACAACGTAACTGGGTGATTATAAAGGAGCTCTACAGGTGTCTCCAAAGGTACATGTTGGGTTGGCGTATTTCGAGATTAGGATTTGTCAATCCGATTGTCAGAGAGGTATCTCTGGGCCCTCTCGGTAATGCACATCACTTAAGCCTTGCAAGCATTGCAACTAATGAGTTAGTTGTGAGATGATGTATTACGTAACAAGTAAAGAGACTTGCTGGTAACGAGATTGAACTAGGTATTGGATACCGACGATCGAATCTCGGGCAAGTAACATACCGATGACAAAGGGAACAACGTATGTTGTTATGCAGTTTGACCGATAAAGATCTTCGTAGAATATGTAGGAGCCAATATGAGCATCCAGGTTCCACTATTGGTTATTGACCGTGAACAGTTCTAGGTCATGTCTACATAGTTCTCGAACCCATAGGGTCCGCACGCTTAACGTTACGATGACAGTTTTATTATGAGTTTATAAGTTTTGATGTACCGAAGGTTGTTCGGAGTCCCTAATGTGATCACGGACATGACGAGGAGTCTCGAAATGGTCGAGACATAAAGATTGATATATTGGAAGCCTATATTTGGATATCGGAAACGTTCCGGGTGAAATCAGGATTTTACCGGAGTACCGGGGGGTTACCGGAACCCCCCGAGGGTTAATGGGCCTTCATGGGCCATGAGGGAGAAGAGGAGGGCTGGCCAGGGCAGGCCGCGTGCCCCCTCCCCCCTTAGTCCGAATAGGACAAGGAAGGGGGGCGGCGCCCCCCTTTCCTCTTTCCCCTCCCCCCTTTCCTTCTCCACCAAGGCAAGAGGAGGGAGTCCTACTCCCGGTGGGAGTAGGACTCCTCTAGGCGCACCCCTAGGGGGCCGGCCGCACCTCCCCCCTTCCTCCTTTATATACGGGGGCAGGGGCACCTCTAGACACACAAGTTGATCTTCGTGATCGTTCCTTAGCCGTGTGCGGTGCCCCCCTCCACCATATTCCACCTCGGTCATATCGTAGCGGTGCTTAGGTGAAGCCCTGCGTCGGTAGAACATTATCATCGTCACGACGCCGTCGTGCTGACGGAACTCATCCCCGACACCCTGCTGGATCGGAGTCCGGGGATCGTCATCGAGCTGAACGTGTGCTGAACTCGGATGTGCCGTACGTTCGGTACTTGGATCTGTCGGATCGTGAAGACGTACGACTACATCAACCGCGTTGTCATAACACTTCTGCTTTCGGTCTACGAGGGTACATGGACAACACTCTCCCCTCTCGTTGCTATGCATCACCATGATCTTGTGTGTGCGTAGGAATTCTTTTGAAATTACTACGTTCCCCAACAGAAATGATCTGGTAGGGTGAAATGTTCCATGAGTTTTTCCCAAAGCAGAGTTTTTGCTCCATCGTTGACAAAAGTAAGATCTGGACGTTTCTTTGCTGGCTCTTTCCATTCTTGAAGGGAGATCGGGAGTTGGTCCTTCACAAGAACTCCGCACTGACGAACGAACTTGTTAGCAATGTTCTTAGGCGCTAGTGGTTCACCATTAGTTTTGATGGCATCGATATTGTACTTTACATCCTCCTTCAACTTTTTGCCCGGGCCTCGCACTCTGCCTATAGAAGATTTGCTCGATCCAAAGGGCTGAAAGAAGAAAGATCGATTCATTAATATATCTTCAAATCATTTAAAACATGTGATGATCACCAGATGCCTGCTTATATAAATATACCTCACCGGTCTCTGTTATTTCAAGATCAACATTTCTTTGCCATCATAATCATAGTCGTCCATGACTTCATCAATTCGGTCGTCGCGATCGAATATCATATCATCACCCTCCCCGGTATTAGTCAGATATTGGGAGCCGTCATCTTCTTCATTTCGATCATCTGGCCCGCGAGGGGAGCGTATGATCTCAAGCAGGGCATCTTCTCCCTCTTTGCTGGTATTGTCCGCAATAGCTTTTATTTAACTAATCTAGAAGAAATATAAAACAATTTAGTATTCAAATTACAATGCATGCATGAAATCAATAAGGAAAAATTGCATCATAGTACATAATATGCATCGTCTCAAATAATATATTATCTTGAATACATCGTCTCGAATATTATATATCGAATACATCACTAGCTAGCTAGCTAATGAAGATCAAATACTATAGAATAATCTAGGCCACTCGCGGTTCCAGAGACGCGGGTGGTGGACACCTAAAGAGAAGGAACCATCACAGGATCATAGCTCTGGTCATCTCCTCAAAGAACCTGCCAGGTATTCGAGAACCCGACGTCCATAGCAGCCATGTAGCGACGGACGTGCTCATCCTCCTCCCTGACATGGCGACGCACCACCTCCAGCGGGGCCGGCTCCCTCCGCACCGAAAGTGGCCCACAGGAATGCCACCAAAGGAGCTCAGGGTCGACGACAGGGACCCGGGGCGGGTTCCTCACCAAGCGGCGAGCCCCTGAAGGTAGCACCTCCTAGTGCCAGCCCGGCGGAGCCCAGTCCCGGACATGGGTCCTCTAAAGCAGGACGTCATCGCGAACGGGTCGACGGTGAGGATGCGGGCCGGGCATCATCGAGAACAAATACTATACGCCGCAAAAGTAACATTTTTTAAATGATTGGATTGTCTAACAATTTCAAAATAATCTAAATTTCTATATGCAAATTCTAAATTTCTATAAGTAAAATTATAAGAAACTAAAAAACATCGATCATCGTCTAACAATTTGAAATTAATCTAATTTATCTAGCTAAAAGTAACATTTCTAAAATTTCTAACATTTCTATATAACTAACATTTCTATAACATTTCTATACACTATTTGACATTAATCTAATCTAATTAATTAATTCATCTAAAACCTTTGTATAAAAAACAGAAAAAACAGAAAAAACTAAAAACTAAAAACAGAATCTAGTGTGTGTGTGTGTGCACGCGCGTGTGCACCTACGGCATCGGCGGCGCGGCGGCTTCGATTGGAGGGAGGAGAGGGGCCGGGGAGAGGGACTCACAGCGCGGGCGAGGTCGAGGTGACGGTGACGGCGAGGACCAGGCGACGGCGAGGCGAGGGGACGGCATGGGCCGGTGCGGCGACGGAGACGGGCCGGGGACGGGCGGAGATAGGGACAGCGACGGGCGGCGACGGGGATGGGGCAGCGACGGGGGGTGGCGGCGACGGGGCAGAGGAGAAGAAGCAGAGGGAGAACGAAACTAACAAATTTTTGAAGTGTTGCTTATATAGAAGCCCCTTTTGTACCGGTTGGAGCCACCAACCGGTACTAAAGGATTGTTTTGGCCAGGCGAAGCGGCGGGAAGCACGCACCCTTTAGTACCGGGTGGTGGAACCAACTGGTACTAAAGACCCCCCCCTTTAGTACCGGGTGGAGCCACCACCCGGTACTAAAGGTGCGCGCTGGCGCAGGTGCGGTGTGAGCAAGTTTAGTCCCACCTAGCTAGCCGAGGGGCGCCCACACCTGTTTAAAAGCCCCGGCGCGGCAGCTCTCTTGAACTCCTCTCTATAGCAGGCTTCTGGGCCTAACTCTGCGGCTCTGCCCTATGGGCCTATTGGGCCTTGCGCGCCTGCATCCTAGCCCAACTATAGGTTGGGTTTCTAGTCGTATGCAGGCCACTGTGGCCCAGTAGGTGGGCTTATTTATTTATTTATTTTCTTTTCTGCTTTATTTATTTTCATTTATTTATTTTTGAGTTGTTTTTTGCTGTATTTAGAGTTTCTTTGTGAATATTTTTTCTTTAGGTACAAAAAATTTACAAACTTTCTGTTAGTGCCAGTAGTTTTCAAATTTGAATAGTTTAAATTTGAATTATTTGACGAACTTTGTCGACGAAGTGCATCCAGTTTTTGCCTAAATGCATGAAAGAATTTGTTTGCACATAAAATTTCCTCGCGTTTCAAATGTCAAAACAGATAAGTACCCTAACTATTACAAAGATTCCCTCCGGTTTGTTCGAAGCGGCACTTTCCAGATATATAAGTGAGGAAACTCACTAGAGAAGAAAGTGATGACGGTGAAGCCTATCACATCCCAAAGTGGGATCTTTGGGTGTGAAACTTTTTCTTCGCGTGTGTCCCTTTGCGCCGTAACCATGGACAATCTTCATCATTTAACTGGATGCTTGGGTCAATATTCACTGTGAATGGAGCAATTTCATCAAACTTTTCATAATCTTCTGACATGTCTATCTTGTCATCCACTCCCATGATGTTTCTTTTCCCTGAAAGAACTATGTGGCGCTTTGGCTCATCATATGATGCATTCGCTTCCTTATCTTTTCTTTTCCTCGGCCTGGTAGACATGTGTTTCACATAGAAAACCTGCGCCCCATCATTGGGTAGGACGAATGGTTCGTATGCATACGCAAGATTGTTGAGATCCACTGTTGTCATTCTATACTCTGGGTCTTCCGTTACCCAGCCTCGTGTCATATTGACCCATTTGCACCGAAACAAAGGGACCTTCAAACCACGTCCACAGTCAAGTTCCCATATGTCCTCTATGTAACCATAATATGTTTCCTTTCCCGTCTTGGTTGTTGCATCAAAGCGGACACCACTGTTTTGGTTGGTGCTCTTCTTATCTTGGACGATCGTGTAAAATGTATTCCCATTTATCTTGTACCCTTTTAAAGTCATTATATTCGAAGATGGTAACTGGAACAGCAAGTACATGTCATCTTCAATATCGCCATCATGCATGGCACGTGTCTACAACCAACCGGCAAAAGTCCCCGTTTGTTCACGTGTAATCCAGTCGTTAGACTGCTCCGGGTGTTTGGAGCATAGAAAATTCTTGTGTTCCTCCATATACGGATCCACCAAGGCGGAATTCTGTAGAACTGTGTAGTGTGCTTGAGTGAGAGAATGCCCGTCCATACATATTATTTGATCCCCTCCTAGCGTGCCTTTTCCATCCAGTCTGCCCTTATGCCGCGATCCAGGAACACCAATCGGCTTAAGGTCAGGAGTAAAGGCAATACAAAACTCAATGACCTCCTCATTTTCGTGGCCCTTCGAGATACTTCCTTCTGGCCTAGCACGGTTATGAACATATTTCTTTAAGACTCCCATGAACCTCTCAAAGGGGAACATATTGTGTAAAAATACAGGACCCAAAATGTTAATCTCTTCGCATAGATGAACTAGGACGTGCGTCATGATGTTGAAGAAGGATGGTGGGAACACCAACTCGAAACTGACAAGACATGGCACCAAATCATTCTGTAACCTTGGTATGATTTCTGGATCGATTACCTTCTGAGAGATTGCATTGAGGAATGCACATAGATTCACAATGGCTAATCGAACGTTTTTCGATAGAAGCCCCCTCAATGCAACCGGAAGCAGTTGTGTCATAATCACATGGCAGTCATGATACTTTAAGTTCTGGAACTTTTTCTCTGCCATATTTATTATTCCCTTTATATTTGACGAGAAGCCGGATGGTACCTTCATACTGAGCAGGCATTCAAAGAAGATTTCCTTCTCTTCTTTGGTAAGAGCGTAGCTAGCATGACCCTGATGTATGCCGTCTTTTCCGTGCATACATTGCTAGTCCTCCCGTGCCTCTGGTGTATCTTTTGTCTTCCCATACACGCTCAAGAAGCCAAGCAGGGTCACGCAAAGATTCTTCGTCACGTGCATCACATCGATTGCAGAGCGGACCTCTAGGTCTTTTCAATAGGGCAGGTCCCAAAATATAGATTTCTTCTTCCACATGGGTGCGCGTCCGTAAGCGTCATTCGGAACAGGTTGTCCGCCAGGACCCTTTCCAAAGATTACCTTCAAATCCTTGACCATATCATGTACATCAGCACCAGTACGGTGGCGAGGCTTCAACCGGTGACCCGCCTCACCTTTCAAATGCTTGCCTTTTTTCTTACAGGATGCCTACTCGCAAGAAATCGATGATGTCCCAGGTACACATTCTTCCTACAATTATCCAAATATATACTGTCAGTATCATCCAAACAGTGCGTGCATCTGCGGTATCCCTTGTTTGTCTGTCCTGAAAGGTTACTGAGAGTAGGCCAATCATTGATGGTCACAAACAACAACGCCTTTAGGTCAAATTCTTCTTGTTTGTGCTCATCCCACGCACGTACACCTTTTCCATTCCACAGCTGTAAGAGTTCTTCAACTAATGCCCTTAGGTACACATCAATTTCGTTGCCGGGTTGCTTAGGGCCTTGGATGAGCACTGGCATCATAATGAACTTTTACTTCATGCACAACCAAGGAGGAAGGTTATACAAATATAGAGTCACAGGCCAGGTGTTATGGTTGCTGCTCTGCTCCCCAAGAGGATTAATGCCATCTGCGCTTAGACCAAACCATACGTTCCTTGGGTCACCTGCAAACTCCTCCCTGTACTTTCTCTCAATTTTTCTCCACTGCGACCCATCAGCGGGTACTCTCAACTTTCTGTCTTTCTTACGGTCTTCTCCGTGCCATCGCATCGCCTTGGCATGTTCTTTGTTTTGGAACAAACGTTTTAACCGTGGTATTATAGGAGGATACCACATCACCTTGGCAGGAATCTTCTTCCTGGGGCGCTCGTCCTCGACATCACCAGGGTCATCGCGGCTAATCTTATAGCGCAATGCACCGCATACCGGGCACACGTTCAAATCCTCGTACTCACCGCGGTAGAGGATGCAGTCATTAGGGCATGCATGTATCTTCTGCACCTCTAACCCTAGAGGGCAGACAACCTTCTTTGCTTCGTACGTACTCTCGGACAATTCGTCGTCCTTTGGAAGCATATTCTTTATCATTACCAGCAACTTTCCAAATTCCTTGTCAGATACACCATTCTCTGCCTTCCATTGCAGCAATTCCAGTGTGGTGCCCAGCTTTTTCTTGTCATCTTCGCAATTCGGGTACAAAAATTTCTTGTGATCCTCTAACATGCGCTGCCCTTCTTCTCCTTTTCACTTGCGCATTTTCTCTTTGCATCGGCAATGGCCCGACCTAGATCATCAGCGGGCTCATCAAATGCCTCTTCTTCAGCTTCTTCCCGCATTGCCGGCTCAGCTTCTTCTTGCATTGCCGCCTAAGCTTCTTCCCCCATTGTTGTATCATCGTATTCAGGGAACCCATGGCCAGGATAGCTATTGTCGTCCTCTTCTTCTTCATTGTCTTCCATCATAACCCCTCGTTCTCCGTGCTTGGTCCAAACATTATAGTGGGGCATGAAACCGGACTCAAACAGGTGGACGTGAATGGTTCTTGAGTTAGAGTAATTGTGATCATTCTTACAGCCAGCACATGGACAAGGCATAAAACCATCCGCCTGCTTGTTTGCCTGAGCCGCAATCAGAAAAGTATGCACGCCATCAATGAACTGAGGAGAGCATCGGTCATCGTACATCCATTGCCGGCTCATCTTCATTACACACCACCGAATAGACCAAATTAATACAAGTTCATACATAAAGTTTATACAACACTTAAATGCAACATACAAATAACTCTCTAGCTAAAGCATTTAAATGCAACAACAAATGCGATCAAGATCGCAACTAAGGTAACAATTGATCCAATAGCATAATGATACCAAGCCTCACTATCAATGGCATATTTTCTAATCTTTCTAATCTTCAACTGCATTTTCTCCATCTTGATCTTGTGATCATCGACGACATCGGCAACATGCAACTCCAATTCCATCTTCTCCCCCTCAATTCTTTTCAATTTTTCTTTCAAATACTCGTTTTCTCTTTCAACTAAATTTAACCTCTCGACAATATGGTCGGTTAGAATTTCCGGTTCACATACCTCCTAGATAAAAATATCTATGTCAACTTGATGGGCATAATTTGTCATAAACACGAAATGCAACAAATAGTTTTAAACAGAATATATCACATCCGAATCATAACACGGACGAGGGCCGACGGGGACGGATATCAAAACCATGGCATTATGTATAACAAACAACGCACGGGTAAGATAATTATACAAGTAACTATATATCTAAATCACACAAACATGAATTTTTTTATATAAAAAAGATAAGAACAAGAGGCTCACCACAAGGTGGTGCCAGCGACGGGTCGGTGCGAACGATCGACGGTGGTTATGACGGAGATGGGAAAGCACTAAGTAAACCACACCTACATATGCAAACTAAGAGTTATTTTAAGCTCAAATTGCATATAAATCAAATAAACTACCACATATAATACCTTCCAAATTACTAAAACCCAAAAATTAATCACTATATAAAGCATTGCAAGAGGTAATCTAGCAATGAGAGATGAAAGGACAGAGTTGCTAACCTTTGTGATCATTTGAATGGATGGGGGCCTTCAAATCTTGACAAAATTTGGGCAAAATGTGTGATGAGCTCGAGGGAAGAGGGGAAGAACATAGAGGAGAGGGGAAAGGGGGAAGAACAGAGCGAGCTGGACGAAGGGTTTATATATAGGATGACCTTTACTACCGGTTCGTGGCACGAACCGGTACTAAAGGTGCTAGAGGGGCCCCAGTCTGACAACATCCTACCACCACTCTCTTTAGTATCGGTTCATGGCACGAACCGGTGCTAAAGGTTCGCCATGAACCGGTTCTACTGAGAGCGGCCCGCCTAGCCGTTGGAACCGGCACTAATGGTCACATTAGTGCCGGCTTAAATACAAACCGGGACTAATGAGCTGCACATTAGACCCTTTTTCTACTAGTGCCACTTGCCTAACTATTGTGGCGCACTGTGCATGTGGCTTTTAAGGCAGTCCACCTGATACCATAAACACCCTTTTTGGGACTCGGCTAAATGGGGGTAGAGCCTAAGTTAGCGATGCATATTTTACTCGGAGTGTGTGCATTACTTTGGGCCATATAGAACTGTCATAATGACGTGATTTTCAGCAGACAAAACATCACAAATTTTGAGCAAGTGGCTGGATCCGTACGTGGTCGTTACTCAGTCGTGTGGAAGCCAAGGAACATATGACGTATGGGTGCAACCGATGAAAGACGGTAGCACGGGATACCAACAAATGGTTTGGATGGCGGTCCAACAATAAGATAGGTGTATAGGCATCTAGTTTTATGTTTTGCCGGATCTGGCTTTAAGTTCTCTCTCTATTTATATTTTGTATGGTTCTACACGCTTGTAGGACCTATTGGTTAGGCTAGACATAGTGGAAAGTAATTTAGACTAGTAACATCCACATGTTACTAGTCTATGTTGCCACCTCCATAATGAATAGTGTTATAGGTGTGGTATATTCATTTAATTACTTTGTAGAGTCATTGTCATTAGGAAGAGTTATGTGATGGTAACATATTATGTTACTTTATTTGTCTTTCTCCTCTTTAATTACCAGTCACATCATCTTTTTTGCTTATGTGACATGCATGTTACCATCTATGTTATTTCCACTATGATTAGTCTTAATAAGATGGCTTCAGGCTAGTCGTAATGGGGAGTATCATTTACTCGCATCATGCATATGATACTACTTTCGTAATGAAAATCCTTTTTTGAGCCCGAGCTCATCTGCACCCGTGTTGAATAAAAAAATCAAAATAAATACTAAAAAAATCCAAAAAATTCTCATGGTAGGCAATTTGATGCATGAGGTCCGCTCCAAGTTTTAAATCATTTGAGCAACTGAGCAACTCACGGCAAAAAAAAAATTCAAGGTATGTAAAACAGTTTATTGTTCATGTACTGTTTTGACCCGATTTGTCTTTTTTGTCGAGAGCTATTCAGATGTCCAAATGAGCTAAAATTTGGAGCGAACCTCACACAATAAATTGTCTACCTTGGGGATTTTTTTGTATTTTTTTGAACTCTTCTAGTATTTTTTGTGATTTTTTTTCTGGATGGGTGCAGATGAGTCTGGGCACTGAATCGTTGCACTCCTTTCATAATGCATAGTATCATAAGTTAGTATCTTAGCTTGCCTTATTAATTGTCATGCATGACACAAAGTAGTACAATATTTAATATGATACGGTATCATGATATGATACCACATCCTCTCTTTCCTCATTTAGTTGTGTGCCACATCGTCTAAAAAGTTTAATTGGCATGCATGTTACCGATATTCCCATTTCGACCGTCGTAATGCATCGTTTTGATGTAGAGGCCGGGATAATGTTTTTAAAAAATACTGTTAACTCGTGGTCACATTCTTATTTATCGCACACTAAACTTTGGCTACACCTACACGAACAGGCCGTAGCTTCTGTGAAACCAAAAGCCAGCGAATGATCTTCCCTCCAAAACGTCGTTTTCGAATGTTTCACCCCGGAAAGAAAAGATCTTCTTCGTTTCTTGCGAGCAACGCTTCTTTCGTGTCGCTGACGACTCGATGTACACTGAAAAGCAAAGCAGGTGCGAGGTGTCAGCGTCCAGCATCAGCGGCAGTGGGCGCCGGGCCCACCACGCGACCCCGCCTACTTGGAGTCCAAGAAAGCCAGAGAGAGGGAGAGGCGTGTGTCGCCCGTCACGAGGCAGCAGCGGCGGCCGCGGAACGACCTTCGAAATGCGGCCGGGCCGCGGCGCAGATTCCGAGGGACCGTTGGATGGCGCACGAATCTCGGGGCCGCGGGCGCTTCCGGGCGGTGTGGGGGCCCGCTTGCGGGAACCGCCCTTGGGTCACGCAAGCTGCGGGCGGCGTCACACGTATCGCTGGCCATCGCTTATTCCCTCGCGCACCCCGGAGACTCTACACTCGCCTCCCTCCCGGTCGAGGTCGAGGTCGATGGTGTGCACTCGGGCAGGGGGTGGCTCGGCTAGGACTAGGATTATGAGTTGCTCCACGTGTGTCTGGCTCATTTCTGTGACAAAGCGTGCTCTGTGATTTTGAGTTGCTAGCGAACTGAAAATGGCCCGTATAGTTGGAGGTTACCACAAAACCCGTTTAAGGTTTCAACAGTGTAAAAATTTGTAAAAGATATGAAAAAGTACTAGAACATGGCATCTACAACATAAGATGATCCAATGAAGCGATTGCCAAGGGCACACATTCGTAGTTTTTTTCAGTCGCTCCGTCGGATCATTTTATATTATAGATGTGATGTTCTGGTATTTGTTTCATATTTTTGAGATCTATTAAATCGTTAAAACCGCGACGAGCCATGACGGCTTCCCCAGACAACATTATATACTAGATCATGATGGCGCGCATTGCTGCATCCATTAATTTAAAAAAAATTATATAAATATTTAAAAACATAAACTATCCTATATTAGACAATTATACCAATACAATATTTTACATAGACTATAGTAGTAAATAATTCTCTTCTAAATATACATGATGTTGCTGCTAAGGGGCAAAACTTTTAGGCTTGTCCCGTTGCACGACATCGCATTGACGGGTCAAATGGCACATACACTAATAATGCTTGTATAAAATATAATTACCCACCCAAGCTTTAAAGGATCACCAACATAATTATTTTAGAAAAGAAATCATAGACTTGAAACAAACACGTGGCTATTTTTACAAAAATATCATTTTCGCTCTTTCATAGGCAGACACAACAAGTGACAATTTTCATAGAGGATAACATTTTTCTGGTGACATAATATATAAAATGTCTAAGCTTTGAAAAGAATTCTAAATAATAGTTTTTTAGACATAATAATGAGTGGCAATTTTCACAAAAAATATGGTTGTTCGAGATCCCTCTTTACACCTCATATATGTTAGTTAATATGGTTATGGTATGGTTTACATAATGGGTGCTAGAGCAAACCCTCTTAAGCCGTGTACTTCTCTTGACATCCACCTTTTCAGGGCTCAAAACCTTGGAGGTTTTCTAAATATCTAATACTTGAATAGCGAAATGTTCATCTATACCCTTTCGAACATGTGTTTTCACTTTCGGAGAATATATATGAAAATGATAGTTTTGCACATGATGGGAGATTTTTACGGAGATACTTCTTGACATAGTGCAGCACACACGAGGCTAGAAAAGCACTTGACTCCAAAAATTACCACAATAATCAAGCATCTCACAATTTAGCTCAATAGGTGGATATAAAATTGTTTCCCGGGACATATAAGTAAGAGCAATTCTGCCCAGTTTTTTTTTTACTGGAGCAATTATCTCCAGAATTCTTTTGAGAAATTATGTCCAGACTTAACAGCAGGATAATTGACTCAGCGTTGATGTTCAAACAAGAGTGATTTGATTGGCCACGGCCGCTGGGATGATGAACGCACCCACCTACTCAGAGTACTTTTTTGTGCTATGACCATGTTTTACACTTCATCGGCCAGAGCGAGCCCAACAGCCCAATCAATCACAGTTGGCCCAGATAGCTCCACGGAGCAGCGGCCCTAGAGAAACACCAGGACATCCAGATAGCATGCGATAGACGTAATCGGACGGCCAGCGAAGGTAAAGCGCTATGGAGGCTCCTAGGTCGCTTAGTTATACTGTTTCTCAATATCGCTTTCCTATTTTGCATGGTTCTACTTCCTCGGTTTGAGAATAATAGGTCCATGTTAAAAAACTGATTAATAGGCCAGAGGGTAACGGAAGTCCATCCTTCTTTCAGTGCCAGAGGGGAATGGAAGCATGTCCCTTTCCGGCTGATGCACGTGATTGTTTGCTTTGCTGCTCGTTCTCTCTGCCATTTGATTCCATCGATATAAAATTAATTGTCATATGGACAATGTGCGAGGGGACAAAAAAATGGCTCAACCCGTGTGGGGTTAAGAATGGTTCAGTGCAAATGGAGGAAAAACCGCACGCGCACAGCTAGAAGGACCAATCCGGCAATTAGTAATGACCAAAAAAACAAAAAATATTGTTGCTAAAGTCAAGTAATACAGCCCATGAAAATGGCAAATGAGATTTATTAAATTATTTACACCGCAATCGCAACATATTGCAATTACACGAATATCCTTGCATGTCATATCCATAGATGAAAATTTATACCTGCATTGGCCGCTCGATCCGAGTACTTATATGCACACTATACATGAAGTGTCTTGGACATATGAATAGCCCATGTTTAAAAGAAGAAAAAAAAGGCTAATAGGCCAAAGGGCAATGAAAGTTCATCCAATTTCCAGTGTCAGAGGGGAAAGGAAGCATGTCCCTTTTCCTAAGTGTGCTGGATGTAGGTGATTGTTCGCTCTCTCATTGATCTCCCCACCATTTCCAATTCGTCGGTATCAAGTTAGTATTCATACGACCAGCGCACACGAGGACAAAAATGGCTCACCATATGTGGTGATAAGAAGGATTCAATGTGCATGGAGGATAGAACACACATACAACTGGATGGATCAATTTGCGGCTATTAGTAATGACAAAAAGATGCTAAACTGAGTAGTACCGCCCATGAAAATAGGAAATGAGCTCAATAACGTCGCAAATCACAATATATTCCCATTAGATGGATATTGTTGTGAGTTCTATCCGTAGATGAAAAACAATACCCGCATTGGCCGCTGGATCCGAGTACTATATGTACACTATAGATGAAGTGTCTCACACATATTATAAATTGATGTTTAATGGAAAAGCGTTTGATAGACCAGAGGAAATGAAAGTCCATCATTTTTTCAGTGTCGGAGGGGGGTGGAAGCCCGTCTTTTCAAAAGGCTGCTGGACGCAGGTGATTGTTTGCTCTCTCCTTGAACTTCCCGTCATTTTCATTTCGTCGATATCCAATTAGTAATCAAACAACCAGCGCACACGAGGAGAAAAAAATGGCTCAATGTGTGTGAGGATAAGAACGTTCAGTGTACATGGAGGATAGGGTTCATGCGCACAACTGAGGGATCAATTTGCGGCAATTAGTAATGATTGAAACAAAGAAAACTGCTAAATCAAATAATACCACCCATGAAAATAGAAAATGTGCTTAATAAGTCATACACCGCAAATCGCAGCATATTACAATTACATGTACTCCCTCCGTCCTTTAAAGAGTGTATTTCCAACTTTGTTGGAGGGTCAAACTATCTCAATGTTTGACCGAGTTTGTGCAAAAATATATCAATGTTTATGAAACCAAATAGGTATATGATGAAAATATATTTTATCATGAATCTAATGCTACTAATTTGATGGCATAAATGTTGGTACATTATTGTATAAATACGGTCAAACATAAAAAGATTTGACTTTCCAACAAAGTTGGAAGTACACTCTTCAAAGGACGGAGGGAGTATATTATTGTGAGTTCTGCCGTAGATGAAAACCAATACCCGCATGGCTAATGGATTTGAGTACTGTATGGGCACTATATATGAACTGTCTTACACATATTAATAGCCAATGTTCAAAAGAAAAAAGATTAATAGACCAGAGGACAATGAAAGTCTATCCGCTTTCTCAGTGTTGGAGGGGAATGGAAGCTCGTCCTTTTTCCTAATGATGCCGGACGTTGGTGACTTTGTGGTCACCTCGGTCTCCCTGCTATTTTCATTTGACGATATCAAAGTAGTGGCCTACGACCAAAGCACACAAGGACAAAAAAAGATCTTCTCAGTGTATGTGGGGATAAGAACGGTTTAGTGTACATGGAGGATAAAACGCACACACACAACTGGAGGGATCAATCTGTGGTAATACCACCCATAAAAATAGAAAATGAGCTTAATAAGATTTACACCGCAAATTGCAGCATATTGCAATTACTTGATATTCTTGTGAAGTCTATCCATAGATGAAAAACAATACCAGCATTGGTTCTTGGATCCGAATATCTGTATACACAATGTACAAAAAATGTCTTACACACAATATCCATTTACCTTAAAAAACCTATTAATATCCCATGTTCAAAAGAGAAAAGATTAATACATCGTAGGGCAACAAACGTCCATCCATTTTTTCAGTGTCGGAGGGGAATGTAATCCCTTCCCTTTTCATATGGCTGCTGGATGTAGGTGTTTGTTCGGTGTGTCCTCGATCTCACTGACATCTTTATTTCGTTGATATCAAATTTGTAGTCATACGACCGGCACGGATAGAGTGCACGCGCATAACTTAAGGGATCAATTGGCGGCAATTTGTAATGACCTAAACAAAAAAAAGGTGCTAAATTGAGTAATAACGCCCATGAAAATACGAAATGAGCTTAATAAGACATTTACGCCGCAAATCCCAACATATTGCAATTAGATGGATATTCTTGCGCCCCCGCAAAAAAAATATGGATATTCTTGCGAGTTCTATCCGTAGATGAAAAATAATACCCGCATTGGCCGCTGGATCCAACTATGTGCATACATGCTATACAAAAAGTGTTATACACATATTAATAGCCCATGTTCAAAAAATTAGACCAGAGAAAAGTCCATCCATGTTTTTAAGCTTCGAAGGGGAATGGAAGCCCGTCCCTTTTCGTAAGGTTGTTGGGCGTAGGTGAATGTTCACTTTGTCCTTCATCTCATCGGCGGTTTCATTTCATCGATATCAAATTAACAGTCTTACATTCAGTGCGCACGAGGACAAAAAACTACTTAGCGTATGTGGGGAAGAACGGTTCAGTGGACATGTAGGATAAAGTGCACACACACACACAACTGCAGGGATCAATTTGCAGCAATTTGTAATGACTGAAAAACTGCTAAATTGAGTAATGCACCCATGAAAATAGGAAATGTGCTTAATAAAACATTTACACCGCGAATCACAACATATTGCAATTAGATGGATATTCATGCAAGTTCTATCGATGTATGGAAAACAACACCTGCATCGGCTGCTGGATCCAAGTATTTGTATGCATGTATACAAAATGTGTCTTACGCCCATGTTATAAAAAATAGACCTGAGGGCAACAAAAGTCCATCTGTTTTTTGAGTGTGAGAGGGGAATGGAAGCATGTACCTTTTCCTAAGGCTGCTGGACTTTGGTGATTGTTCACTCTGTCCTTGATCTCACTGTCATTTTCATTTGGTCGATATCAAATTAGTAGTCATACCACCAGCGCGAGAGGACAAAAAATTACTCAATGTGTGTAGGGATCAAAATGGTTCATTGTACATGCATGGAGGATAAAATGCACGCACACAACTAGATGGATCAATTGGCGTCCATATTGTAATGACAGAAACAAAAAAACTACTAAATTGAGTAATAACACCCATGAAAATAGGAAATGAGCTTAATAAGATATTTACGCCGCAAATCACAACATATTGCAATTAGATGGATATTCTTGCGAGTTCTAACCATAGATGACAAACAATATCCGCATTGGCCGCTGGATCCAACTATTTGTATACATGCTATACAAAAAGTGTCTTACACATATTAATAGCCCATGTTCAAAATATAAAAATAGACCAGAGGGCAACGAAAGTCCATCCATATTTTTGAGCGTTGGAGGGAATGGAAGCCTACCCCTTTTCAGAAGGCTGCTGGACATTGGTGATTATTCGCTCTGTCCTTGATCTCATCACCATTTTCATTTCATCAATATCAAATTAGTAGTCTTGCAATCAGGGCGCACAAGGACAAAAGACTACTTAGCGTATGTGGAGGTAAGAATGGCTCACCGTACATGGTGGACAAAGCGCTCACGCACAACTGAAGGGATCAATTTGCGGCAATTAGTAAAGACGGAAACAGAATTTTTTTGCTAAATTGAGTAACACCGCCCATGAAAATAGGAAATGAGCTTGTTATAACATATACACCGCAAATCACAACATATTACAATTATATGGAAATTCCTGCAAGTTCTATCGATATACGGAAAACAACACCTGCATTGGCCATAGGATGCAAGTATATGTATACACTCTATACAAAAAGTGTCTTGCACATATTAATAGCCCATGTTCAAAAAAATTAGACCTGAGGTCAACGAAAGTCCATCAGTTTTTTGAGTGTCGGAGGCGAATGAAAGCCCGTCCCTTTTCCTAAGGCTGCTGGGCGTACGTGATTGTTCGCTCTATCCGCGTTCTCATGGCCATTTTCATTTTGTGGATATCAAATTAGTTATACGACAAGCACGCACGAGGACAAAGAAACTGGTCAGCGTATGAAGGGATAAGAATGGTTCGGTGTACATGGAGGATAAAACGCACGTGCACAACTGGAGGCGGCAACAATAGTGGCTGAAACAAAATAAACTAATATATCAAGTAATAGCGCATATGAAAATAGTAAATGAGCTTGATAAGTTATTTACACCCCAGTCACAACATATTGTAATTAGATGGATATTTCTTGCATATTACATTCATAGATGAAATATAATACCCACACTGGCCGCTGAGCCCGAGTATGTGTATGCACACTATATGGGAAGTGTCTTAAACATATTAATAGCCCATGTTTAAGAAATATGAATAAGAGGCCAAAGGCAATGGAATTCCATCCATTTTTTCAATGTCGGAGGCGAATAGAAGCATATTCCTTTTTCGCAAAGCTACCGGACGTAGGTGACTGCTTGCTCGCTCCTCGATATCTTTGACATTTTCAGTTTGTCGATATGAACTTATTTGTCATACGACCAGCGCGCATGTGGACAAAAAACGGCTCAACGTATGTGAGGATAAGGATGATTCAATGTACACGGAGGATAATGCGCACGAGCACAACTAAAGAGATCAATTTGCGGCAATTAGTAATGGCCAAAAAAAAAAGAAAAAGCTGCTAAATCGAGTGATACTACCCATAAAAATAGCAAATGTGGTTAATAAGTCGTTTGCACCGCAGTCGCAACATATCGCAATTAGTGGTACATTATTGCAAGTTGCTTCGAAAACTTTTGATCTATTCATCTTCAATCATTGGCAGTACAATGAACATCATAAACAATAAAAATTATACCCAGATCCATAGACCACCTAATGACGACTATAAGCACTGAAGTGAGCGGGAGACGCACCGTCGTCATCGCCCCTCCCTCGCCAGAGCCCGGGCAAAACTGTTGTAGTGAAGAGTCGAGAAGTCCATAGATGAAGAATAGTACCCTCATTGGCCTCTGGATTGGAGTGGTTGTATGCACACCATACAAAGTGTTCCATATACACAAAAAATCACCATGCAAAAAAATTGTCATCTTTAATCCCAACCGTTTAATTTGTTGTGGCAAAACTCCTCGACTCCCACTCAACCCAGCTGGCAATTAGAGTCCTTCTAACTGAATCATGATTTTCAAAACAAAACATAACAATATGACAACAACAAAAAATAAATAAATAAAAGGCTCTAGCCCGTGTGCACGAGCGGTGTAGCCGAGCCAATTTGACCATCCGCCGGGGGACCCCACCTATAATTACTGACCCCCGCAGTACCTCGTCACACGTTTCGCCCCTCCGCTCCACTCGTCTCCTCTCCTCCTCGCTAAACCCCCTCCCCTCCCCGAAATCAAGAAACCAGAGAGACCTCCACTCCCCCGCGCCACTCCGATCCCCTCCGCCTCCGCCGCGAGCTGCCACCAAAAGCCCCCGCCCGATCCACCGTCTCATTCCCTCTCCGCTCCCCCCCCCCCCCCCCCCCCCCCCCCCCCCCCCCGCCCCGGGGATCGCAGTGGCACCCGCGGCTCCAGCAAGCAAGTAAGCGGCCCCCGAATCCAATGTTCTCCCTCGCAAGATCGGTCCGGCCGTTCGTCCCCGTCGAGGACATGGATCGGTCTCCCGTCTCCCCTGATTTCTTGCCGAAAGTCTGGTCTTTTTGCGGTGAATCGTTCCTGTTTTGGTAATCGCGGGGAAAATACCGGGGATTTCGGTCCGGGCTGTTGCCGAGTTTTTTTCCTCTCTTCGAGGATTTCTGCCGATCTGGTCATGTTCTTTCCGTAAATTTCTAAACTGAAAACATGGAAGGTTTTTTTATCCGGTGATTGAAAGATGGAAAAAAAATTTGTCCTAGGTGTTTGGTCCTTGCTACTGCAGTCCCCCTTCTCTTGCCGATTGATTTGCCTGTCATATAATCTCTCGTGTTCTTTTTATTTTCTCCTTCTGTTAACACTTTCCGTTCGTGGTGTTGGTGCGATGATCGCAGAGTTGGAGTAGAGACCGCCAGCACGAGCGATCGCTCTTGATTTATGTCGCCTGCTCTACTGCTCCATGGTTCTGAGCTCCCATCACCATCACCTCCTTCCGCTTTTTGTTGCCTTCTCCCCCAAGCTCGGCAGAGGGGCGCCAGAACTCAAGATTATCGCTTCAAGATCTCCCGGTAAGTACGTACGCACAATCCCTGCATCAATTGTTTCTGGTTGCAACGACTGACGACAACAATGTCGAGTTACTACCTGTTTCCCCTGTTCTAGTTTCGTTTGGAACCAATTCTTCAGAGTTACCACATGTTCCTATTCTTCAGAAGATGAATTTATTACAGCAGAAAGTTCAGAGATAGTCTTTTTTTAATCTCCCCTTAATATCAATACTTTATTCCCACAAGAATAAACTGCAATAGCTTGTTCATTTAACATGTGCCCGTCCTGTTCTTAGTTTGCTCTGGACTAGCTATGATGGGTGTGCCTTCAAATGATGGAGGTGGCCACAGCGCATAACAAAATTGATAGTTTTTTTTTTCAATTTCAATTTATATAAACAAAACAATAATCTTGCTCTCATTTTCATCCGGTCATCTTAATTATTGCTCCTTTACTAAATTTGTTCGTACGTGTGCTACAATCTTGGACTGATTTCAAAGCTGACCTGCACAATAAATGGTGGCATTGCTTTATTTAGTCATAAGATACGTACATGCATTCAAACATACGTTTCTCATAGTCGTGTCAGTTACTGCCATATAATTTGTACTGTAGTGATGAGCTGTGCTTTCCTTCTGCTTCCAGATTTGGATTTGGGGTGAAGTACTCTGGATTTCTGCATTTAGACCAGTGCCCCGTGCACGTGAAGTAATAACAATACAAGAATCCCCCAAATCACGATAAGCTTGGTAAGTATTTACTCTCGGCGAGGAAATGTATTTCAGACAGGAGAAAACAGTAAATATGTCCGATCTCTCTTTTTTACCACTTTCCTAAGAAAGATTGGGCTTCATCTGACAGTTTTTGGACGCTTGCAGGTTTGGTTTGGGTGGATTAAGTTCAGCACTCCCCCCTCAGTTTCATTGACATTCCTCAAGTTCATAAACAATCAGCCAGAAAGCAGATTTCTTTTGCGAGTCTTCACAGAAAAAGAATAACTCCGTCTTCTCTCCAGTTTTAATCAGAAGTTTGAGACAACTCGGTTTCTGATTTTGGAGATTGTGCGCTCAGGCTCTCAACCAGGAGTTTCCGTCCTGGGATTTAACATTTCAGTCGGTATGTACACATCTTATGTTCCTTGTCTTTGAAATTTTTCAAGTGTCTACCCCCTGTGAGTGTTTTTTTGTGTGAATGTTCATATGAGTGTATCTGACACACTCACTGGCCTTCTCTGCAGATTGTAGTCAAGGTTAATAATTCAATAATCTTTGGATCTTAAGATTAAGGGGCTTGTTGCACAAAGAGATGATGGTACCTTGTTCGCGGAAGGTCCGCATTTCCTGCTGTGATCCTGACGCCACCGATTCCTCTGATGAAGATGATCGGCATGCGAAGAAGGAAAAGAGAATGACAATGGAGGTGCTAGTTCCAGTGAAAACCTCCGGACCCCTCAAGTCTCGAAAGACCCTTGTGCCATGTGGCACCAAGAAATCAATGGGTACAGAGAAGAAGCAACCAACCAGCAAGTACCCTGGTGTGCGCCTGCGGTCATGGGGTAAGTGGGCTGCGGAGATACGTGATCCTGTGAGCAAGACCCGGAAATGGATTGGCACATTTACCTCTGAGGAGGCCGCTGCTGCAGCATATGAGGCAGAACGGAACCGGGTACGCACTGAGATGTTGGCCATCAAATCTCGGTCACCTCCATCAGAACATGAAGCTGTGTCCAGCGAAGCTACTGTATCCTGTGTGTCTTCATCTGTGTCGTCCGGTGACCAGAAAGCACAAGAGGTACACAAGTTAGCGTCAATGGAGATAGACCCTGACACTGCTGATGAGAGCTTACTGCACTGCTCACCGGAACCGCTAGGTAAAGAAATCCAGGTAGATGCTTTCCTTGGCCGGATGAATGTTGATGAAAGCTTAGTGCACTGCTCATCGACACCTAGCGATGAAGAAATTCCTGTGGATGCATTCCGCAGCCAGATGAACGAGCTTCCTATCGGCGACTATGTTTGCGCAACTGACAAACTCTCACTGGATGATATTTCAAGGCTGGCAGATATGTTTCCTGTCAATGACTTCGTCGACACAACAGGCGAGCCGCCTGGTGACGACTACATCGGGCTGGCAGACATCAGCCATCTACCGATGCCAATGTTCGAGTTGGATGCAGAACTTAATTGGGAAGGCTTCGACTTTGCTTCGATGGAACATGAACTAGAGAAACTTTGAGGCCTCAACACATTGAGGTTTTCATCTTTCTGAGCGATGTCAGGGTGAGTTTGTGATCAGGAGATGTGTTCATCTCCAATTTTGTCGGAAATTGTACAGTCTTCCCCTCTAGATTAATCTGGTTGAGCCTTATATGTACCGTGTAATATGTACATGATCATCTAATTCGAATCTGCTATTGAAATTCATAATGGAAGCTCGATCGTGTGTCTTCTTGTTATTCGTGTCTCAGAATTTTTTGCGTTGCTTTATGTGAATATAATGTGCTCCTGTCATATTTCAGTTACCCGTGCTCTGGAGTCCAGAGTATTACTGTACTTTTCTTGTTTTCAGTAAGTTCAGAGATAGCCATAATTTCTATACCTAAGGGGCCCAAGTTGAGGCTGCGTTTTCATCCTAGAATACCATGTTTAGTTTTCATAAAGGACAGTTTTATAAACTTTGATGTGTTTAGCATCAACAAATAGCACTCTTTTATAAAAAGAGGTCATTGCCAGGCATTGGAATATTGAGGTTTAAGATTATTATGGTTTTAAAAAAATTGTAAGATAAGTTTGCACTACCACAGAAATTTCACCAGTGTGTGTGGAGAATGCCAATTCACTATTGATCATATAGTGGAAAAAAAAGGTCCCTACTAATCTGAGAGGGCGAAAAATAATCCAGAACAGAACTATATAATGTAAATAAATCCCAGAATTGTTAGGCTAGACCAGGAAAATGGAAAATTGCTGCTGCAGAGGCTGCTACGTTTTGAGTAAAATGAAATTGTGGGAAGTGGCGGGGCGTCCGTGGTCAGTAGACGCCGGCGCACTCGAAGGAGATGTCGCAGCCTGGGACTGGGGTGAGCTTGATGGAGTGCTTGACCCTGCTCATGAACTGCGGGAGGAAGGACATGGCCTGGCAGATGCAGGCGTTGTCGATGCCCATGAGGCGCCGGCAGCACGCCGTGTCGTACGGGTCCGCGCCTCCTACGTGGTGCTGGTGCCCATGGCGGCGCCTGACGTGGCTGCCCCCGTGCTCGCTGCCGTGGCTGCTCCCGTGCTCGCCGCCATGGCTGCCGCCGTGGTCGCCGCCATGGCCGCCGCTGGCGCTGTGCTCGTCGCCGGCCGCCTGCAGCTCGTAGCCGCTGGCGGACGATGAGGCGTTGAGAAGAAGTGGCCGCCGCGGGGGCACCGCCGGGTTGGCGCCGGGGTAAGTCCGCAGGCTGCAGGCCTCGTTGGCCAGGTTGAACTGGGACCGGCAGAACACCTGGGCGTCCGCCTCGTCCGGCATGAGGACGAACAGGAGGAGGAGGAGCACCGCCACGGCCGGCGCGCACGGCGATCTCTTGCTCTCCATTGCTGCCGCTCTGTCTGCTTCCTGGGCTGGCTGTCCCTTGGTTACTGACAGCTGCTGCTGCTGTGTTGGCTTTGGAGCGGATGATGATCTGGGTGGCATTTCAGGGGCGCTTAAGTAGCTAGGTGACGCTGATCCGGGGCATATGTTCAGTAGGGGTTAGGATGGCATTGTGACATGGTTACGGTTTGCGAGGCCGATTTGTTGCAGTGATTTATAGGTTGATCATGCTTGAGCTGTGACCACTTGACACTTGACCTTGTTGACCTGAGGTTCGTTTTCAGGATGCAGTGGAGGAGTTGCAGAAATTTTGCAGTGATTGAAACAAGCTTTGAATCCTCTGCAAGGGCATTTTTGCAGGACATGAGACTGATTTATCGGCCAAAAAGTGACAGTTTCTTTGGCTGAGTCATAGCACAAACATATAGTATTTCCTAAATTTTTGTGAGTTACATCTGATACACTGACGGGCTCTGTTGCATCTGAAGATTGTTTTCGAGAACATGAGACTGTTCTCGTTTAACAGGCAAAAAAAATGATCGTTTTGGTCTGAGTCATAGCAGCAGCCTATATATTCCTGAAATTTTGTGAGCGATAGGTTTTTCTTCTTCAGAAAGCAGCGGTTCTGCCAGTCCGGAACTGTTGTTAGAATGTTCATCTGCATCTCTGAGAACTAGAGACAACTTCAGACCACAGTTTTTGCCGGTATTTCTAGGCACATATGTGCATGACACGACTTCAGATGATATGGCCAACTCTAAGAACAATCGCAGGCTAATTCTAGCATTTCTTTAGTTCCATTGTTTTAATACATGAAAACTAAATGCTTTTCTGTTGCTCATTTGCAGTGGTAAGGAATCTGCAGGCTTAAAGCTGCAGAATCTATATGTTCTTCCAAACTGCTTCGGCAGGCAAAGCACCTCCTCCTGATTCCATATGTTTGCGTTATAAAACCAAATAACTTAGATTTCAAATTGCACTGCTCTAAGAGCATCTGCAGCCGCACGTAACTAATCCAGCCCTCAAAATGTCCGCGAACAGTGAGCGGTCACACCTCAAATGTTATTTTCCACCTACGGATACCGCATTGCCAATCCTCAAATCCATACAATTACATGTAACACAGAACCTAGTCTAAATCTTCGCCGGTGCTAGTTCGCCTCCATGATGTCCGACGGCCAGCTGAGCCCCTCGGAGTGAAGCTGCGGCCGCCAGCCAGGAAGAGTAGCACATGGGACACGGGCCGGCTCACAAGACTCAAGGCACTGTCATCTTCCATGCCCTACTCTTCCTCATTGGAGTCCGTGACCTGGAAGTCGCCGGTGGATGTGAGGTCCACGATAGACCGCTCATGGTTGGAGCCCGACACATCCACCACGACATGGGTGCGGTCCTAGCGTGCTGGTCACCCGTACTGGCTTCGAAGCGGCGTGTGGCTGCCTTCACGGCCTCCGGTGCCCTCTGCCTCGCACGGCGGGCACGCCGTTCCATGCAGCGGATGCGCCATGAGTCATGTCGGCGTTTACCTCCGGTTCTAAGCCCATTGGGTTGACACAGCACCGAAGGGGTTGCGCCGTGGCGACGACATTAGGGTGCCAGACGGACCGTACTGCCTCCGGCGAGACAGCGGGCAAGCGCCTCCCGCCATCATGACCGGTGGATCCAACGGCCATTTGCACAAACGCAATGGATTCCCGCCGGATTGAGTCCGACCGCTGTCGGGCGGACTCTCCCAGAGAGCGGTGAAGAGCAATGCGGACGACCATCTCCTCCCCCGGGCCTTATGAGACTCGGTATCCGTTGGACCCAGTCCATAGATCGGGAGAGGTCAGACTCGGATCCGCAGCCCGCCATGCTGGACAAAACCGGAGATCACCGGAAGCTTGAGAGCGGAGTTGAGTGGAGTGACTAGGGTTAGGTCCGGGGTGTAGATGGGGACAAATATATAAGAGGGGTTGGGGTGGGCCAGCGTGGCTTGGAACCTACGCGGGCGTACGCACCCGGGCCTTCCCATATCTGGCATTGATTTGGATTAAATATGAGGGGTATCAGTCAGCCTGGGCGTATAAGCCCAGTACGAGGAGTCCATCTAGATCAGTTTTTTCACTGGTTAATGATTCCGCTCCCGCCGTCTACCCAAACCTACAAAGGAGGGTTTGAGGCCAACTCCACCGCGAGACCCCAAACGGACATCCGTTTTGCCCGGATTCTGTCCGTTTGGGTAGGGCAATGGGGTCGTGTCCGGGCAGTTTCCAAGATGCGGTGGCCGTGGGCCCAGCGCGCGGCCGCATCCCGGCCGCATCTTGTCCGCGTGCACATTTCTTTGCAAGTCCTTAACTTTTTTTTCATCATTCATTTTTGGTACATGACAATACATCATCACATTTTGACTAGTAAAGCAAGGCCAAAGAAAACAAGAACCACAAGAATACATTTAAGAAGATACCCAACTTCCATAACTGCTCCCTTGAGTTGGGTTAGGGCCTTCTCGATGCACTCATTATTGATCAGTGGAGGAGGCTCGACATTGCACCTTCCTTTCTTCTTCAAGCCAGAAGTCGATGTTGCTTCCTCACACCTAGTCTCGTGTCTAGCCTCTAATCTAGCAACAAGTGCACGTGTCTCATCTACAGCCTCTATGCTAGCTAAAAGTGCACGACCATGTACTAAATTTCTGATGCGGAGCATCCTTCTGAAGGAAATATGCCCTAGAGGCAATAATAAACTTATTATTTATTTCCTCATATCATGATAAAAGTTTATTATTCATGCTAGAATTGTATTAACCGGAAACATAATACATGTGTGAATACATAGACAAACTTAATGTCACTAGTATGCCTCTACATGACTAGCTCATTAATCAATGATGGTTATGTTTCCTAACCATAGACATGTGTTGTCATTTGATTAACGGGATCACATCATTAGGAGAATGATGTGATTGACATGACCCATTCCGTTAGCTTAGCACTTGATCATTTAGTATGTTGCTATTGCTTTCTTCATGACTTATACATGTTCCTACAACTATGAGATTATGCAACTCCCGTTTATCGGAGGAACACTTTGTGTGCTACCAAACGTCACAACGTAACTGGGTGATTATAAAGGAGCTCTACAGGTGTCTACAAAGGTACATGTTGGGTTGGCGTATTTCGAGATTAGGATTTGTCACTCCGATTATCGAAGAGGTATCTCTGGGCCCTCTCGGTAATGCACATCACTATAAGCCTTGCAAGCAATGTAGCTAATGAGTTAGTTACGGAATGATGCATTACGTAACGAGTAAAGAGACTTGCCGGTAATGAGATTGAACTAGGTATTGAGATACCGATGATCGAATCTCGGGCAAGTAACATACCGATGACAAAGGGAACAACGTATGTTCTTATGCGGTTTGACCGATAAATATCTTCGTAGAATATGTAGGGGCCAATATGAGCATCCAGGTTCCGCTATTGGTTATTGACGGAAACAGTTCTAGGTCATGTCTACATAGTTCTCGAACCCGTAGGGTCCGCACGCTTAATGTTTCATTGACGATATAGTATTATATGAGTTATGTATGTTGATAACCGAATGCTGTTCGGAGTCCCGGATGAGATCATGGACATGACGAGGAACTCCGGAATGGTCCGGAGATAAAGTTTGATATATGTGATAATAGTGTTTGATCTCCGAAAGGGTTCCGGAATTCACCGGAAGGGGTTCCGGATGTTTCCTGAAATGTTTGGGTACGAGAACACATTATTTGGGCCAAAGGGGAAAGCCCACAGGGTTTTTGGAAAGTGCAAAAGGAAGTTTTGCGGAGTCCAGGGGCCAGACGCCAGGGTCCCTGGCGTCTGGGTCCAGACGTCGGGAACCCTGGCGTCTGGCCCTGGAGTCCGAGAAGGACTCTTGCCTTTCGGGTGAAACCGACTTTGTGGAGGCTTTTACTCCAAGTTTCGACCCCAAGGCTTAACATATAAATAGAGGGGCAGGGCTAGCACCAAAGACACATCAAGAAACACCAAGCCGTGTGCCGGCAACCCCGTCCCCTCTAGTTTATCCTCCGTCATAGTTTCCGTAGTGCTTAGGCGAAGCCCTGCGGAGATTATTCTTCAACAACACCATCGCCACGTCATCGTGCTGCCGGAACTCATCTACTACTTCGCCCGTCTTGCTGGATCGAGAAGGCGAGGACGTCATCGAGCTGAATGTGTGCAGAATCCGGAGGTGCCGTGCGTTCGGTACTTGGATCGGTCGGATCGTGAAGACGTGCGACTACATCAACCGCGTTAATAAACGCTTCCGCTTAGCGATCTTCAAGGGTATGAAGATACACTCCCCCTCTCGTTGCTATACATCACCATGATCTTGCGTGTGCGTAGGAATTTTTTTGAAATTACTACGTTCCCCAACAGTGGCATAAGAGCCTAGGTTTTATGCGTTGATGTTATATGCACGAGTAGAACACAAGTGAGTTGTGGGCGATACAAGTCATACTGCTTACCAGCATGTCATACTTTGGTTCAGCGGTACTGTTCAATGAAGCGGCCCGGACCAACATTACGCGTACGCTTACGCGAGACTGGTTTTACCGCCGTGCTTTGCACACATGTGATTAGCGGGTGTCTGTTTCTCCAACTTTAGTTGAACCGAGTGTGGCTACGCCCGGTCCTTGCGAAGGTTAAAACAACACTAACTTGACGAACTATCGTTGTGGTATTGATGCGTAGGTAAGAACGGTTCTTGCTCAGCCCGTAGCAGCCACGTAAAATTTGCAACAACAAAGTAGAGGACGTCTAACTTGTTTTTGCAGGGCATGTTGTGATGTGATATGGTCAAGACGTGATGCTATATTTTATTGTATGAGATGATCATGTTTTGTAACCGAAGTTATCGGCAACTGGCAGGAGCCATATGGTTGTCGCTTTATTGTATGAAATGCAAACGCCCTGTAATTGCTTTACTTTATCACTAAGCGGTAGCGATAGTCGTAGAAGCAATAGATGGCGTAACGACAACGATGCTACGATGGAGATCAAGGTGTCGCACCGGTGACGATGGTGATCACGATGGTGCTTCGAAGATGGAAATCACAAGCACAAGATGATGATGGCCATATCATATCACTTATATTGATTGCATGTGATGTTTATCCTTTATGCATCTTATTTTGCTTTGATTGACGGTAGCATTTTAAGATGATCTCTCACTAATTATCAAGAAGTGTTCTTCCTGAGTATGCACCGTTGCGAAAGTTCTTCGTGCTGAGACACCACATGATAATCGGGTGTGATAGGCTCTACGTTCAAATACAACGGGTGCAAAACAGTTGCACACGCGGAATACTCAGGTTAAACTTGACAAGCCTAGCATATACAGATATGGCCTCGGAACACGGAGACCGAAAGGTCAAGCGTGAATCATATAGTAGATATGATCAACATAGTGATGTTCACCATTGAAAATTACTCCATCTCACGTGATGATTGGACATGGTTTAGTCGATTTGGATCACGTGATCACTTAGATGACTAGAGAGATGTCTGTCTAAGTGGGAGTTCTTAAGTAATATGATTAATTGAACTTAAATTTATCATGAACTTAGTCCTGGTAGTATTTTGCACTTGCGTTGTTGCTTTCGGAGAAGAACGGTTACTCTTGTATCTTTCCTTTGTTGATTTTGAATCTTGTGCTACCTTGTGTGTTCGGTGATCTAGCCGTTGTGTGATCAATTACTTGTCGGTTGAGTGTTTCTCTCGTTCTCCCCGTGTTTTCCCTCGAGTTCTTCCGCGTGTTCTTCGTGTTTCCCCGTAGGATCCTCTCCAAACGTGAAAGATCGTCACCGTAGGGTTCCGCCCTACATCAATTTCGCTCTATCAAAATATCAATGTACTCTTCTTCACAATACCAAAACTTGCATCCATTGTACACAATAAAATTTGAAGTTAGCACAACTAGTCTAATCCAAGAGCACAAACCGAAGCTAAAAAGAGCACATACCCCATCGTTTAAGCACTTGATGAACACCCATCCGGGATGTTACACCATTGTAGACACGCGGCGCACGACCATCCTTGGGCAGTGGTCGTACTTAATGAGTGGCAACGGGGCGCCAACGAGCTTTTGGGCAAGCACCGAGCCCGACCGGCCGCCATTCGTGTATCTGCCGGCGGACCACCAACGGTGCAGATCCGAGCGTCTAGAGGACGAGCCACTGCCTGCATGTGGCCTTGCGGCCCTGCCAGGGCCTTCCGGCGAGGTGCTCGGCCAGTCCATGGCACGGCCCGTCCTCCCACAGCCGGGTGAGCTCAAGACCGACCGGATCCGCCCCAAATTCGGCCGGCGGGTGAACAAACCAGGTGGCTGTGGTTGGGTAGCTCGGCGGCGCCGAGGGAAAGGGGTTGGGCGAGCGCGCGTCCGAGCTGCACGGCTGCAGTGGCAGCGGCGGCGAGGGGAAGAGTGGGGAAGAGTGGAGAAGAGTGGAGTGGGGTGCAGCCGGAGGGAGGGAGGGGGGCGGATAGAAAAAGGCCCGCCCTGTGCCACCGACGGGCGGGCCAGGGGAGGACACGCGCAGATGGCCGACGCGTCCGCATGGTGTCCGTTTCACCCCAAAAGTGGCGTAAACTTGGGCCGGGGATGGGTCGAAAACGAACACAAAACGGACAAAAGTTTGTTTGCTCCGCGCGCTGGGCCGTCTGGCTTATCCCTTTTACCCCAAACGAAAGGGGCCGGACATGATGGGGTCACACGGTGGAGTTGGCCTCAGAAGCGCGGACGTAGATGCTTTAAACATTTTCTTCTAGCATGAAGTTTGGGGGCTTGGTGGTACTACTACAAGTGGCTGTCATCTGTCAGGCGTATCCTGTTTCAGCACAAACAATAATTTGTGGTTGCAAAAGTGTGCAAAGCCCCATGGTGTGCTGGTGCTCCGGCTATTGGGAAACAGCAAAACAGCATAATAATTTATCAGAAAAGAAGAGAGCAAAACAGCATAATGGCAGTCTAATTTCGGTGTCTACTGTTCGTGGAGAGGTTGCCGTCGGCGTCAGCACGCTGGATGATGTGCTTCGCCAGTTGTTGCCGCTACGCCATGGGGTCCAGCTGTGCCCTTTCGGCTCCACACAATCCATCCTTTGCGTTTTTTGTTTCTCAAGAATAATATGCACTGTTTTAAGCTGGACCATGAAAAAATTACTCTATATAAGACGGTCTTTCATCGGTTGCACTCAATGGCGTAGCCTGCCAAGCACCACATCCTGAGCCAACCTCATCACTATCGCACTCAATAGTTTCAACTTTCAAACAGTGTTATTCTATCTACAGTCAAAGCCTGTGTTGCCCGGGGCCTCGTTACGCCACTGGTTGCACCAATTATCCATAAGCCCTTGTATCTTCACATGATGAAGAGTCGCATAATAAAACCATTCTTTAACCCTGAAAATGACCTGCAAAAATTTTGTATTTTCACTCTGTGAAACACACAATCATTCCGACAGTTTTATAAGACCCAAAGCAAAGCACAAACTCTCACCCGGATATGTTGGTTAATTTTAATATTAAACCCGCCCAGTTAATATTCATACAAATTAGCCACGGAAAGGTAAGTTAAAAGTCACATGAATTGTATGCCGTATGCCAAATCAGGATGACAAGCGGGCAGGGGACAAAAAAAAGATGACCAACCGTTTCGTCTATTTAGAGGTAAATGTTTTACTCTGTTTCTACCTCGACATAGGCATTATCTTAGTGACCCAGACCACGTGATATGCCCTGAAGCTTTCTCCTATCCGCATGACCTGGCAGCGCTAAGTAGATTAGGATACTTTTGGAGACCTGGAGTCGTGCATGATATTACCTCCCCATTTGACAAAGCCGCAGAAGCGTTTTTGGCCACGTTCACTGTAAATAGTTGAGATGTGACCGTCGTATTTTGTATTCTTCTCGCAGTGTTTTCGTCCCCGGTGTATGGCGCATCAGACTGTGTGCTTTGCTCACCACGGAAAATTCGAGCGGTGTCTCTTTCGAGAAGACAAAATAAAAATGCATTTCAATTTTCAAGCAGTTTTTGCCTCGTGCACCATGTTCTGAACAACGACGCATCACGGCCGGAGTCTTGTGAGAAGGCGAATGCTTTCAGAAAGGGAAAGGCCAGATTACTCGACTTGACAGAGTTGTTCGCCTGACGAGGACTTTGTTTGTGGATGCTAGTTTGCTAGCGGGTCAATAAATCGAAAAAGGGTAATTATCATGCGGCGAGAATAATCTCTTGCTTGCTGGTCAATGAACCAAATGAATCGAAAGATTAAATCAGGATTGATGTTTCTTAAGCGTGTTAGGGCATGTACACTAGTTTTATACTTGTATAAAAACATGCAATGTACAAGGGTTTTTTAGGCTCAAAACCATAGAACAAATTGTTCTATTGTATTTTCTATACTAATAAACCCCCGTGCCAGGGATGCCTGGGGGTGGTGGGCGATAGCCCCCCTTCCCCAGCGGTATGTATCACTATCGACTTAGATCACCATATTATATATATTCTTTGTAAGCCGCCATACAGGATAAATTGATCAGTTATAAATCTTCGATGTTTGTAACCTTTCCTGATATACAGCAGAGTTTTGCTGGCCGGCGCATGTGGTTTATTCCCCTTCGCATTGCAGGGATTTTCCACGTTAAGATCTCGTGTCGCTGTGTTCGTTCCTCTTCGTTCTTTATTGTCTATTGTTTCTCTAACAGGTGAGAAGTACTCCGTCAAAAAAATGATCAACGGTGAGAAGTAGAGCTAGGACACCAATATCAAAGATGGGTGTCAATCCACATCTGTAAGCATTCATCATTTTAGCTCTTGATTCTATGACCTAGTAGATTATGGTCATACTTGAAAAGAAATTTCCATATGCTGGTTGCTGGAACTTCTTTTTTTTTTCAAAAATAAATAAAACTTTTTTCCTGAATATTCAAACATCCCAGGATGATGACACCCCTAGCAATTTGTTAGGGCGACTTTGATTGGCTAAGGTTATTTCATCATATGTAAAAATTCCCCTTTGCTTGTCGGGTATAATGGATAACCAACAATTTTGACCAAAGATGCAGTCCCAGAAAAGATGCAACAATGTTGTTTCCTAAGCATTTTCATTGCAAAAAACACAGTTCCAACACTCTAAATACATGGATTTCTTTTTCAAAAGATTTCTTGTATTGACTATGTCATGAAGAAGAAGCCATGAGAAAATTTTATGCCTTGGTCTACTTGATCACTTCCTTAGACATTTGCAAATGATATGTGCTTCCTCTCTGCTTATCATGCATTTGTACATTTGCTTGCATGTGTAGCCTTGATTATCATCGATAGGACCATTTGTCATGGATTTGAGAAATGATTCTTTGATCTAAGTCTGTTCGAATTTCATTAAACTCAGCATACGCTTGGATAGATAGAAGCCTATTGAATTGGTGAGCAAGACCTTCAGCTCTTCATGGCATCAAAAGAGACCTTATCATTGATTGCAAAGGAATGCAACTATGGATATTGTCGAATGAGAGGTTGACCGTGGCACCTAGCCAAGAGTCATGCAAAACCCAAACTTTATTGAGTATTGAGGAAATTTGTGGTGTGAATAAAAGGCAAAAAGGGAGACAAGGAGTACATGCTATTGTTTTTTGTAAATATGGTGTATAATTTATAATAAGAAACATATTTCTTTCAAATATTTATACACGAAATACAATGAGTAAACCCCATGCACCCAGGGGAGTGCATATCACACGCCCATGAAATTATCAACTGAGAGAAATCACAACTCGTGGAGAAAAAAACTCAACTCTTGGAGGTTTTTGGTTTACATATGGTAAACACGCATATACCCAGAGACATAGTGTACATGTGTACAAATTTTCATGATGAAATACGTTTAAATAAGAGTTACACCAAAAAATTGTGGCTTTTTAGCACATGTACTGTCCATCCTCAAAGTCCATGATTTTGTGTTTTTATGCAGCTCACAATTTAAGTATTTCATCATGACATTCTACACACATAAAAATTAGATCCTTGTATATGTGTATATTTTTTCATAATGTTTTTGAAATTGGGAAAATTTGAAAAAAGAAATCATAATCAAGGTCTCCATGAATCTCAGCCTCCAAAACACCCTACTCTTATTTATGTGGCTAATAGATGAGATATACCATCAGTGTCTCATGTATCATAGTGTTAATCTCTACCATGGTGAAATATATGTCAGTGAGAGCATCTACGGGCGGTCACCCCAAACCCGCCTTAAACGCCCGGACGGACGGCCCGGTTAGTGACAAGTCATGAAAGAGCGACCAAGACGGGCGTCTCAAACATGCCTCAAACGGCTGGGCCAATTGTCACCCCTCATATCAAGCTCAAGTGTAGGGCGGATATGGGGGTGGCCGGGCGCGTTCGCCATGTTGGACCCGACTCATGCTGGCCCACCCGACTCCATATATATCCGTCCTCATCCGATCGCCGGACCAAACCCTAGCCACTTCACTCCACTCCCCTCCGTCATGCAAGCTCCCGCCCGGTGATCTCTAGCCTTATCCGGCATGGCAGGCAGCGGATTCGACAATGACCAGTACAAATTCTTCGACTGGGGTGTCGCCCCGTGCGGTTTGGAGGAGGCAATGGCCGTTCACATTGCATTCCGTCGCTCCTGGGAGGACAGTGCCCGACTGAAAGGATCGAGGAGAGGTGTCTAGAAGGGGGTGAATAGACTCTAAGTAAGAAAAGGTGCAGTTTTAATCTCTTTAAGTTGAAGTGGAGTTCTGGCACAAGTTTTAACATTCACAATACATATCAAGCAAGCATGACAAGAGTATGTGAGCAGCGGAAAGTAAAGCATGCAAATTGCAAGAATATAAAGGGATGGGATTAGAGTGTGCAAACGCAGGAGACATGGAGATTTTTTATCCGTGGTTCCGATAGGTGGTGCTATCGTACATCCACGTTGATGGAGACTTCAACCCACGAAGGGTAACAGTTGCACGAGTCCACGGTGAGCTCCACCCACGAAGGGTCCACGAAGAAGCAACCTTGTCTATCCCACCACGGCCGTCGCCCACGAAGGACTTGCCTCACTCGGGTAGATCTTCATGAAGTAGGCGATCTCCTTGCCCTTACAAACTCCTTGGTTCAACTCCACAATCTTGACGGAGGCTCCCAAGTGACACCTAGCCAATCTAGGATACACCACTCTCCAAGAGGTAAGAAATGGTGTGTTGATGATGAACTCCTTGCTCTTGTGCTTCAAATGATAGTCTCCCCAACACTCAACTCTCTCTCACGGGATTTGGATCTGGTGGAAAGAATATTTGAGTGGAAAGCAACTTGGGAAGGCTAGAGATCAAGATTTATGTGGTAGGAATGAAATATCTTGACCTCAACACAAGTGTAGGTGGTTCTCTCTCAGAAAATGTATGTTGGAAGTGTAGACATGTTCTGATGGCTCTCTCCACGAATGAAGAGTGGGTGGAGGGGTATATATAGCCTCCACACAAAATCTAACCATTACACACAACTTGCCAAACTCGGTGGGACCGAATCGTGAAACTCGGTCAGACCGATTTAGTTCATAATATGACCGTTAGGCATTTCGGTGGGACCGATATGATCAACTCGGTAGGACCGATGTGTTAGGGTTGGGCTAAAGCCTCAACTCGGTTTAACCGATTACACAAACTCGATGGGACCGATTTGGGTAATGAGCTAAACAGAGAATTGGCCAGGCAAACTCGGTGGGACCGGTTGCATATCTCGGTGGGACCGAAATTATTGCAATAGGCAATAGAGAGTTTGCAAGCCCATCTCTGTGAGGCCGAGATCCCATCAGTGAGACCGACTTGATTAGGGTTTCTGGCAGTGGCTATGTCATCTGAACTCGGTGGTGCCGGATAGAAAGATTCGGTAGGGCCGAGTTTGACTTTTGGTTTGGGACATATGTGGATGTGAGAAAGTGGTTGAGGGCTTAGGAGCATATCACTGAGCACTTTGAGCAAGCAAGCCATTAAGCAACACCTCATCCCCTCTTAATAGTATTGGCTTTCCTATGGACTCAATGTGATCTTGGATCACTAAAAGTAAAATGTAGAGTCTTGTGCTTTGAGCTTGAGCCAATCCTTTGTCCTTAGCATCTTGAAGGGGTTCCACATCCTCTTGTCCATGCCGCTCCATTGTTGAATTTATCTGAAACATACTAGGTGAGAGTATTAGTCCAACAAGAGATATGTTGACATTAATTTACAAAATCACCCAGGGAGCACTTGTGCTTTCAATCTCCCCCTTTTTGGTAATTGATGACAACATACATCAAAGTTTTAGATAAAGATATAGAGAATAACATGTAAAGCTTTGGAGAGACATGTAACATGCATAGGCTCCCCTACATGTATGCAATCATGTAAATATGGAATATAGGAGCATGTGAATGCATAAGCATGACAGAGTAAGCAATGTGTTACATGTATCTTGGCTATATGCATCAGAGCAAATGGTGTGAATATAGGAAATGTACCTTCATGCTCATGAGTCCTTGCAAACAGTATGTACATCAGCAAGAAATCCTCATACACATGACTGTGATGCATATACTTACCTTGTGGTCTTGAGTTGGCTTATGAAGGAATGAACCTGCGTAAACAAGGTTAGATAACACAGATACACCTACTAGCCAGAGCAAACAAAAGAAACCACAAGAGTACCAAGACTGGGATGTCATGTAGAGAGTGAGTACCAAGTACCCCCATTGGATATAGACATGTCCCCAAAGGTAAAGAGCAATGAAATCAAGGATTTCCTTCCCTTAGATGTCTTGCTCCCCCTGAATCTAGCATGGGATATTGGGAGAAGATAGGGAACAGAAAATTAGAGCAAAGAAAAGAAACAGAGCCAATGCAAACAATCAAATATGAACATGTCTTTCCCCTCTTAAAGACATGTGACTTCTCTCCTCTTGAACACCAAGCATCTGGGGTCTTTTGAAGTGATACTCTTGTCTCCTTGTAGAAGAACTCTCTCCCCCTGAGTATTCTCTCCCCCTATAGAAATGATTAAGCTTTGATGTGATCTCTCTCTCCCCCTTTGACATCAATTTCCAAGAATGGTTCTTCTGGATTTTTGTGGGTTTGGTCCTTGAGTCATAGAGCAAAGTAGCAAGTCGAACGTGATGCTGGTAGAGGACAAGAATCATTGAGTGGATCTGGATCAAAAAGAATGCAGGAACAAGTAGCAAGCAGTCTTTCTTGCAGTGAAATTGGTGGCACCGAGTTGTGTGCTTCGGTTGCACCGAAAGAATCTGGTTGGACCAAAAACAACAGACCAGTGGACCGAGTCCGTCACAGAGAAAACACTTGTCACCTCATCTCACTAGTCAAGTAAGATCTCACAAGGATTTGCAAGGAATTAACTGAAAGATTTGCAAAGAATTGGATGCATGGAATGCAGAACAAAAAGAAACAGAAAATAAATCTAGATGAAGTTTTTTTTAAAGGGGAAACAAATATGCGTGAGAAAAATGCAAGAGCACAGAAACGAACACAAGAGAACTTCATCTAGAATTGGTCGGCGACAAAGTCACCTATGTTAGAGTATATTGACTTAGGAGTCAAGTGAGATCACTTGATCATAGGTCATACTCATCGTTTAAGCTCAAAATGGGGTTACCATTTTTCGTTTAAGCATTTTGATGTAGTCACATATTGTTGAGTTGCTTTGACTCATGTCTTGGAGTAAAGCTTCTCTAAGATGGAATAACATACCTTTGGTGGTGGTGTTGATCGTGATCTTGTAGTTGAACTTGTGTGGGTTGCTCAAGGTTGATGTAGCTCATCAAGAGTTGGGAGCTCCACTTAGAATTTGAGTTCATCTACCTACATGGGTTAGTCTTGCAAGGAAGAGCACTTGTGTATCCAAAATGACAATCATAAAACTCAATATAGAATTTGTCAAAGGATATGTTTGAAGGGTTTCGTGCTTCCTTGTCTTCAACCACCATTCTGTAGAGACTTGGTGATGTAGATATTTGCCCAGGATGTGAGTGGGTTGCAATCTCATAGATTTAGATTCATCCAAGTACCTACAAGGGTTAGATAGCATGTAAGGGTGCAAATATATCCAAGACATATAAATAGCAACATGAAAGAAATATCAAGGATTAGTCAAAGGCTCATGCCTTGCATGTATCCAAATGGAGTTCCTACTCCAAGTTTGAAGCATCAATGATGTTCAATTCACCTCTCAAACGGCAAAAGACTTTCTCATCAAGCGGTTTGGTGAATATATCCGCTAATTGCTTATCGGTGTGAACATGCTTAAGATTAATCTCCCCTTTGGCAACATGATCTCAAATGAAATGATGACGAACTTCAATATGCTTAGTTCGAGAGTGTTGCGCGGGATTGTGAGCAATCTTGATAGCACTTTCATTTTCACAAAGCAATGGAACATGTTTCACATATATCCCATAATCTTTAAGAGTTTGGGTCATCCAAAGTAATTGAGCACAACATGAACCAGCAGCAATGTATTCCACTTCGGCGGTGGATAAGGATACTGAGTTTTGTTTCTTGGAGGACCAAGACACAAGAAATCTAACAAGAAATTGACAAGTACCCGAAGTGGACTTTCTGTCAACATTGTCTCCGGCATAGTCCGGAACGGAGTAACCAACAAGATCGAAAGAAGACCTCTTAGGATACCAAATGCCAAAATTTGGTGTGTGTATTAAGTATCTCACTATCCTTTTCACCGCCTTAAGATGACATTCTTTAGGAGCCGCTTGATATCGTGCACACATGCACACACTTAGCATAATATCGGGACGAGAGGCACATAGATATAACAATGAACCAATCATGGAGTGGTAAGCCTTTTGATCAGCCGGTTCACCATCTTTGGTCAAATCAAGATGTCCACTAGTAGGCATGGGTGTAGTCATACCTTTGCATTCTTGCATATTGAACTTCTTGAATAGGTCCTTGGTGTACTTTGTTTTGAGTGACAAAGGTACCTTCCTTAGTTTGCTTTATTTGCAAACCGAGAAAGAATTTGAGTTCACTCATCATAGACATCTCAAACTTCTCCGACATTAGCTTTCCAAATTTCTCACTAAAGTGAGGGTTAGTCGAACCAAATATAATATCATCAACATAGATTTGGCACACAAATAGTTCTCCATTAACCCTTTTAGTAAAAAGAGTAGAATCAATTTTTCCAATTTCAAAGCCTTTTTCAATAAGGAACTTGGTCAAGCATTTATACCACGCTCTAGGAGCTTGTTTAAGACCATAAAGAGCTTTGTGAAGTTTGTAAACATGATTAGGTTTCTTAGGATTGACAAAGCCGGGAGGTTGCTTAACATAAACTTCCTCCTCTATTTAACCATTTAGAAAAGCACTTTTAATGTCCATTTGGTACAAGGTGATATCATGGTGATTAGCATAGGCAAGTAAGATGCGAATGGACTCAAGTCTAGCAACAGGGGCATATGTCTCACCATAGTCCATACCTTCGACTTGAGTGTAGCCTTGGGCGATGAGACGTGCTTTGTTGTGAACTACTTGTCCATATTCATCTTGCTTGTTGCGAAACACCCATTTGGTACCAATGATGTTGTGGTTGTTGTCGGGCTTCTCAACTAATGTCCACACTTGGTTTCTCTCAAAGTTGTGTAGCTCTTCATGCATGGCATTTATCCAATCCGGATCTTCCAATGCTTCCTGAACCTTCATAGGTTCAATGCTAGAGATGAATGAATAATGTTCACAAAAGTTAGCCAAATGAGTTTTAGAGCGAGTGATTCTCCCGGTTTGGATATCATTGTAGATTTGCTTGATGGGATGGTCTTTGGCTACTCTTGCTCGAACTCGTGGAATCTTTTGCTTGGATCTGGGTGGAACATCTTCTTCATATTGTTCTTCTTCTTGGCCTTCTTCATTGTTGACGTTGTCGTTCTCTTGTCGTGGTGGAGAAGGAGGTTGTTGATGTTCATCTTGGTGTACTTCCTCGTTTTCTTCATCTTGCACTACAAAAAAATACACTTCCGTGATGATACGTGTTTGTCACAGTAGGTCGCGTTTTTGTCATGCATGTACATCCATGACAAATTTATGACAGAATCAAGATAGTCATACCTGTGTTGTCGTAGAAGTGTTCCATGACATTACCAAAATTATCATCACGGAAGTGTCCACTTCCATGACGATAAATCGCGCGTCACAGAAGTGCTTTCGTCAAGGGTGACCGACACGTGGCATCCACCGTAACGGAACGCTGTGAAGCTATCGGGTCGGGTTTTGGATCCGATAACCCGTTAACAGCCCCGACCAATGGGGATTTTCCACGTGTAAAATCGTCATTGGCTGGAGGAAACACGTGTCGGCTCATTGTTGGGACAGATGTCATCCACTCATTGGATAGAAGGCGCCTATGATACGTCGACACGCGGCCCGGCCCAACAGAGGCCCATTCCTGTGAAAAGTCCGTCCCGTTTGACTTAGTCAAAAGGTGACGGGCCGGCCCATGGAAAGCTTGTTAACGGCCTGTTCGCATATAGCCCATTTGCAGCCCGCTAACCCAAGGCCTGTTACGTCCTACCCGAATTAGGCCCAGTAGCGTCATCTGGGCCATCCAATATGATTCCAGCCCATTTTCACTTCTGGTCCATGTATGGCCCATGACGTCTTTCGGCCCATATGAGTCCCTATGTAACTCTTGGCCTATTAACGGCCCGTGGTGAAACTGGCCTGCAATGAACAGTGTATCACTTTAGACCCATTAACGGCCCGTGGTGAAACTGGCCCGTAATGAACAGTGTATCACTTTATACCCATTAATGGCCCGTTATTCAGTTGGGTCGTTTCCAGCCCATGTTATCTTTTGGCCTTCTCAGAGTCCATTTATTCTTGGGCTCATTTCGAGCATTCGTTTACTTACGGCCCGTTACTGTAATTTTCTGCTTGTGGGCCAAATTCAGCCCGTGGTTACAGTCGGCCCGTTTGTGGTCCGTTAATATATTGGGCCATTTTCATAGCGTCATCAAATACAGCCTATTAACGATGGCCTGTTATGGTCGGCCCATGAACGGACGATTCCAACACTAGCCCGTTTACGGCCATAATGCGGCCTGTTATTGGCCTATGTTTGGCCAATCGATCATACGGCCCGTATAAGGCCCACTGATGATAGGGCCCGTAGAAGGCCCATTGTTTCTACGGCCCGTAGAAGGCCCAATGTTTCTACGACCCGTAGAAGGCCTACTGTTTCTACGGCCCATAGAAGGCTCACTGTTTCTACGGCCTGTAGGAGGCCCAGTGTCACTAGAGTAAATATTAGCCCATGGTTATTGTGGCCTAGTTTTAAAAAATAGGTTATTGCAGCCACTAGCAAACCGCGGAAAAAGAACTGCACTGACTACAAGCAAACAAATAAACAAGACAACAAGGAAATAAATAAGCAAGCAACTTATGCTAGGCTATCACGGCTATTACACATATTACTTCCACTGGGCATCAAAGTTCACCACCAATGCAAATATAGGGAACACAACAGCATATAAACGCCGCAGCAAAACAAGTCCAGAACTGAAACCACTTCAGAAGAGTTCAAGAAACAATATCCTGGGTACCCATAATGCTGGCAAGATGCTTAGCAAGCTTATTAACTTTCTCTTGTTTGGCGCTTAAATCCTCCAGCGCTTGCTGTTGCACAAGAAAGTACACATCTGAATTCTGCAGGGACATCCTCAGTCCTCCGGCTTCTTGCCGCAGCACATATGACTGATGCCTTTCAGCTTGTAGCTAATACTGAAGAAGCTGAAGTGATTCAGGTAGCGAGTTCAAAGAGCTTGTGCTAGCGGTACTAGCCAGTAACTCGAACACTACATCAACGCAGGACTGTGGGGTTTTCTCACTGTCTACAAGATCGTTTTTATCACCTTTCTTGGAGACCAACAGGGTTGTCTCACTATCTTGAACCTTATCTGCATTACTTTCTCTACCATTGCATAGTGGGGTGCTCTTCTCCAATATTCTGTTTGCATACTACAAGAGAAACAAGCAGACACATCACATGTTTAGCTTGTAGTATACCAAACTCATTTTGGTAAACCGGTTCAGTAGTAAGGTGGACAGGATAACAACATGAAACAAACATATATCTATGTACTATGGTCACTGTATTGTCCATATCATTCTAGTTTATGTTCCCTAATCAAGATAGAGACACAGTTCAACTCATATATTTTTAAGACACAACATCATAGACAGAATATAAGTGTGAGAAACTACACAACATTGGCAGCACTTGTAATGTGCATCACATGAGAACATAACTGTTTATACAACTTAAACTGAAATCAACATAGAGCAAGAAGTTAGAACAGCAATCCAGTTAAAGAAATAGGTTTAAAACATACCTGTTGCGCCATTGGAGTTTCAATTGGATCCTTCAAATTCGAAAGTAGTTGGTATGAGTAAATACAATGATGCAACAGCAAAGGAGTATGGACCATAGCTACGGAATCTGACCTGAGAACAGTTGCTCTTCTGCTTTAAACGTGGAGTTTGGGTTAGCTGTGGTGGTCTTCATGCTTTGGGCACTGCAGTAGCTTTACAAACTGCTCGTGTGGGGGTACTCTGTGGTGGACATGGTGCTTTGTCAACTATAAGTGGGTTACTATCCGCTGGGGTTGCGGTTAGATGGGTTGTAGCTGGTTGTCTGCCCAACGGTGTAAGTGTGCAATCTGGAAGAGTCTCGGTTATGTGTGGTGGGGCTAGTTTGTGGGCCAGTACAACCATGGTTCTATCTGCATCGACGGGTAGCACTGTCTTTTGTGAAGAACGGGTTTTTGCTCCCTTAGATACTGCCATCACCCCCTCCAATTCAAATGGCTGATAAACAAGAAAATAAATTGAACGTACAGACATTTTATGATAGACAGATGTGGTAATTCACATATATGTTGTCTAACCAAACAAGACAGCATGACACAATTTCACATATATGATGCCTAACTAAATAGGATAGCATGACACAATTTCAGATATATGATGGATAACTTAACAGGATATAATGGCATAATTCAACATATGATGAGTACCTAAACATGGTGACATGACAAAACTATATGATGTCTTTCTAAAATAGGTTGGGATGAAATAATTCACATACATGTTGTCTAAGTATACAGGATGGCATGATATAATTGACATAATTGATTCATATACTAAGCAGCTGGCACTCGCATGTATGATCTCTAAACTAAGCAGATAGAATTCAATATTGTGCATATGATGTCTAAACTAAGCAATGCAAGACACCATATGCATTATATGAGAAATATAAACATTGCAACTTAGAGCATACACCTCAGGTGGGATATAGGACTAGTCATCTGTCTCTGAATCCTCCTCTGAGGAGCTCCGTATAACCATCGAGATATATGCTTCAACATGTACCATTGCCTGCTCTGAAGACCTTGTTTTCACTCCTGATTTTTCCATAACAGGCTCAAATGGCTGATACACATGAAGAGTAGTTCAATATACACAGATTGTGGACAAATGGAATACGTAATGAAAAAAAAGATGGCATGAGATAATTCACATATATGATGCCTGGCTCCATGGCGGTGCATAATCCACATATATGATAACTGGCTAAAAAACATGGCATTGCATAATTCACATATCTGATATAGAAAGCAAACAGGAGGTATTCACACAAAGCATGTCTAATCTAAGCAGATGGCATGGCAATGCAAGACACCATATGCATGATATGAGCAATATAACCCAGCCACGTTAGAGCATGCACCTCTGGGGGGGGGGATACGACTGGTCATCTCTATATGAATCCTCCTCTGAGGAAAAGCACTGACTGCTCAGAAGACCTTGTTTTCACTCCAGATTTTCCCATGACCGACTCAAATGGCTGATGCATAGGAAGAGTAGATGAATGTATAAACATTGCTGACAAATGGAACACATTATGGAAAAAAACATGGCACGATACAATTCACATATACGATGACTGGCTAAACAGGATGGCATTGCATGATTCACGTATATGATGCCTGGCTAAAGAAGATGGCATTGCATAATTCCCATATACTCCCTCCGTTCCTAAATATTTGTCTTTTTAGAGATTTCAAATGGACTACCACATACGGATGTATATAGACATATTTTAGAGTGTAGATTCACTCATTTTGTTCCATATGTAGTCACTTGTTGAAATCTCTAAAAAGACAAATATTTAGGAATGGTGGGAGTATGATATAGAAACCAAACAGGTGGCATTCACACAAAGCAAATCTAAACTAAGCTGATGACATATAAGATGTATAATGTAAGCAATGCAAGGCGCCATATGCATGATATGACCAACATCAGCATGCCAGGTTAGAGCAAACACCTCAGGTTGTAAACAGGCATGGTCGGCTCCTTCTGAATCTCCATCTGAACAGTTATCTTCCTCTGGAATACAATCTGGAAATGCAGGAGGGGGGCACTTCGCCCACCATGGAGCAGTGTCTGCATGACATTATATTCGCACGCAACGGTCTTCTCTTTTTCTCTACATGTTCAGTACGATTGTGTACAATATTTGACATGCATAATAAAAAAATAGTTAGATTTTGTAAGGCCTAAGGGGTGCATGCAAAAATCAAGACTGATGGTAGCAAACGAGTGGATGGATCCAAAACTAATGATAGCAGGTAGATTATAGCTTCAGTTTAAAAAGATAGACAACGAATCATCTATTGTTTGTTGCCCACCCAACATGAACCACATAGAAGACCCCAGATGAACCAGATAGTAGACAGATACTATTCGTTGCTGGCTCGATATGAGACCCATGGGCAATTCAAAACTCAAGATTGAACGATAAAGTAGCAGGTGATAATAACCGATGTATAACGTAAGCAAACACGAAAGACTGCGACCTCTCTTCCAGAACTGTCTAGTCCTCAGGTTCATCTGCTCAGTCGATGATGGTAATGCAGTTGGCATGGCTGCCGGCAACAGGGAAGATGATCTGAGGCGGCGAAAGAAAGTCTGCAGGGGGGATCTCTGCTGCAGTGAACGCTTTTGTCGATGGTGCACCTCAGGTGGGGTGGATGACGGCACGGCAGGAGCAGGACATAACACACAAAGTTTTCTTTGACGCCAATCTGAAAATAAAGTAAATCTATAAGGGCTCCTTAGAATTGGAGGATTCTATAAACGCAGGGACAGGAAAAACACAGGAATAGGTTAGGAATGCAAATGCAAAACAGAGCATTTGGAAACATAGGATTTTAGTCAACCTGGGTGTTTGGCTCACATGAATTGGAAGAACAGAGGAATGGAGAAACAAAGTGATGCGACGAGTGTACAACCTCTTTGGCATAGCCTTGTGGACCTCAGCATCATTGGGTTGGACGTGGAGGATGGTGATGATGCTGGTGTGACTGTCGAAGGCGGGGAAGAAGATCCGAGGCCTCTGGAAATGACACCGAGGGTACTGCTCCGCTGTGATGGACGGTTCCGTCGTTGGAGCAGCTCCGCTAAGGTGTACGGCGACAAGGCTAAAGCATGACAAGACAGACAACTTTAATCTGAAGTGGGACCCTAATATCATCTGCAATAGATGATGTAAAATACATCACCAAAAAGTGCTAGATGTAAAACACATCAGCCGCGCCACGGCCGCTCCGATAGATGCTGTAAGTACTGTTCACTCTGAACTTAACTGAAGAAAATGAACTTCACAGTCGAAACTGAATTTTACTGTCGAAACTGATTGAACTAGTAACAAAGCATTGCAATAGATGTTTAGGGCATTCGAGCACTAGTAGGAGAGAAGCAGTGATCTAAATTAGCAGACGCTCAAGCAGGGAACGCATTAGCAGAGAGCAAGTCATGCAGTAGCACCGCGAGCGAGTGCTAAAGCAACAACTCCTGTAGCTGCCAAAGGTCATGCAGCAGCAGCAGCACAGGCGAGAGCAAGAGCAGAGCAGCAGCACGAACGAAAGCAGGAGCGGTGCAGCAGCGCGAGCGAGAGCCGGAGCAGCTGCAGCTAGTGCCGTTGTGGAAGTCGCCGACGAGGAAGCAATGACATGGGGGAGTGACGCCGTGGATGATGTGGCCGGCGATGGAGCCGTCGATGGAGACGCCATGTTTGCTCGGTATCGAGCACTAGTAGCCCCGTGAGATCGAATAAAAGATAAAATGTAGCGGTGAGTGCAGAACCTCCTTGGTGGCGCCGAGTTGGCCTCGGCTTCATTGGAGGAATTGGTGAGGGTGCTGTGGTTCCGGTGGGGCAGGTCAAGACGATGCTGTGGGATTGAGGTGGCGCGATAAACGAGGCGAACATCGGGGCAGCTCCTTGGAGGTGGAGGACGGGGCGGCTGATCCGGCGGGACGACGAGATCGACAACGGATCCTCATACGGTGTGGTGGATGAGGGACGACGAGCTGTTGCGGTGGACGACGTAGTCGGGGAAGAGTCTCCGGCTGGGCGGCGGTCGGGAGGCCGACGGAGGAGCGTGGGGTTTTGCAGGTTTTGGCGGCCTCGGTGTACGAATGGAGGGGGGGAGGGGGGCGAAGGGGGAGGGGGGAGCCAAGCTTAGGGGCGCGCTTGTCCGAAATGTAGGGTAAGTTACCAGCATACCCCCACCGGTTTTGACACCGCGGCATGAAGCTTCATTTCTGGCTGAGGGGTAGAAGGGGGATTTCGCGTGTCTGGGCTGCGGGAGCGATTTCGGATGAGGAGGGAGTTCTCGCGTGCGTCCAAATTTCGGGATAACAAGGCGCGGCGCGGGTTGAAGAAGCGGGAGTTTCAAAGTAGGTGAGACAAAAGATACTCGAGCTTGAAAATTTCGGGATAACAAGGTGCGGATTCCTTGTTCGGCAGAACAAACTTAATGTGTAAAAAAATCATACAAGACACAAGAGAGTCATGTCCCCTTTTACTATATTGCTATAGATGCCATTGAAAAAACTACAAGAAAAATGTAAAAAAAATCGGGAGAACATGATTACCCTGCACATTACCAAATCGATTCGCACTTCCCTCAACAACAACAAAAAACAAATCAATTCCCACCAAAGAAAGAGTAATGTCCCTTTTTATATGATTACAGATGCCATGATCTCAAATTTCAATTTTTGAATCCACGTTATGTTGAATTCGAATATATCATTAGGTGACCTTGCGGTTTATAATTGATGTAGTCATACATTTTGATCTTCCATCATATATGAACATTTTACTCCACCATGTGAACATATATATTGTCGTCTACCATATGGACTAAATTTGAATCAATTTTCCTTATTTGAATACGATTGTTGTCAAGTTATACAATAATTTAAATATTATCTTGATAACAGAAAGACATGCATATAGCAGTAATCATATTTCACTATGAACTACATGTACCATACGCTCTCCAATTCAAATATCTGTATCCATTTTATGTTGAATTCAAATCATAGTACATTATTGGTCTAGGTAGCGAGATGTTCGGGATAATCTAAACCCTGTTTTCATACGTATAATTTTTGGCTGAATTGGGACAAGTTTTGGTATAAGCCTCTTGCAAAACCGGAGATTCTCTCAACAAGCCTTGTGGTTCCGAGAGGGAACGTGTCACCTTTGTGTGCGAAACGATATACGCTGCCTCCCCCCTGATTTTATCTACAGAGGCAACATAGAACTATATGAGTGCCCTGTTAAATTTTGGAATTATTTCAGGTTCATTTGGCCTTTTTATACATTAATTGAGTTTCTGGACTTTTAATGTGCATAATCTAAATATGAATTGCATGCACATGCTCCGGTGCACCAAAGTGGGTTGAAAAATCACATGTGTGTCCTTGGTTGAATTTCTAGGTCCCATGGAAGAAATGAGAATGAAATTCAAACATCTGGGCGTCATGACTCTGCCGAGAACATCGAGAAACTTAGATTTTAAATTCATGTAATGAAATTTGGCATGGCGTCATGTCATGGCACTAACATGTTGTGGTAAAAAATTGGGCCAATTTGGAAGCTCGTGGTTCTAAGAGGGAACGTGCCCCCCCCCCTCCGCCCTTGAGTTTCTTAACAAAGGCAACATAGAACTACATTAGTGCCATGTTAAATTTTGGAAATATTCCGGGTTCGTTTGTTGTTTTTTATACATTAATTGAGTTTCTGGTCATTTAATGTGCATAAGTCAAATTTGAACTACAAGCACATGCTCTCGTGCACCAAAGTTGGTTGAAAAATCACATTTGTGTCCTCGGGTGAATTTCTAGGTCCCATGCAAGAAATGAGAATAAAATTAAAACATCTGGGCATCGTGGCTCGGCCGAGAACATTGAGAAACTTGGTTTTAAAATTCTTGTAAATTCAAAACACGTATGAAAATCATGAAACTTGGTATGGATGTCATGTCATGGTACTACCATGTTGTGGTAAAAAAATGGCCGAATAGGAACATATTTTGGTATAAGCTTCTTACAAACTGAAGCTTCTCTCAACAAGGCTTGTGGTTCTGAGAGGGAACGTGTCACCTTTGAGTGCGAAACGATATAGGTTGTCCCCCTTGAATTTATTTACAAAGGCAACATAGAACTACATGAGTGCCCTGTTAAATTTTGGAATTATTACGGCTTTGTTTGGCCTTATTTACATATTAATTGAGTTTTTGGTCATTTAATGTGCATAATTCAAATTTGAACTACAAGCACGTGCTCCCGTGCACCAAAGTTGGTTGAAAATCACATTTGTGTCCTTGGGTGAATTTCTACTCCCATGCAAAAAATGAGAATAAGATTCAAACATCTGGGCATCGTGGCTCGGTCAAGAACATTGAGAAACTTGGTTTTAAAATCATGAAACTTGGCATGGTGTCATGTCATGGTAGTACCATGCCGTGGTAAAAAAAATTGGCCGAATAGGAACAAATTTTGGTATAAGCTTCTTGCAAATCGGAGCTTCTCTCAAGAAGCCTCGTGGTTCTAGGAGGGAATGTGTCACCTTTGTGTGCATAATTCAAATTTGAAATACAAGCACATGTTCCAGTGCACTAAAGTTGGTTGAAAAATCACATGTGTGTGCTCACGTAAATTTCTAGGTTCCATGCAAGAAATGGGAATGAAATTCAAAATTCTGGGCGTCGTGGCTGGGTTGGAAACATGGAGAAACTTAGTTTTTTAATTCCTGTAAATCCAAAACACGCATGAAAATAATGAAACTTGGCTTGGTGCCATGACATGGCACCAACATGCTGTGGTAAATTTGCAGTCCGATTTGCAAAGGCGCACACATTAACAATCAACAAAGTCATTTTGAAACAAGTGTTGTCACGTTACAATCGGAAACACAAGTATTATTGAAACCGTGGGCGTTCTACTTACTAGTACCATTTACGTGCCGCAACGCGTCCCCATTTTTTATTAGCTAGGAGGCGTCGTGTAGGGTAGCTATTTGAGTACGAGAGGCGTGCGATCAGACCCCTGCGCGTGCTTATCGGGAGGAGAGCCCTTTGACCTCCATCTGCCGTCCACCTCTCTCCCAAGGTCTCCATTAATGGCGCCCGAGCCTCTGTTTAATGGCGTGGCTATGTCTCACTCGACTGAGATTTAAGAGAGAAAAAAGAAAATCTGACAGCACGGATCTTGATGTAAGATCCGACGGACCTATATAGCATCTACTACGACTTATAGCAAGACTGATGAATATATAAGGACGATTTTTTTTATCAAAGAAGGGCTTGGCCCTTCCGATTTTCATTACTAAAAACCACCACAATTTACAAGAAGTTCAGCACAACTCCAGCCTAACACGAAGGACTAAAAGTACCAGATTGAAATTGCAACATCCCAAGAGGCCAACAAAGGCCAAACATCCGCGGTAGAACCCAACATTTCACAACCGACGACACACTCGACATCCTAAACCGATTATTACATCAAAAGAAACCAGGAAACTGAAGGAATCCTAGCAGCAACTAGAAGAACAGCAACGCCAGGGTCGCCACAGCAAGAGTTTTCTTCATTCCATCCCCGCAACATTGATCTTCCACAGAAAGATAAGGAGGACTAATTGTCTTACATAATTAGAAAGATAATTAAAAAAGCCACATGCCGCTACGCCCGAAATACACAAGGGCAAAAGAAGAAGGAAGACAAGGATCTGGCTCGCTGATCTCTACTTTCTTGATGTGTTGCTGCAGGCCGCGGGAACTAGTCTCCGTGGCAAGCGGCGATGAGCTCTTTCGTGTCCTCAAGACACTGCTTGAGAACATCCACGGATTCCTCCACCAGCCTTTGGCGCTCGTTTTGGAGCATGTCATTCTCGTCCATAAGTTTCTTGACGATGACGCCGGTCCTCTTCAACCAGGCACTGGTCTCCTCCTGCTGGTCTGCACTTCGGACGATCTTCTCCCTCAGCAGGTCACGCTCGGCCCGGAGCCTCTCATTGCCCTCCCTTAGTTGCCGGATGACGCCGGTAGCCTGTTCAAATGAGGCTTTCACATCGTCCTGCAACCTCGCCAAGTCGGAGATCTGATCCATCTGGCTATGGACGATCGCATGCATGCGCCTGTAACAGTCGTCGCCTGCCCGCGAGAAATTTTCCCAGGCTGCTGCGGCGTGGCAGGACATCTTGGCTACATTCGTGGCACGGTGGGACATCTCTGCTGCTTCCGCGGCGTGGCCGGACCAGTCTGCTACATCGACGGCGTGGCGGGACCTCCGTGCTGCTTCAGCGGCGCGCCGGGACCTCTGTGCTGCTACTTCCGCGCGGCAGGACATGTCGGTTGCTCTTGCAGCGAGGCGGGACATCTCTCCTGCATGTCAACGTCGCCGGGATCCTTGCTGCTTGTCACCTCCATTTCCACCTTGACGGCGTCGGTCGTGCCTTTTGGCTCCCCCGGCGGGCCGTTCACCCACAGCTTGGCCAAGTAGTGCGGCAGTGGGGACGCCCCCGCTCTGATGCAGACGACCGACACGGTGATAGGCGCACCGATGTCTAGCACGCTGCTGACCAAGAAAAACGCCCGGCGGTCCTCCTCCGCGAACAACAAGAGCCGTGGCTCCGACAGTGGCACTTGCAGCTGGAGCACCTTGCCGTACTGGATCCTGTGCACGGGCATGGGACGTGCAGTGCTGATGTGGTGGTAGAGCGCCGGCGGCGGGCCTTCATAGCCGCAGACAGGCACGGGGCATTTGCAGGGCACGAGCGGACACACGCTCTGGTGATCGGCGAGCTTGTGGTAAGTGACGTAGAGCCCACAGCCTTCGTGCGGGCACTCCACCCTCACTGACAAAAGGACGGAGTCCACCGCCGTGTTCCGCACATTGAAGCCACCGCCGCGCTCGCACTTCTAGCACTGCCGCTGGTTCCCGGGGCGCTCGACGCAGCAGTCCGTGCAGGACAGGTTCCCTCCCTTGCATTGCAGAAATCAATCGAACAACACATCAATCAAGAAACCTACACCTTGCTCAATCAGCCGAACGGACGAGGTGTATTCAAACCGCATACGCTGGAGGCGTCAAGGGGAGGAGGCACAAGGGGCAGTGGAGCACGGTGAGGTCCATCGAGACCTTAGAGAGCTCCATCGTCGGGTCTTGTTCCTGTTCGATCTGCATGATCTCGCCCTCCTCGTGCACAACCATCCTTCAAGGTGCATTAAATCAACACATGCAAGTACTATCAAAAGAAGAGTCACGGCATGCATGCATGCGTTGTAATTAATGCATCGGTAAACACAAATTATTGAAATATATCGAGTGCAGTGCTTTGATGTGTCGCGTTAACTTGTACATCAACGAGAAGTTTGATTATCCTCTCCCTCGCGGACTTAACTGCACCTGCCTTTGGCTGTACGATAGGTTGGCCACACACCTGCCGGGCCCACCTGTCATACACGCAAAGACAGGAGTGTCCCTCCCTCGCCCATGAGCGTGGTGGATGGCAAGACTAGGAGAAGCTTTCGCTACACGCTCTCCCTCCCGCACGCGATGGACATGCGGCAGTTCAATCGGTGCCAGATGGCCAGAAGCGTACTGTAGTACTCCTCCAGTGCAGTAGTACACCATCATTGTTCGACTTCCCGAAGAGGCGAAGAGCCAAGCGCAGCTCGGACTCTCGTGTGGCAGTTTCATGTGTAGAGTAGTCTAGATAGCATGTACCGTGCCTGTAAGCTTAAAATCATTGGGGTCGGCTCCATGCTATGTGGCCGTCTCGAAGTTTTAAAAAATAATTAAAATAGTCTTCTGGCCCTACCTGCCACCCTGGTGATTGTAGTTTGCACGCTCATCTGGTCAAGACAGGAATATATATTTTAATTTGTTTTTTTCGAAAAGGGGGGACTCCCCGGCCTCTGCATCAGAACGATGCATACGGCCACATATATTTTAATTTGTGGTGGGTAAATGTTAGAGGTTGCAGCAAATATATTGTACACTGCGGGTCTTTCAGCCAAGTTTAGAGGCAAGCATGTGGGGCCAGTGCTATGATGTGTCGCGTCAACTCGTAGAACGAGGAGAAGTTTGATTTTACTACACACCTTCTCCCTCGCCCATGCGCGCGATTGCTCGCAAACGAGGACATGCTTTTGCTTAGTAGTAGTACTTCCACAACAAGCTATCCGTCCCGCTCGCGGTGGACGGACATGCAGCAGTGGATTCGACACTGTAGAAGCAGTAGTAGTAACATCATTGTTCGTCTTCTCGAAGAGGCGAAGAGCCAAGCGCAAACCGAACATTGCAGTTGCGAACATTGGAGCACGCATATAGCCAGGCTCTTGCATGAGACAAAATTGCTGTGTGAACCCACTATTGTACTAGTACGTACAACTACTTGCTAGTATAGCCCTGTAAACCAGAAAGGAGTATTTGCCCTTCTAAAGATTTCAACAAGTGACTAGATTACACCAAGACGGGGTACATATGGAGCAAAATGAGTGAATCTGCACTGTAAATAAATACGTACTAGTTCTATCGTTTTCCTCTCCGAGGTGCACAATATTGAGTATACTGACTAGTCTCTTTTTGACACGCATTTACGGTTTTTTTGACACAGTACAGACGCAAGCGCTCATATACACGCGCATACACTCACCCCTATGAACGTACACACGCACGGCACTATCATCTTGAAATTTACAAAGTCACCATAGGCACCTCGTCGTCGACGGGTCCATAGGTGCTTGAATGCCAAGGAGGAAGAGGGTAGCGGTTCCCGAGACGTTGAACGGTCAATGATGCATCCTCAATTACATGCAGAGGGAATTAATTGGAGAAGCAGACTAGAGCCGGCACGTGTGAATGCAACAGAGTTTGGACTCTCATATAATAAAGGCGCCCCACCACTCCAATCCATCTACTCCCAAGTCTCTGCGCAACACTGCTCACTCCAATCCAAGACCAAGTGACCAGAAGCCACAAGCACCTATGGAGGCGATGGATGCGAGCGGCAGTCGGCTGTGCTAAATCATCCAAGGCACCGGCCTGCGGCCCAGCACCGTGTAGCGTTTCCAGACGGTGCTGGCGACCGCAGGCATCATAGCCCTCGCCGACGCTGGCTTCGCCTCTCACATGGACGACATGATGGTCAACTCCATCTGCAAGTTCACCGCCATCAAGAAGCGCACGGACGACCTTGCCGTACTGCTCCAGCCCGCGCGCCCAGGCTCCTCATTGCCTGCCACCCTCATCGGCCTACATGGCGACGAACTCTTTCAAGCCCTAGTGGCCCTGCAGGTGCCGGAGGTCGCGACGAAGAATGTGCACCTCGAGGCCGCGCTCGCCGCGCAGCGCCTCGCCATGCAAGAAACCGTCGACCTGCACATCCACGTCTATGAGGAAATCGTCTACATAGGCCACTACAAGGCAAACAAGGACAGAAAGACGTTGGCCTTCTTCCAGTGGCTGGAATATTTGGACACCATTGTTCAGAAGCACGTCGACCTGGCCACGAAAGCCGCTGCTACTTAGTATAGTACTCCCTCCGTTCCCAAATATAAGTCTTTCTAAAGATTCCAGCAAGTGACTACTACATACGGGGCAAAATGAGTGAATCTACACTCTAAACTATGTCTTCATAAATCTGTATGCTGTATTCCATTTGAAGTAGTATCTAAAAAGGCTTATATTTATGAACGGAGGGAGTATATGGCATTTTTTATTCCAGTCGTAATGTTTTTACTGTGAGGTGGGGCCGCAGTTGAGCAAACCCACCCCACCCACCGGGCGTCGGCCGAGTTTAGAGCGAGTACAATAAGGTGATGTAGGCGGGTTGTAAGACATTAAATGTTATATTCTTGCTTACTTGTAAGAGAGAGAAGAGGAGAGAGAAGAGAAGTGGGCTACTAGTTAACAGCCGGCTGCAGCACGTGCTCCTAGGTACTTTGTGAGAGAGTGGGCCATGTATCAACAAAGTAGTACATATTTATATCTAGCTATTGTACTTGTTGGCTATAAACTTGACTATATGTGACATGGCAACATCATATAGCCAGCAGCTGGCTATATTATTAACCATGCTCTTAGTGAGTAGAAGAGATAAACGAGGGAGGAGGGCTAGCTGTAGCACGGACGCTGTTGTCGGATGGGACTCGTGTTTATAGAATAGGAGTACTAAGCACTCGTGCCACTTTTTTTAGGGAAAAATTAGTCGTATGTCTAGTACCACTAGTTGGGTGCGTGCGACCTATAGCTGTCATCACTTTAGGTCTACTTTTCGAACTGCCGCTACGCTTCACAGTACATATTTTTCACGCATTTATCCTCCTATATGTACTCCTAGGCTATTTCCATGTGCTCCCATTCACCGACATGTGGGACATAGAGCATCTGGGTCGTAGTGCATGCACGAGTCGGAGCATATGCCGGGGTACTTCACATTTCAGACCTCACGAATTACATGCAAACCCCCCGCAGAAGAATAAATAAATCAATGAATTACTACATGAAACTGGATTATTTTCATGGAAACCCGAGAACGTTCATTAAATTTTGGACATAACACGTTTATAAAAAATGACCGGACCTAAACCAGTCTATGGGCCTCTTTGATTTTTCCCGAAAAAAGGGCCTCTTTGATTCGCAGGATACTGAAAACACAAGAATGTGGAAAGTATGATGGCGATGAACCGAGACGAGGCGAACTCTAACTCAATTAGAGGTTAGAGTTAGATTCTAACTCTAAACTAACTCTAAACCAAAGAGGTGTATGGATGGCAGGGTTAGATTGACCATAAATGCTCTATCTCAATCATTTGACTACTTTGGACCCTATTTTTAGTCAGACTAAAATAAGTCCCTTGGATCCAAGCACCCTCTTGGTGTGGCCGGCTCTTCTGTGGCCTCCTCCCACTCACAATTGACATAAACGAACCATCTATACAATCAAGCATGCAAAACATGATAATTTTTACTTTGTCCATACAAATGAGATATCCCACTTAAACATACAAGTCGTCAATCAAGCTTCACAAAATAAAAAAACACTTCATGAAACAAAGAATGAGGTAACTCATCACGGAAGTTGTTCACGATAGGGAGGGAGCCCGGAGCCCCTCACGCACCGAGGGAGGAGCTCGCCATCGTCGCTCTGGAGGAAGGCTCTATAGAGCCCAAGCCCCGGGAACCCCTCCGACGCCGGCCCTTGCGAGTTGAGGTCGACACCGGCATGGGTAGCAGGGCCGCTTGTCACTGACTGGGAACTTAATCTTTGGGCCTCTATAAATAATGCAAGCCTGTAACTAAAATACCTAGAAAGGTGAACTGAATCTTTGGGCCTCTAGAAATAACGCAAGCCTGAAACTGAAATACCTAGAAAGGTGAAATGAATCTTTGGGCCTCTAGAAATAATGCAAGCCTGAAACTTAAATACCTAGAAAGGTGAACTAAATCTTTGGGCCTCTAGAAATAATGCAAGCCTGAAACTGAAATACCTAGAAAGGTGAACTAAATCTTTGGGCCTCTAGAAATAATGCAAGCCTGAAAATGAAATACCTAGGAAGGTGAACTGAATCTTTGGGCCTCTAGAAATAATGCAAGGCTGAAACTCAAATACCTAGAAAGGTGAACTGAATCTTTGGGCCTCTAGAAACAATGCAAGCCTGAAATTGAAATACCAAGAAAGGTGAACTGAATCTTTGGGCCTCTACAAATAATGCAAGCCTGAAATTAAAATACCTAAAAAGGTGACCTGAATCTTTGGGCCTCTAGAAAGATTTATTACCTCCTCAAGCAGCATCAAACAATTCCATGCGTGCACCACAAATCTATAGCAAGTTTAATCAGGATCTACTTTTTCATATCAGAATTAGCGCTAGAGCAAGCAAGATAATTGATATGGCTGTGAGATAGAGAAGGAACGAACAAACTCACCCCTCTCGCGACCTCCCTGGTAGATGCGCCGCCGCTGCGCATGACAGAGGGAGAAAAACGACTGGTGAAGGGGGAGCGGGGCAACCTTCGAAGGTCGGAGGGAGAGGGCGGCTGGAGTAGGGCGGCGGAGGCCGGAAGGAGAGGGCGGCCGGAGGAGAGAGAGGGCTAGTGGTGCTTGGGCGGGCGGCCCTATGGGGAACAGAGAGGAGTCGTGCAAGAGGGGGGAGCGATCTGGTGCGGGCAGGTTAGATTTTTTTAGGGGAGCGATCTGGTGCGGGCAGGTGAGATTTTTTTAGTTCTCTTTTAGTGGGCCCAGGATAACTAACCCAATTAGAACCTCTCCACCGGGCTAGTTTTTTTAGCTGGGTTAGAGCAAACTAGCTCAAACTAACCCCTCTTGTTTCGATAATTTGAGGCTATTTCAACCCAAACTAGCTCTAACTCAGGGATCCAAACAAAGAGGAGAGTTACTGTACATGCTACAGTGTGGACCGTAGCACATTGTTTTTTATGGCCATATCACCACATTATTGTTTTGTACTGCTGGTTCACTGGGCTACCGTGGTTCGCACGGCTGGTTCACTGGGCTGTCGTGGTTCGCACTCCTCCGACCTGAGTAGTACTCCCTCCGTTCCTAAATATAAGTCTTCGTAGATATTTCACTGTGGACCACATACGGATGTATATAGATGCATTTTATGTGTAGATTCACTCATTTTTCTCTGTATGTGGTCCATAGTGAAATCTCTCCAAAGACTTATATTTAGGAACGGAGGGAGTAGTATAGTACTAGTATATACCGCATCATTCTTTGCTCCTTCTTACTAATCCGACATGTGGGAGAGCCAGCATCCGGGTCGACGTGTCATGCACCAGATTAGAGCGCGGAACGGAAGGGGGACATCACCCCGATCGGAGCGCCAGTAATTCATGACTATAGTGAGTGGTCATGTCACAAGTCTTTCCAGCAGTAACGCGCCGTCAAATCGCACAACCCCACTCGCTCACCCTCCTCGCCTCTCTGTCAAACCGCCTACTCGAAAACTGCTGCGCGTACTGCCTGGAAAAAGCCCCGCCCTCAACTTTTAACTACACGAAAATAGTTCGAGCTTGTTCATTCTATATAAATACAGTACTTACTGTATGTTTATTCACCCGTGGGGCTGTTCAATGAATGGAGGGGCAGGGAGCACAAGTGAACAATACTACCTCTGTCCGGGTTTATTGGTCCCCATTGTATTTCGTGCCAAATTTTGACCATAGATTAAACTAAGAAAATGTTCGTGTATGTCACCAAACATTATATTTTTCAAAACTATGTTCAAATACGAATCCAATGATATCATTTTTCTTGACATGCATTAACATTTTGTTAGTTAAATCTTTAGTCAAAATTTGGCACAAACTATAAAAGGGACCTATAAACAAGGACGGAGGTAGTACTGTAGTAGTAAGTAGGAGTCGTAGAGTAGTCACCTTAAATAGAGAGTTTCTTTTCTTTAATGCCACGTACACAAATTGAGACGCTTGTTGTGGAGAGAAAAAAGATAATCACTCCACTATATATGGACGCAGGGGCCTGAGCACTTGATTTACTAGGGTTGCTCTCTTCATTCTCTCATCCTCTCCAGATATAAACAAGACAGCGGTAGCAACATTTTCTCTCTGCTCACCGCTGGTCACAGATCCGGCCGGATACCTTCGGCCGGTGTGTGTAGAGGACTAAAAGGTGCATCGTTCACGCGGTCATCGCCACCGAGGGAGGAAACCAGCTGCCGGAGGAGCCCGATCCTCTGCCCGTGCCGTTCTCTCCGACACAGCGCCGGCTCGGGAGGTCCTCCAACCCTTCTTCCTCCCTGCTGTATTGTCCGCATATCCGACCTGCCGCCGCCGACATCCCGGCGACCCTCAGGTATAAGTTCTTCGAAAGCGGCCTTGCTCTACTGCCCCAGCTCCCCACGTGTCTGCATGTGCATCTTTTTCTACTCCCATCAGCTCTTCCAAAGCCACCTAAATTTTTAGTATTATTAGAGGTAATGTTACTTCATGTATTCGAATCTATGGCTTTGTTCAAACAACAAAGAAAGGGGGGAAAGTTGTAGCATGAATCTAGGACTTGATTCAAAGAGGAAATAATATGGTGAAAGTAGTAGAGACCGGATACCCAACCGGTCTCTTGGTTGAAAAGGGAAATAATGAGAAAATGCAGTACAAACTGGATAAGGAACAAATCTATTATTGGTTGAAAAAAGGATAGAAAGTGGCGGCTGATGGACAAGTCAACAGAGTATGTCCAGGATTAGATTTGCTGCCATCACATAGTAAAAGGTCTCCAGGATTAGATTTGATGCCCTCACATAGTAAAAGGTCTCAGGATTAGATTTGCTGCCCTCACATAGTAAAAGGTCTCAGGATTAGATTTGCTGCCCTCACATAGTAAAAGGCCTCCAGGATTAGATTTGCTGCCCTCACATAGTAAAAGGTCTCCAGGATTAGGTTTGCTGCCCTCACATAGCGTGAACAAGCTCGGCATCACCACTTTATACCTCCTTGTAGGTACATTGTGCTGATGCATCCATTGTCGCATGTCCTTATACCAACCTTTTGCTGTTTTTTTGTGGGTAAACCAACCTTTTGCTGTAAGGGCGCATGTAAAATGAAGCGATCACACTGTTACCTTAGGGACATGTCTAACCAGTGTTATTGTTAATCTAATGCCTCCAGTGATAAGATGCAATTAAACTGTGTTACAAATGGCACTCCTGCTGTTTTCCGCAGTATGATAAGTAAGTTGCTCCTTTACGCTGCTGAGTGTCCTGGTGTCCCCACGGTCCCAAGCCCTTAAACCAACTCTTTAGCTACTATTGATTTAATGTGTCTGGTAAACAAGCAATGCCACCATTAAAGTAATCCCATATCTGAGGAATCTCATTGTTGATCGTAATGCTTCTGGTAACATGAAGCATTGCCGACGTTTTAAAATTTGTCCTTGCGTGATTGCCATGAACATAATTAAGATGCTTCTTTTCATTTTGTATATGTTTCGTATATTCTTATTGACCAGCAACTGTTTACTTTCTATCATTTTGTGCAGATAGGGATATCCATTTCACCTTGTTGCTATTGTGACCTTTTGGTGAACTGCACAAAACACTTTTTTTGGAATGAGTGTCTTGTGCAGTTCAACTAAAATGTCACGTGGGCAACATCTCTCAATTTTGGTGGAACTGCACAAAATGGTTAAACTAAAGTGAAACCATGCTCTCCTGTCTCCTTGTTTGTGCTATGCAAACATGCTGTCCAAACAGGAATACTCTACTACAGATGTTGTGACGGTCAAGAGCAACATCTCTCAATTTTGGTGGAACTGCACAAAATGGTTCAACTAAAGCGAAATCATGCTCCCTGTCTCCTGGTTTGTGCTATGCAAACATGCTGTGCAAATAGGAATACTCTACTACAGATGTTGTGATGGTCAAGAGCATTCGCCAAGTTCTTCGATTGTATGACATGGCTAGCCAAGATGGATTTAATCCCGATATTCACTTTATCAAAAGGCTCTAATGGGTTGGTTCTGAATCTTGCAAGCTGGGAATCAGTGAGATGTGTAGGCATCTTTGTTGTACTTATTATTTGAATCTTATTTGTTGGTTCTGAATCTTGCAAGCTGGGAATCAATGAGACATGTAGGCATCTTTGTTGTACTTATTATTTGGATCTTATTTGTTGGTTCTGAATCTTGCAAGCTGGGAATCAATGAGATGTGTAGGCATCTTTGTTGTACTTATTATTTGGATCTTATTTGTTGGTTCTGAATCTTGCAAGCTGGGAAACACGGCATGATGATGCAGAGGACAGCAACCATAACAAACAATTCAAACTTGGTAGTATTATCTTTGTGAAAGTGCGACAAATGTGCTGATCGTGTGTGTCCTGAGAATAATAATTCTAATTACTATGCATGTTGATCCCGTGGCACTGATAGAACGAGCCAATGCATTGCTTGTTTTAAGTATAAATTTCTATTAAAGCTAATTAAATTTAAGTAAAGTGACAACTAACTCCTATTATTACAGTACCAATACAGACCCGCTCATGAACCGACGTGTGGCCAGAGTAGGTTTCTTAATGGAGGCGTTTGAATGCGCCGAGGGTGCATCTTCTGCCGGGCGTGCAGCGGACGAGGAAGGGGTAGTAACTGTTGTCGCCTGTACACACTCAGCTTACTGTTGAATCGAGTTCCCTAAGAGCTGAAAAACGAACTGCTGCTGCCACCTACACACTCGTTCACTCGAAGACACTCCAATGGCGATCCGAGAGGTGAGCCTGCTGGATATGGACTTCAGCAAGGAGTTAGTTCGCCGTTCAGTCCTATGGCTGCACCAAGTTGAATGTGATGTACACCAACGATATGGACTCGGTGAAGCTCTGCCTCGCCTCAGTCCTATGGCTGCACCAGGTTCTAGAGCATTCACCCGTTTCATCGGCAGCGCCGACTGCACCTTTGCTACGGTGGAGAGAAGGAAGAACGCGACGATTCACCCATCTGGTGCAACAAGCTTGTCGACATCCAGAAGCAATACAAGATCATCAACAACGGGCAGGAGAAGGACTCCACGGTTGACCTCGCTGAGACCATCATCGACCCCTGATACGCCAACATGAAAGAAGACGACCTGAACACGTGGGAGGTACCTCTGAATCTAGCCTACATAACCTACACGGCCAAGGACGCATACACATGCTACGACATGTACAGGCAGATCTTGGACATGAGGGCGTGTCTGCTTCCCATAACCGACGAGTACACGGACAGCCGCAGCGTCATGATCAAGCGTGCCAGGAAGGTCTAGATGTTGTACTTTATCTATTTATAAGCACCTTTATCATCTGAGTGTTTCATGCATTAGCCTATGTGTCATAATTATCTGTTTTTTCCGAAATATTTTTTTAAGAACCCATTAACATGATTGCTTTTTTAGTGGCTATTTGCTAATGTATGTAAACTAGTTCACTTGTCCGTAGAAAAACTAGTTCACTCGGCTGTCGTGCTTTGAATCTCCTTCCTCCCAACATATTCCTCTCCTCAGGTGGACCCAGCAGGTCTCTGAATTTTCTCCCACTTTCTTTTTTGATGTAAACTGAGTTTTCTCCCAGTACTTTCCCCTAGAACCAACTCAACTGTCCCACGTCTAGCCTAAAAAATAATAATACCCCACGTATTATTAACTCATCAAATTAAAACGATATTTTATTTTGTAAGTTGAAAGTTCTTACAAAATAATAATAATAATTGTTTATATATAACTTGCCAAGTTAACTCCTAGTGATTGCATACATAAGCTTGCAAAGATTTTACTGACGTGCAATCATGTGTTTATGTTTTTATAACATTTCTCCGTCTAGCCCAATATGATATTTTCACCCAGCCCAGCAAGTCCGCGGATTTCGAGAAAAATGCAAATGGGATTTAAACGGGCTGCATAGATGCTACATCATTGTTTCACCCAGCCCACCAAATGGACTTAAAAAACAAATGGACTGGCTGACATGTGGGCCAGTAGGTCGAAGCCTAAGAAGGCGTTGGATTTACATCCAACGGCCGGCATTCTTCCTCAATCTCTCGTCTTCTTCCCCCAGCGCTGCCGGAACCGCCTGCTCCAGCCTTCGGCGTCCAGCGGCGTCGTTTTGCGCTCCTCAGCGAAACGCTACCCCGCCAATGGCCAGGACATCCCTCCACTCCGCACCTCTTGTTATTCTATGCCGAGTGTAGGCGCACCCCGCACCCGAACCAGTCAAGTTTCCCACTCCTCTCCGTCTACGACTACACTGCCGCGTCTTCCCCATCTCCGGGTTGTTCCAGTCTGGGGCCTTGCCGTCGTCCACCGCCTCGGTGGGCTCGGCGCGGCGTGGTCAACATACGAGAGTCATCGGAAGAGGACTATACGTGGAGAGCCTGACGGCTGGGACCCACAAGGTCCATGGTCGCACGCAAGGAAAGTTCCTCCTTATTACGCATTGTACATGCACTGTACGTGGGAAGGGCTTCTGTATTTCGCGAAAAAACATCCCCCCCCCCCGCTGACAGGTCGGACCCACTAGCTATATCTTTGCACGCAAGGAAGTGCCTCCTTATTACGCACCAAAAAATGAATACCCCCTGCTAGCTGGGACCCACCATAGTGGGTGGCTGACTTGTGGGCCTACTAAGTTGACGAGGACGGAGGGCTTTGTCAACTTAGTCAATATGAATGATTCTAGCTCTAGTGACCGTACGATGTCCATCCAACGGCCATAGTGTTTCTTCAACCTCTGGTCTTCTTGCTCCAACCGCCCAAAGCAACGCCGGTCGTGCCGCGTGCTCCTGCCTCTCGTGGCCGGCTGTGATGCCGCGGAGGCCTCACCGCCCCCTACTACTCCCACCGCTGGCCTAGGGTATCCCTCTACTCACCCACACCCCTTGTTATTTTGCGGCGACAGCAGCCTCACGCTGCAGCCGAACCAGTGAACCCTCGTACTCCTCTCCGCGTGGGCATCCACTGCCGCGTCTTCCCCGGCTCCTCGATGTCCCCTTCCTAGGCCTCGCCGTTGTCCACCGCCTTGGTGCTCTCGGCGCGGCATGGTCAATGTGGTCAACGACCGACTTCCATCTGAAGAGTACTATACATGGAGAGGCTGACTGTCGTTGTCAAAACCAGCGGATCTCGGGTAGGGGTCCCGAACTATGCGTCTAGGCGGATGGTAACAGGAGACAAGGGGCACGATGTTTTTACCCAGGTTCGGGCCCTCTCGATGGAGGTAAAACCCTACTCCTGCTTGATTGATATTGATGATATGGGTAGTACAAGAGTGGATCTACCACGAGATCAAGGAGGCTAAACCCTAGAAGCTAGCCTATGGTATGATTATTGTTTGTCCTATGGACTAAAACCCTCCGGTTTATATAGACACCGGAGAGGGCTAGGGTTACACAGAGTTGGTTACAATGGTAGGAGATCTACATATCCGTATCGCCAAGCTTGCCTTCCACGCCAAGGAAAGTCCCATCAGGACACGGGACGAAGTCTTCAATCTTGTATCTTCATAGTCTTGGAGTCCGGCCAATGATGATAGTTCGGCTATCCGGACACCCCCTAGTCCAGGACTCCCTCAATAGCCCCCGAACCAGGCTTCAATGACGACGAGTCCGGCGCGTATATTGTCTTCGGCTTTGCAAGGCGGGTTCTCCTTCAAATTCCATGTGCTTGCCGAATAGTGTTCGGCTTCCTTATAAATGTTGCGCTCCTTGGCTTCCACGTCCACTAATGGCCCTCTTCCACGTGTCATATGAATGCGAAAAGCCAGGGTATTTTTACGTTTCACCCCCTAGCCGCGCGAATAAGCTGCCTATAAGAGAGGCGAGGATCTAGATCCGAATCACACCATCCTTCTTCCGCAAGTACTCATCGAAGCGCCTCTGACAAAAATCCATTCCATCATGGACAGTCGACGCGGCTCCTCCTCTTGCGCTCCCAGCCCTCAGCCAGGAGATTGGAGGAGATGTTCAGTCCCGCATAGCGAGCTAGTGATGCTCCAAGCAGAGGGATATCTTCCCCTAGCCTTCATGGTTCCGGTTCGAGCCGGACTGGCCACCTACAAGGGTGGAAAGCAGGCGGAGAGCGTCCCCAATCCCTCCAAAGGAGAGCGGGTATGCTTCGTCCCTTATCTAATAAGGGGACTCGGATTTCCCATACATCCGTTTCTCCGGGGGCTCCTGGAGTCCTATGGACTCCAGCTTCACCACCTTACACCTACCTCCATTTTGCACATCACGGGCTTTGTAGCCCTTTGTGAGCTCTTCTTGGGCATCGAGGCCCACTTTGCATTGTGGAAGAGATTGTTTTGCCTCGTACCCCGTTCTCACGAGGGGTCGATATATCAAGTGGGCGGAGCCGAAATATGGCGCATCGCCGGGACCGGATATCTATCCGGAACCCCGTAGAAGGCGTCCGAAGACTGGCCTTCAGAATGGTTTTATATGGAAGATGCCCCATTGCCGGACCCAGTTCGTATCGGCCTCCCGGAGTTCAGCAACGCTCCTCTGAAGAAACGCCTGAGCTGGCGCCCGCGGAGCCCTCAACGGGAGAATGACAGGGGCGTCCAATATCTGATGGGCCGGATAAGGTTACTGGCCCATTCCGGATTGACCATGATTGGAGTCATGGCAACGTGCATCATGCAAGGGGTGCAGCCACTCCAATATAGGGGCCACCTCATGTGGGATTTCAACGGGGAGGATGACGCCACCCGTCATGGCCGCAAGGGGCCGGGATCGGTTGACGATCTCATGAAGATCATGTCCGGCATGTACAAGGGGGAGAAAGAGGACTTCCTCCGCGTGATTCCATTGAATGGATTCTCCATGAATAACCCTCGGAGCTGGGTAAGTGGACGTTTATCTATCTGATCCATATTCCCAAAGTTAAGTGTCTCACTTTGTGATTTTGACGCAGGAGCTGCGCCGAGACGTAGAGGGCATACACAGCCTGACTCCACAGCCCGAGGATCCGGGACGATCCCTTGATCCGGCCTCCGAAGAGGATCCAGACATAAAGGTGGAGCTGATCGATGGGGTGTTCCACCAACTTAGCATGGACAATGCTTTGGTCGCCATTACGGCCGACTACCCCGGTTTAACTCCGGCTTCCCAGGTAACTATGACCGGAGTCCTGACATCATTGCTTATCCATGCTCATTTCTAACCACCGTATACCAACGGTGCTCCGCAGGAGGCGCCTTTAAGGCGGGAAGCCGAACCCGCGGCGGCTGACCAACAAGGGTCAGTCCAGCCCAGCAGGCGGACGAGGAGTGCGGCGCGAATCGAAACGTCGCCGCAATGGTATGGTGCACCACCGTTTTTAAGGGAAAGATTCCGAGGAGGTATATTAACGCTCATGATTTTTCCAGGAGAAAGAGCGCTTGCCGGACAGTGTCTGGAGAGGTTGCCAATCAAGCCTCCGCCAGCCATGCTCCAATGCCTGGTTCGGAGTGGGAGGCGAACACAAGGCATAAGCCAGATGCTCCTCCAACGGAGGATGCCGACAGGCTGTCCGCCACCAGGTCTGAGGTGGAGAGCGCCATGAATCACAGGCGCCGCCGGACAGTTCTTCGTGACGCGTGTTTCTCCCCGGAGGCACTGAATGCCTTTAATGCGGGAGACGTGCACCTCCGTGCCGCTTGAGATGGTCTAACCAGAGCCACGGAGCAGTATGTGAAAGACATACGGGTGAGGAATTTTAATAGTTATATATGCTAGTAGCCCCAGAGACTTAAAATAGTTAGAATAACTGATTTAAGGATCATTTGTTATGTAGGATCTTACGGAGAAGAATACCCACCTGTCTCAGGAGCTTCAAGAGTGCAAGGCCCAACTTGAGGCCGCACTAGCCGCCGCGGGGGGAGGCACAGAGACCCCCTCTGGTAATGCATACTTCGAAAAGATAAGCATTTTATGAAGTGTGGTGTATGTATAAGTCTGACAATAATATTGCAGATGGTGCCGGACTAGATCCACCCTTTTACAGGGTCCACTGAGCCATCCCTCCAGTACGGTTCCGTGCCCTTTAGGGGTTTTTTGCTTTTTGGTTTTTGTCCCAGGTGCTTGAGCATGATGCACCCTTTTATTTAGGACTAGGGTTGTGTTCGGAGCCGGATGGTCCCAAAACTTGGTTTCGGTTTTCCAGGCACTCTCCATCGCACAGTACTTTCGTACTATGGACGCCAGGTCGGCGAAGCGTGTAATTTCACGACGACTTACGGCGTTCATGATTCCCTTGTCCGTGCAATTGTTGCAGAAAATTAAGATTGCACTTTCCTCACGGCAGTCCTTTATCCTGTCCATAACCAGGAGGAATCTGGCCCAGTAATGATGTACTGTTTCATCGGGCTCTTGCCGTATTTGAGATAGATCTCTTGTGTTTAGGTGGGCGGGTGGAATTAAATTCGGAACCCCGCCCAATCTGAGGCTCAAGGGCCAAGGAGTTTCCGGATTTGGAAGCTTGGATTGCTGGATGTTGTCCAACGAATCTGGTCCGCTGCCTGACTTTAGGTTCAGTACTTGACTGACGTCCGTCCCTCCGTGGGAATCTGGCAAGGAGGGATCAGGAATCCGGACATAACTGGTCTTTAATATAGAAGAAGAGTCGCTGCGCTGTTCCTCTACCACGGCGACATGGTGGGTAGCCTGGGGAGAGTTGATCTCTCTCAGATCGGTTTTAAGCCCAATCTGATCGTAGTTTGTAGCGACTCCCGGGGCGGCGATGCGACCCAAGAGCTCGTTTACGGAGGAAAGCTCCATCAGACCTAGCTGCTCGGAGAGTTCCGAGTTGACGTGAAGATCGCTTTTGATGACCTGAGAGGTCATTGTCGGAGCGGCGGCCAAACAGGCGGTCATAAGAAAACCACCTAGCCGGATAGTTTGGCCGGTGGCCAAAGCTCCTTTGGCAATGGTACCGTCTTTAAAGACGGGGAGAGGCATCCTTCCTGATTGCGATGGCACAGAGGAACTCTCGATGAAAGCACCAATGTCGGTGTCAAAATCGGCGGATCTCGGGTAGGGGGTCCCGAACTGTGTGTCTAGGCGGATGGTAACAGGAGACAAGGGACACGATGTTTTTACCCAGGTTCGGGCCCTCTCGATGGAGGTAAAACCCTACTCTTGCTTGATTGATATTGATGATATGGGTAGTACAAGAGTGGATCTACCACGAGATCAAGGAGGTTAAACCCTAGACGCTAGCCTATGGTATGATTGTTGTTCGTCCTATGGGCTAAAACCCTCCGGTTTATATAGACACCGGAGAGGGCTAGGGTTACACAGAGTCGGTTACAATGGTAGGAGATCTACATATCCGTATCGCCAAGCTTGCCTTCCACGCCAAGGAAAGTCCCATCCGGACACGGGACGAAGTCTTCAATCTTGTATCTTCATAGTCTTGGAGTCCGGCCAATGATGATAGTTCGGCTATCCGGACACCCCCTAGTCCAGGACTCCCTCACTGACAGCTGGGTCCAAGGCCACAGCCCAGTTTTTTTGTGATTTACCAAGTAAGTCGCTTTGTCGGGCCTGTTGGGCTGCAAATCTTTCAAGACGAGGAGAGCTTCATTCGGCTGGCCGAGAAAATGGCCTGTCGGTAATGAGAAATGGGCTGTACATTTTTAAAACACATCAAACCGGCAATTAGTTTCAAATATCTTTTTTTCATTTCAAGATTTTAAATTACATTATTTTTTATGCATGGAGAATTTGTTGGATTTTATATTGATATACATTTATTTTTAAAATCACTTTGAATGTGAGTCGAAATTTCGGGATTAAAAACAGTTCGGACCGCACCGAAATATGCAAAATTTCGTATAATTTTTTAACCGTGGCCACAATATGGGTTGTAATGCTAACAAAAAGAATATGGGATCCAAACAAAACCTTAAGAATTAGCAAATGGGCTATAAATTATTAGAAATAATGGCAGATGGGTTGTATGCTATTTTCCACAGATTTGAGGCTTTCCTAAAAAAAAGGTTGACGCACAAGCAGTGACTGTTGGATGGCCATCCATAGGCCGTCGTGCTTCTTCAATCTCTGCTCTTCCTGCTCCAGCCGCTCAAACAAGCGCCGGCGGGATTGCCTGCTCCCTCCTCCCTGCGGCCGGCTGTGCTGCCGCGCAGGCCTCACCGCCCCACCGTACTCCCATTGCTGGCCTAGTCATCCCTCTACTCACCCACACATGTTGTTATTCTCCGGCGACGGCAGAAGAACCAGTAAACCCTCGTTCAGTCGTACTCCCCTCCGCGTGGGAAACAACTGCGGAGTCTTCCCTGGCTTCGTGTCGTTCCCTTCCTAGGCCTCGCTGTCGTCCACCGCCCTGGTGCTCCCGGTGCGGCCTGGTCAACATGGTCAACGACCGACATGCATCTGAAGTGGACTGTACGTGGAGAGGCCGATAGCTGGGTCCACGGCCGCACGCAAGGAAATGCCTCCTTATTACGCGCAAAATAATGATTCCTCCACCTGACATCAGGGACCCACCGAAAGGGCCTCGGTATTTCGTGAAAAAAACGTTACCGCCACTGACAGCTCGGACCCACCAGCTATATCTTCGCACGCAAGGAAGCGCCTCCTTATTACACACAAAAAAATTAATACTCCCCCTGTTAGCTGGGACCCAATATAGTGGCAGGCTGACTTGTGGGCCTACTAAGTTGACGGGGACGGAGGGCTTTGTCAACTTAGTCAATATGCACGATTCTAGCTCCAGTGACCATATGATGTCCATCCAACGGCCGTAGTGCTTCTTCAACCTCTGGTCTTCTTGCTCCAGCCGCCCAAACCAGCGCCGGCCGTGCCTCGTTCTCCTGCCTCCCATGGCCGGCTACGATGCGGCGGAGGCCTCACCGCCCCCTACTACTCCCACCGCTGGCCAAGCCATCCCTCTACTCACCCACACCCCCTGTTATTCTGCGGCGATGGCAGCCTCACACCGCAGCAAACCAGTGAACCCTTGTACTCCTCTACTTGTGGGCATCCACGTCTTCCCCGGCTCCGTGTCGTCCCCTTCCTAGGCCTCGTCGTCGTCCACCGCCCTTGTGCTCTCGGCGCGGCATGGTCAACGTGGTCAGGGAACGGCTTCCATCGGACGTGGACTGTACGTGGAGAGGCTGACAGCTGGGTCCACGGCCGCAGCAAGGAAGTGCCTCCTTACTATGCACAAAATAATTATTCCTCCACCTGACAGCGGGGACCCATCGTACGGGCCACCGTATTTTGCGAAAAAAACGTTTCCCCCCTGACTGCTGGGACCCACCAGCTACACCGTCGCACGCAAGGAAGTGCGTCCGGGCAAAAAAATGATTCGCCCCCCTGACTGCTGGGACCCACCAGCTACATCTTCGCACGTAAGGAAGTGCCTGACAGTCAGGACCCACCTGGTCGAAGCGTACGTAGCGTTGTCATTCTGGTCGCGAACGTGTACGTACATCCTGGTCGATGTAGAGGCGCACACGTGTCGTAGATGTAGAGGCGTGCACGTGTCGTAGTAGAGGCGCGCACGTAGCATGTACACGTACGTACAACAGCGAGGGTGCAAGAAAGAAAATACAGCCACGTACGTACATACGGGTAGGGTCTCGAACACCTACTCGCGCATACGTACATGGCTGGGTCGGAACGGAGAAACAACATCGTCGTCGTGTTCATGGGGAGCCAACCGGCTGGGTCGAAACGGAATGCGTGGTCGTGTTCATCGGGAGGGCTTGGACGGAACAGGCGATGGAAACGAGGCCTGGTGTACCGCACAATGGAGGAAACGGCCTTGTGTTCGACCAGCCATGTTCAAAACAGGGTCCTCTTGATCGGGAGGGGCCCGGCGTACCGCAAAACGGAGGAAACGGACCTCCTATGGTCGAAACGGGGGTCCTGTTGATCGGGAGGGGTGTGGCGTCCCGCAAAACGGACAAAACGGACTTGTGTTGGAGCACTACGGTCGAAACAGGGGGGAGGGGTGTGGCGTACCGCAAAACGGGACTCCATGGGATACTGTTCATCTCCACCGTCGACCTCCTCCAGCCTCCACGGGCTACCGTTGACCTCCTCCAGCCTCCACGGGCTCCTGTTCATCCAGCCTCCACCGCGCGCTACTCCATCGGCTACTATTCAACCACCCCTCCACGGGCACCCCTCCACCGTCTACTGTTAATCCAGCCCTCCACACCACGGGGTCCTCTTCAACCACCCCTCCACGGCCACCCCTCCACCGTCTACTGTTCATCCAGCCCTCCACACCACGGGTTCCTATTCATCCAGAGGCAACGCCACCGCTCACTGTTCATCCAACCCCCCCCCCCGCAATGCTCACTATTCATCCCGGAGGCAGCATCGATCAGTTTCAGTTAGCAGCAGTAGCGAAGGAATCGTTCCATCAGGTTCAGTTAACAGCCATCGATCGATCGCTCGGGTTCAGTAACGTGTAGCCTTCAGTGCAATAGCTCGGGTTCAGTTAGAGCCCAACGCCTCGCTCGGCTTCAGTTAGAGTCAACGCCTCGCACACACGCACGTACGTACGAGAGAAATGCGCATCGCTCCGCCCCCGACCTCCCACCGTAACTGGCAACTCCCCGAAATTTTCCTCCCCCTCGCTTCTACCATGGTTTTTTCCGTCATGGACGGCCCAAAGAATGTCATGCAGCTGCGTCTCCGGCCCGCCCAGGACGAAAAGCCCATTTCTATCATGATTTTTTGTCATAAAGTAGGAGCCCACCACATCTATGATGACACCGGGTTTTTTCACAATTATCGTCATAGAAGTGTCATATGTATGACAGAAAAAAATTCGTTCGGCCCAAAATGTCAAGGATGTGTATTTTTTTGTAGTGTTGGTGTGTCCCACTTGTGGATGCTTCCGTATCAACTCTTGGTTCACCTGGTCGTGAGGTGGAAGCTTCCACTTGGACGGATGAGGTACTCTCCTTCACCTCCGTTGGACGAATCTTGCCAATAGACAGGTCTTGGCTTGCTTCCGAAGGGTCTCTGTCTCCTACATCAATTAGCAATTGCTGTACATGTGAGCCGTTAGATTCATCAACTTCACATTTATCGTCTCTTCAACCTTTTGGATGAAATTATTTTAGACACGGTAAGTGTGAGAGTTTGAGCCATAACCAAGTAGGAAACCTTCATGAGATTTAGGAGCAAATTTAGAACGGCAATGCTTATCAAGAATGTAGCACTTTGAGCCAAATACTCGAAAGTATCCAACTGGAGTTTGTTACCGGTGAGGAGCTCGTATGCCGTTTTGCTGAGAAGCTTGTGAGGATAAAAGCGATTTGTTGCATGACAAGCTGTCTCAACCTCTTCCTCCCAAAAGTGCTTTGGCATCTTGTACTCATCAAGCATCGTTCTCGCCATTTCGATGAGAGTCCGGTTCTTCCTCTCAACAACTCCATTTTGTTGAGGTGTGTACGTAGCCGAGAACTCATGTGAAATCCCTTCTTCATCAAGAAAGGTGTCCACATTTGCGTTCTTGAACTCCGTTCTGTTGTCGCTGCGCACCTTCTTGATCTTCACTTCAAATTGATTTTGGGCCTTCCTAACGAAGTTTTTGAAGATTTTTTGGACCTGCGATTTATCATCGAGAAAGAACACCCACGTAAATCTTGAAAAATCATCGACTATGACTAGACCAAAAGAATTTCCACCGAGACTTTTGTAAGCGTTGGGACCGAAAAGATCCATGTGAAGTAGCTTGAGTGGCGTCCTTGTGATCATGATGTTCTTCACAGGATGCCTTCCTCCAACCTGTTACATGTTTACCTGCTTGACAAGCACTGCAAAGTCTATCCTTGTCAAATATGACATCGTTAATGCCGAGGATATGATTACCTTTAATAAGCTTGTCAAGGTTTTGCATGCCCACATGACCTAACCGTCTATCCCACAACCAACCTTTAGAGGATTTAGCAATTAAGCAAGTTCTAGGTTGAGCCTTTTTAGTGAAATCAACAATGTAAAGATCACCTCTATGTATACCGGTAAAGACCATTTTATGATTACCTCTACGAAACACTTGGCAATCTACTTCAGTAAATAGGACATTGAAACCGAAATCAGCAAGTCTAGATACTGAAAGTAAATTGTAGCCAAGAGATTCAACGAGCATGAAATTTTGTATGGAGCTATCATGTGAGATGGCCACCTTACCGAGGCCAACCAACTTACCCTTTGAGTTGTCACCAAAAGTGACATACTTTCAAGGGCCGTCGTTTTTAGCAAGCTCACGAAACATATCTTTATCTCCGGTCATGTGATCGCTACATCCACTATCAAGAACCCATTACTTTCCTCCTGCCATGTATCCCCAAAGATTTGCCATAAGACCAAAGTGTCTCATTGCATCATCAAGATTAAAGTCACTATCATCATCCTCAACATAGTATCCATGTTCAACATCATCATGTGATGGATCAGTTCCTAGAGAGGGTGATTCATTATAATGAGTTTGACAATGATCTTCTTTATGAATTCTAATAGCTTCAGAAATAATATTGCTAATAATTCTAACATCTCCTTTGGCATGCATAATATTTGTAAGCTCAAATAGACAATCACCAAACTTAGGATCATTGGAATTCATCTTACTCAAGGCAATAGACTTGTGGAGAATTCCATCTAGATTTTGCAAGGAATAGTTTGGAAACGTTCCTCAAGAAATTTCCATATGGTGTAGGCACACTTAAGAGTAGGCAAACAACCTATCAAGTTTCTAGGCAAACCTCTAATGATTAGATCAACAGTTCTAAGATTGCGAATCATGTCAATTGACTCATCAAGGGTAGGATGCATAGGATCAACATGAGGTGCACAAGGGCTAGTAATGTACTTGTTCAAATGATATTCATTGAAAATCACAAGCATCTCATTTTTCCACTCATGAAAATACTCTCCATCAAGTATAGGCACTCTATGTCTAAGACTCCCCAAAATAGACTCATCCGTCTTCCTCCAATGTTGTTTAAACCAAAGCAATGGAGACCAAAGCTCTGATACCAATTGAAAGGATCGAGAAGAGGTGTCTAGAGGGAGGGGTGAATAGACTCTAAGTAAGAAAAGGTGCAATGTTTAATCTCTTTAAGTTGAAGTGGAGTTTTAGCACAAGTTTTAACATTCACAATACATATCAAGCAAGCATGACAAGAGTATGTGAGCAGCGGAAAATAAAGCATGCAAATTGCAAGAATGTAAAGGGATGGGATTGGAGTGTGCAAACACAATTTGGAGACACGGAGATTTTTTATCCGTGGTTCCGATAGGTGGTGCTATCGTACATCCACGTTGATGGAGACTTCAACCCACGAAGGGTAATGGTTGCGCGAGTCCACGGAGGGCTCCACCCACGAAGGGTCCACGAAGAAGCAATCTTGTCTATCCCACCATGGCCGTCGCCCATGAAGGACTTACCTCACTCGGGTAGATCTTCACGAAGTAGGCGATCTCCTTGCCCTTACAAACTCCTTGGTTCAACTCCACAGTCTTGACGGAGGCTCCCAAGTGATACCTAGCCAATCTAGGACACACCACTCTCCAAGAGGTAACAAACACTACTAGGGAAAAGGCTAGCAGCAGCGCGGGTTTTAGATGTGTCAGTAGCGCGGGTACCCGTGCTACTAATAAGGCGCTACAGCTAACTCATAGCAGTAGCGCGTGCGCACCCGCGCTACTGCTACACAAGTGTAGCAGCAGCGCGGTTAGGTGAAGCTCGCTACTGCTAGTAGCGCTAGCGCTCTTTGGCTGGACGCGCTACTGCTACTGTGGCGCTGCTGCTAACTTTTATACACTCACTACTGCTAATTTAAGTAGTTTTTTTGGCATATTTGTTTTGTATTTGAACATGCTTTGTAGAAGAATCTTTAGCACATAGAAATGTCATCATGGTACACATACAAATGCCTGCGAGACCACAAATGTAATCATAGCATGTACATACAAATAGTCTCATCATAATCATCATCCAACACAAAGTGATATCTTGTCATCATCTCGAAAATAGCGATACATGCAAGTCTCGAATACTTGCAACTACAACAACGTCATCCATCTAAACAAAGGTATACGCAAGAAGTGCTATCACTATGAGTGAGAGCGGAACTATGCAGTACATGAGGTGGCGGTTACGAGTCCTCTCTCGCGCTAGCGTGAACCTCAAGTAACTAGCTTCTCCTTCTTGTCTGCTTTTGAAGCCTTTATGGCTGGCGCCCATGAACCCATTCACTTGCGCCTGACACTCATGCCACTCGTTGTACACCCCCGGAACCTTCCCTTTGTACACGACATAGCATTTCCATCTCGCCATCAAGAAACTAGGTACCTGTTAGAGATGCATGTTCATGAAGAGGATGTACAATCATATATATGCAACAAAATATACTAGAGCAACACCGAAAAAGAAAGGGTTAGCAACTAGATGCAACATATACAGTACGCAAATTAATTAACTAGAGGTACGCAGGTCATCATACGCAAACTAACAAAGTAGCGTTACGCAAGTTCGGTAGGGACCGTGGACGATCACAAAGTTTCATCACTACAAAAAGTATACAAGTTCAACCGACACATATCATCATCATCGGCATCATAAATCACTAGAAGTTCCATCCTTCCATATCATCGAGGACGAACCCTAGCTTCTTGAACGGCGTGAGGTCTAGACGTTGCATGCCTATGCGAGTTTGGACGTCAGCTCGCGATATAGGGCCGTGGTGGAACATCCCCTTCTCATCAACGACTTCTTTCATGATGATCATCGCAATGTCGCTTTGGATGCGAAAGAATTCATCTCTAAGTTTATAATTCGCTTCTCCATGAGATTCTAGCCACTTGTGGATATGATCATCATTTCTGTTGTTAATGCGAAGCTTTTGGTGATCCGTGTTGAACTGAATCATGAGATGGACGATGTAGAATCCATCCTTCTTGCTTGGTTTTGGGACATGGATGCAGGAGAAGTTAGTTTTATGCGTGAAACCCATCTTCTTGTTCCTTTGTTTCTTGATATGCACGTGGCCACCTCTAAAGCTGAAGCCTTGGAGAGCATCATCTAGAATATTCATTATGTGGGTGTAGTCCTTTTTCTCGTAGTCTCTGGAAGGGTCAAAATACATGGCGTGGGAGACTTGCGGGTAAAGAACGATAAGGACGGTGCGCCCATTGCTGCGGGGAAAAGACACCTCAAATTATTCCCCATATGAGAGAGAAGGAATTATTGAAATGTACGAAAGGGTTGTCCGGAACTGACTTACTTTGGATGATAAGGCACGAGGACAATTTCCCGGTCCTTATTTTGTACCATGAAGTTTTGGAGGTACTCCCTAGTAGTTTCACGCTCAAAGTCGCCGAGACTCAAGAAAGACTCGTGCATGTAGTACGGATCCGCCACACAGATTTGCGAGACTTCTTCACTCTTCATGACGGAGCTCATATGTAGCGCAAAAAGGTGGACGATAGTAAAATCAAGCTGCCTTGTTAGAAACATCTCAAAGATATGGTCAAACCGCAGAAAGAATACCTCCGCGGGACGTGTGTCGACGTAGCACTTCCCCTCAGGCACACGAGCCGCGTATGTCGGATATCCTGGATCCTTTGAGGCTAGTAGGCTTTTCTCAGTCGACAGCACATGGTCGTGCAGTCTCCTGAGATCCCCTGATAGTGCCTCCAGCGGTTTTGGCGGTAGCATCGGCTCGCCCGTGAGAGGGAACATGACCGCACCTTTCACGGGTACACGCTCTTCAGAATGCATCGTCTGGCTGCTGTGTGCTCTGGCTTGTTTGGAGGCAGTTACCTTCCCCGATCTCTTCCTCTCCTTTTTCTTGGGCACACCTTCCAGACCCTTCCTTAACCCCCGCCCAAGTGTTCCCGGGCTAAGTACTGAACGACCCTCGCGCCCGGCTAGTTGAGCCTGTGTTGAGGCGGCATCTTCAGGCGTGTCCTGTGAGGATTTCATGAAGAGAGACTTTTTGCAATCCATGGTATGACCCTGCCCGGGCATATCATCCATATCCTCATTAGCAAGCTGATAGCCCGATTCGTCATGTGGTTGACTCATCATATCTATGTCACAGTCATATGCGTTTGTATTGAGGTAATCCATAGGGTCGACCTCCGTCTCATCATCCATTCTCTGTTCTACAGGAGAAATTACATCAGCCAGTACTATTGCGGCCGCTGGTCCAACGGGAGTCCCTTAAGTTCGTTCAAGGCCCGGTTGAGAGGGGTGTCCCACTTGGGCCTCATCAGAGAAGTAGGGCTTTCGGCTGCAAGCCGGTGTTGCTTCTCCAGTAGTCTAATCAATTTCCTCGTGATCTTGTCCGTGTAAAAAACCTTTTTCTCCTTGTCCCACTTGTAGCGGGCCCTAATGAAGTCATGCTCCAAGGGGTTGGTGAACTTCGCGAAGGGGTCTGGGAGACCCGTGGCTTCATGTTCCGCGTCCTCCTTATCCCATATGGGCCTTTTACCGAGGTAGCCACGGCTTCCGAGGTGATGCTTCCCCGTGTTCCTTTGCTGAAGGCTTTTGAATTTCGCAGCCTTAGCCTTGGCTGCCTCGGTAGCGCAAGTGTCCTTGAACTTTTCGAACTCCTCTTCCGTAAGTGTCAGATTTTCCTCCAGAATCTTGGACAGGGGTTCATCAGCCTCAATAGCTCGTTTCACCCTCCCTTTCCAGCAGGCCAAATCATTGTTGAACATGCCCATGGCGTGATTGTTAATCTTTTTCATCTTTGGATCATCCCACGGTTGTTCTATGTTATCATCCCAGTCGGGGAACTTGAATCTCTTGTGCAACTTCGTTAGGAGCAACTGCGTCAAATGTTATTTACTCCTTAAGTCATCATCGTTGATGCTCGCGCATTCCCGTAGGATGCATCCTACTTGGTTCCCATAGCACTTGCGAGGTTCTTCCGGCTCTAACGGCTCAAACTTGCCAGGTGCCATCTTTGTGATCACAAGTCGTCCAATCCCTGGTTTGTTAGGTTTTCGTATCCTCTGCTTCTTATGCTTCCTCTTTTCGGTAGCGGCATCGGGGCCGGTACCTTCCCCACCGGTACCTTCCCCACCGGTCTCGGTGCCGCCATCGGTGCCGGTGCCGGCGCCATCGGTTCACGGGAAATTTCGGCATGACCTTTGCTAAAAAAATGGACATATCGAGCGCCTGAAATTCACCGGAACGGAAATGAATCAACATTCCGGCGTAACATAGGCCACTCGGATCATTTTCCAAACATGACATGTCCAAAACATGACATATGCACATATCACATGTCCAGTTCAAATTTGCATATAAATTCAGCTAATTTTGAAACCTAGCTAAATTCATAACTAAATAGATAACCTAATTAATTAACATAACCGAAGAACCCTAGCAGAGAGGGGGGGGGGTTTACAGAGAGTGCAGGGGCGAGGAGGCAGGCCCGACGACGGCCGGCAGGGGAGAGGAGGGAGGCGAGGGCCGACGGGTCGGGGGCGAGCACGCCGGGGTCGGGGGCGAGCGTCGGCGCCGGAGTCGGGGGCGAGGGCCGGCCGGGTCGGGGGCGAGCGACGGGGTCGGGGTCGAGGGTCGGGGGCTAGCGCCGGCGCCGGGTCGGGGTCGAGGGCCGGGACGGGGGCGAGCGCCGGGGTCGGGGGCTAGTGCCGGCGCCGGCGGAGTCGGGGGCGAGCGCCGGGGCCAGGTCGGGCGCGGCGGTGCGACGGGGGAGAGAGAGTGGGGATTTGGGGGGAAATGGCGGGATGAAGCAGGGCGAGTGAGAATTTTGGGTTAAGTGGACGTAGCAGTAGCGCGTTACGTCAAAACACGCTGCTACTAACATCAGTAGCTACAGCGGTTTAGGTAAAATGCGCTACTACTAAATTCAGTAGCTGCAGCGGTTTATGCAAAACGCGCTGCTACTACCGTCGCTGCTGCCAGTTTTCCTTTTTCTTTTCCTTTATTTTATCCCACTTTTATTTCCCGAGGGCAGTGAAAGAAGGGAGGGCGATATATATTGCATCATTTGACGGTTAAATATGTATGCAAAATAGGAACATATATATTACACATCATTGGACCCATGCACAATAATGGCTAAGTGTGTATACAAAATAGGAATATATATATATATATTACACATCATTGGACCCATAACATACGTTTCCTCAGTGCTGACGTTTTCGTTTTTGAGTCAGCTTCTTTCCCTTCTTCTTCGTCGAAGAATAATTGAGCCCCTCATTGTGACTTTGCCTTTTCCATGGAGTACAATTTTTCTTAGGTAATGTAGTATTGATTCTTCTTTTGATGTATACTTCATCATCATTGTCATCTTCCCTCATTGGGTTGCCGTACTGATCATAGTCTTCCGCGTTGGCGACTCCATCCATTCCAATGATGTTTCTTTTGCCTCTCCTCACGACAACACGGCTGGGATTGCGCGGGTCAGTTATGAAGAAGCATTGTGTCACGTGCTTAGCGTGTACCCATGGCTCGTTTTTTGCGATAGCGTTCACGGTAGCGCTCTTGGCGTCGGGTATAGTCATTTCTTCCCGGCCTTCTTGTATCGAGAAGCATTGCACACCGGACAGCTTGTTTTTTCCGCGTGCTCCTTCCGATAAATTATGCAATCGTTGATGCATGCATGGTATCTAACGTGTGGCAGATCAAGAGGGCACACGATCTTCTTGGCCTCATCAACACTAGTAGGACATAGATTACCCGCGGGAAGCACATCCTTTAGGTACTTGAGATGCTCATCGAGGCTAGTGTCAGTCCATTTGTTTTTAGCCTTCGTCTTCAGGAGTTGGAGAGTGAAACTCAAGCGGGTCACCTCAGGATTGCAACCATCATACAATGGAGTGTTCGAGTCTACCACCAGTTGCTCCAGCTTAGCCTCCTCTCTAGAAGCAGCTCTCTCAGTACTCGTCTCCTTGCGAAGCAATGCTTGAACATGAGGGTCCCGCACAATTGAACTTAGTACCGACGAACTCTGCTGCATGGAGTCCATGTCGTTCTCTCCACCGCCATGTCCGGCCCCTTCTCCTCCGCCATGTCCGGCCCCTTCTCCGCCGCCATGTCCGGCCTCTTCCCCGACGCCATTATTGATCATCTCTTCGTCTTGCCCCGTGTCATCATTGCCTGCCCCGTCGGCATCCTCAACATCGTCATCCTCATCTTCAATTATCCACCGAGTATAGCCATCCATGAAACCAGTCATGAGCAGGTGCGCTTCAACACGACCATCGTCTTGGGGGTCGAGCCAAACTATTCCTTTGCATTTTCGACACGGGCATAAAACCTCTGTCCGTTTATTTTCTTTCATGTCCTGCACCGCCGACCGCAACCACCTGTCCACCATCGTTCCACTGACCATCGTCAACTCTGCACGGCAATAATAAACAAATTGATCATAAAAATGCATGCATGCATCAAAGTCATAAAAAATTTGGCATGAACTTCCCTAAAAATAGGACATATATGGATCTAGAGTTTGCCCGGAATTCGCCAAAACGGAAATAAATCGACATTTCGGCAAAACATAGGCAACTCAAAAGCACAATTTGACGGCGTCAACTCATGCCACACACACAATTTCCACAAACATATCACACACACATAAACATATTTCCATTTTGCAAAAGCATGAAATTTTCATCACCTCTATCTCGATCGAGATCGAGCACACGGTGGAGATGATGTTGTAGGGAGATCAAAAGTGCACAAAGCTCTTCTTGACAAATATAAATCTAGTTAGGGGGCAAATAGGTCACTTAACTAAATCCTACATCTACCTAGCTACCTAATTTGGGAGGAGACAACTTCAACTAGTGGAGGGGGAAGCAAAAAGAGAAAGGAGATGCATTAATGGAGGTGGTGTAGTTATGTAGGAGTAATGAAGAGAGAGAAAGGTGGATAGAAGAGAGAGAGTAATGGGGGAGAAGTATTGAGGAGAAGAAGATGAGTGAGAGTGGGAGCATGTGGTGGAGGTAGGGGGAAGGGAAGAGAGGAGGGGGGGGGGTAGGGGGAAGGGAAAAGAGGAGGGGGAGGGGAGGGACGGGTGGGGAAAGGTGTTGGGTTGGTGCGGGTTAGCAGTAGCGCGAGACATAAAACGCGCTGCTAATAAGGATTTAGCAGCAGCGTGCTTTGGGTATGGCGCTACTGCTAATTGGGACAAAAAAGTGTGGCAATTTGAAATTTACCAGCAGCGATCCCGGAAAAAGCACGCTACTACTACATACTTAGCAGTAGCGTGGTTCTTGCGACCGCGCTACTGCTACTTAGAGTTAGGTGAACACCGCCGGTCGATATTTGTAGCAGCGCGTTTTAGGCCGAGCGCGCTACTGCTAAATCCTTATCAGCAGCGAGTTTACAGGACACGCACTACTACTAGTTAGCAGCAGCGCTCCATTTTGAACCGCGCTGCTGCTAAGATTCTGTGTATAGGCTTTTCCCTAGTAGAGAAATGGTGTGTTGATGATGAACTCCTTGCTCTTGTGCTTCAAATGATAGTCTCCCCAACACTCAACTCTCTCTCACAGGATTTGGATTTGGTGGAAAGAAGATTTGAGTGGAAAGCAACTTGGGGAAGGCTAGAGGTCAAGATTTATGTGGTAGGAATGGAATATCTTGACCTAAACACAAGTGTAGGTGGTTCTCTCTTAGAAAATGTATGTTGGAAGTGTAGGCATGTTCTGATGACTCTCTCCACGAATGAAGAGTGGGTGGAGGGGTATATATAGCCTCCACACAAAATCTAACCATTACACACAACTTACCAAACTCGGTGGGACCGAATCGTGAAATTCAGTCAGACTGATTTAGTTCATAATGTGACCGTTAGGCATTTCGGTGGGACCGATATGATCAACTTGGTAGGACTGATGTGCTAGGGTTAGGGCAAAGCCTCAACTCGGTTTGACCGATTACATAAACTCGATGGGACCTATTTGGGTAATGACCTAAACAGGGAATTGGCCAGGCAAACTCGGTGGGAACGATTGCATATCTCGGTGGGACCGAAATTATTGCAATAGGCAACAGAGAGTTTGCAAGCCCATCTCGGTGAGACCGAGATCCCATCGGTGAGACCGACTTGATTATGGTTTCTGGAAGTGGCTATGTCATCTGAACTAGGTGGCGCCGGATAGAAATATTCCATAGGGCCGAGTTTGACTTTTGGTTTGGGACATATGTGGATGTGAGAAAGTTCTTGAGGGCTTGGGAGCATATCACCAAGCATTTTGAGCAAGCAAGCCATTAAGCAACACCTCATCCCCTGTTAATATTATTGACTTTTCTATGGACTCAATGTGATCTTGGATCACTAAAATTAAAATGTAGAGTCTTGTGCTTTGAGCTTGAGCCAATCCTTTGTCCTTAGCATCTTGAAGGGGTTCCACATCCTCTAGTCCATGCCACTTCATTGTTGAACTTATCTGAAACATACTAGGTGAGAGTATTAGTCCAACAAGAGATATGTTGACATTAATTACCAAAATCACCTAGGAAGCACTTGTGCTTTCACCGACCAACGACGGGATTTGTCCGGCGCGAGTCCATTGCGTCGGCGCATCGGACTCTCGGATCCTCCGGGCTGGATCATCTCGGTCCTCCTGGGAGCCTTCCGATCTCCCTTTGCCCATCACCAATCCGCCGGATTATGAGTCCTACCGGGACCGGTGTGCCCGCCGTGGTAAGGAGAGGATGAGGGTCGTTGATGCCCGACTCGCTGCCGACATGGCACCGGCGGAGGCAGCTGATGCGGCAGCGCGTGCTGCCGCAGTGGAGGATTCCATCTGCGTCCGCATTGTAAAGAAGCGGTAGTGGAGGAACACACGCGCCCTCGCCCAAGAGCAGAATCAGGCGGTCCGTGCCATGGCCGGACTGCCCCCAAGGAGGAGAAGGAGGACAACAACGTGTCAGACAGCTCTGGCGACGAGGAGATCCTGCTTGATACATAATGTGTCTTTGACCGCCACTTCCGCAAGAAGGACGGCAAGGACGCCGGAAAGGGCAAGGGCAGTCGTGGATGATCTTCTCTATAGCTAGTACTATGTAGGTTTTTTTGCGGCAAAGCTAGTATGTAGGTTAAACATGCAAATTTTTGATAGGTCGATGGCATGTCCAATGTAGTAGCCTGACGATGTGTATAATGCATCGTTAACATAGTTGCTAATTGCATGAGTTTGTATGGATTTGAGATGTCCAGTTATAAGAAGATAAATTTAAAGTGTGACTGATCAGTGTCCGCGGATGCGCCGGGCATGTCCTCGGACGTTTGAGGCACCGGATTTGTCACGTACGACTGTTGATGCTATAAAACCCGTTAAAAATTTACTACTAGTTTTTCAAACCAACCGCTGCTCTTTTTCGTCTTGCGCCGGTGATGTTGCGGCCATCTGCGTCGCCTCCGTCTTGGGCGCGGTTCTGACGAGGTCTCACCGGAAACACCGCGATCGTTCTGCCAGGTTCGAGCTGACACGAAATGCGTTTTCAGGGCATGTCCAACGCTCCAGGTTGGACAACTGCTCAAGCACTCCACGTAGGATCGGATGCTTCAGTTTGTCAAAAGGTATGGCTTGCAGACACAAGCGGGATCCTGCAGAGGAGGCCGCTTCCTCACTGCCAAAAGTCACAGGACCACGCCTTGGCTCCTCCCATCTTGCGGTTGCGGTTTGATAAAGTGAAGTAGAGGACCTTGCTCCTATCATACCTCAAACCACTGCTTCCATTGGGTGGTAAATGTTCAAACAGTGGTCTTATAGCTACAAATCTATGTGGATGGGATGAGACCACCGCTTGGTGCTGCTACCTCTGTACATGCCCTCAGGCAACCGCCAGACCACACATGCGTCATCGGCATATCCCCATGACCTGGCACTGGCAGGCCTCGGTAGATTAGGATGCGCCGAGTCGTGCATGGGATTTTACCTCTCCGACCGAGACACACGAGGTTCATCCAAAACCATGGAGATGTGACTGTCAGGTTTTTGTTTTTATCTCGCTAAACAAGTGGCTTCCTACAACTTGCCCCAGCTGCGAACCAATCTATGGTTGAGATGGTTAGGTGGACAGTGGTATCTCGAACCCATCAGGGTTCAAATCCTGATGCTCGCATTATTCCTGAATTTATTTCAGGATTTTCGGCGATGCGCTTTTAATGGGAGGAGACGTTCCCGTCGACGACGAGGTGCCTACGGTGGCTTCGTAAATCTCAAGATGATATGTCGGCTCAGTCTTTCAGAGGTGCTCATAGGGATAAGGTATGCGTGTATGCGTTCATAGAGATTGAGTGTATGCGCGTGTATATGAGCGCTTGTGTCTGTACTTATGCTCGGAAAAAAACTTGCCCCCAGCTTATGGCGCCCGCCACTGCGTGCTTGCTCGCCCTGGAAAATGGAGCCGGCCTCTCGGAAAGCCAAAGCCAAAACTAAAACTCAAGCGGTGCGTCTCGCGCACCGTCACTTGATTGATGGCCAGAGTTGATTGGAAAGCGATCGATGCTCTCGAAAGGCCAGTTTAATGGACTTGACGAAGTTGTTAGCTGACGGGGATTTGTTTGTGGGCGTGTCCTGTCTCGTGTGTGCCCATGATGGATGAACATTGACAGCTGGTCTTTAAAGCGAATAAAAAAAGTTTAATGGAGTTCTCACGCGGCAATAATGATCGAATTCAGGCTTAATGTGGTCAATGAACCCAATCGAGCATCCAAGGTTAAATCGTCAAAACTGCCTGCTGTGCCTTGGGCGCGTAATTTGCATCCTCGGATAAGCTGGGAGCCACTTGGGTTCTCGTGGAGTCTTAGAGCATCTTCAACAGCCGCGCTAAACTAGCACCGCGCCGCAAATTAGTCGGTTTTAGCGCGCGCGCAACACGGCGGGTCGCTCTAGCGGGTGCGCAAAAACGGCGCGCGCGCTATAACTAGTTGGGCGCGCTGTCGGAAACGCCATCCCGCGCGGTGTATTTCGGGCGTCCGCTGCAGCGCGCGGCACACTCGAGCGCTCGCTCTCGCACTTCCTCTCCCACTTCCATCCCTATCCGGCCGCGCCGCCGCCGCCGCCCGCGCCCCCCGGCGGCCGTTCAGGCGCTTCCCCGGCCTATCCCCGCGCCGCCGCGCTTCCGCCCCATTCCCTCCTAGTCCTGTCGGTGCTCGCGCGCCTCCGTCGTCCGAGGAACAGCGCCCGAGCGCTCGCTGCCGCGTCGCGCCCGCAAGGTGTTCGACAAAACGCCTACAAGGTATGTATTGCTCAAACTTCATGAATTTGGTGCATGTTTTGAATTGTAGTTTTTATAGTATAGTATTGAACATTGTAGATGAGTTCGTCGTATGATTCTTCCGAAGAAGAATTTGATATGGAAGAGAAAGAGGATGTTGCAATGATCCTAGCTATGCATATCAATAGAAAACCGAAGCACGGTGGTTCGGTTATGGGTCGGGAGAAAATTTGGGGAGATAGGATTGATGCCCATAACAGATTGATGAAGAACTATTTCGTGGAGAATCCTACATACCTCGAGTCGTATTTTCGTCGCCAGTTTAGGATGAGCACCGACTTGTTCAGGCGCATTGCAGAGAAACTAGCGAGCCATGACCGGTTTTTCCAGCAAAGAAGGAATGCCGCCGGAGAGCTCGGAGCATAGCACCTTTCTGAAGGTGACAGCCGCTTTGCGTATGTTGGCATACAGTATCCTGACTGATCTAGTTGATGATCACTTGACTATGGGTGAGAGCCAAGCCATCATGTGTGTCAAGCGCTTTGCAGTGGAAATTGTGCAAGTGTTTGGCGAGGAGTATTTGAGATCTCCCACTGCTGAAGACGCCGCAAGGCTATTGGCGATGAACAACGCTCGCGACTTTCCTGGCATGCTTGGCTCAATAGATTGCATGCATTGGAGTTGGAAGAATTGTCCAAAGGCATGGCATGGGCAATTCCATGGCCAAAAAAACGGTTCCACTATAATCCTTGAAGCGGTGGCCGATCAGAAGACTTGGATTTGGCATGCATTCTTTGAAATGCCTGGATCTTTAAATGACATAAATGTTGTCAACCGGTCACCACTGATGAATAAGATTGCAAACGGTGAGTTGCCACCTGTGCAGTTTGTAGCAAATGGACGTACGTACAATTATGGCTATTATCTAGCGGATGACATCTATCCAAAGTGGCAAACCTTCGTGAAGCCGTTGAAAAAGCCGGAAGGTAAGAAATATCTTGATTTCCACAATGCTCAGGCGGCGACTAGAAAAGATGTGGAGAGAGCATTTGAGATTTTGCAAGCCCAATTTGCTATTGTGAGAGGACCGGCTAGATTTTGGGATCAAAAAATGCTTTGGTACATTATGCACGCTTGTGCGATCATGCACAACATGATCATCGAGAATGAGCGTGGCCAAGATTTAGACTACTCACAGTATGAACTCTTGGGACATCCCGTGCGAGTGCGACGGAGGGCTGAAAGGGTAGCCCGTTTTATTGCCTCATATCATGCCATTCGGCGTCCCACAACGCACAATGAACTTCAGAATGATCTGATTGAAGAGTGGTGAGCATGGTATGGACGACAAAGAGCATCATGATTTCTGCATTCGACATTGTATTATTCATGAACTATTTGTTGTGTTTATTGCACTATTTGTTGTACTGAACGATAAACTATTTGTTTGAGTTGTAATGATAACGAAATTGAACTATTTATTGTTGATTTATTTGTTTGTTTGATCATTTTTGCTCTTCTTCTTTGAAATGTATATGTGGTTTGTGCGGCGCGCGCGCGTTGTATTTTTGCGCTCCGCTGGAGCGGCGCGCGCGCTGCATTATAGCGCGGCTGCTGGAGCCAGCGCTGGCGGCCGCGCTAAACCAGCCGAAGCGCACGTGGCAAACAGATTTTTTATGCGCGGCGCTTAGCGCGGCTGTTGGAGATGCTCTTAGGGCTTGTTTGGTTTCAATAAGTCACCTGGCTTATAAGTCAGGTGACTTAAAACTAGTGACTTATAAGTCACGTCTGTTTGGTTGTCACCTGACTTATAAGTTATCTTCCAACACCTTCCCACACCAATCTGCATCATGCAGGTGGTGGGACCCACGCAAAAGGGAGTGACTTATAAGTTTAAGTTGTGGTGGAGCAACTTATGACTTATAAGTTGTGGTGACTTATAAATTGGGTTTGTTTGGCAAAATGAGTCACTTTTTGCACTTTTCGACTTATAAGTTGGTGACTTATTTGAAACCAAACAGGCCCTTAGACTTACTCCAGCCTGTGAGGCATTGGGTCCTGGAGAAACTCCTAGGAAACTAAGCTTGACCTATGAAGAGGATTTGGGTGACAATTTTGTTTAGCCGATCGACGTGGGTGGTCGACGACCGCGTGGTAAACGTGGTAAGTAACCTCGGGCGTCTTATCAACACATAATACGAAGTGTTTTGATGAACTACAATGCATTCATTTTCATTGTTCACAACCAAATCGCCAACAAAAGAGAAATGTAAAAGGAGATCGATCAATGGACAACATGGTTTTATTAACTTCGACATAATCCACCGAAAAGGAGCAACAGTAACAACTTTCCACAACATTGGAAATTTCGGCAGAAGGAGCGATCGACGCGCAATCGAGCGTTTCCATCTCAAAGAATAGTGCTACAAATGAAGATCGACCCAACTGCACTGCAGGAGCCGATCTTCGGGTCTTGCTTTCCAGATAAGCAAAGTTTGAATAGTACGTAACCCCTAACCACCCCTAGCAATCACCCACTTATTCGGCCCACCGACAGGTGGGGCCGCCCGGGAATCAGCATCTCCGCCAAGCATATTCACATGCACACGGCCACATCTACCACTCCCCGTTCCAAACTTTTTTTTTACTCGGCGGAGGGCAGGACACGGAGGGGCCGATGCCGCCTCCGCGCTGCGTGCTCGCGCCGCCACCCGAGGACCACCGGCGCCGCCTCTGCGACCGCTCCACGGCCGCTGTCATCGGCGTCCCACCACGCCTGGCCACTCCCCTGCCCGCTCGCCATGCTGGCGCCCCACAGCCTCACCGCCTGCACACCCCCTCCGGACGGGAACCTGGCTCCTCCCCGGCACCCGACGCCGGAGAATCGCCTCGGCAGGTCCTGCCACGTCCGCACGACGGCGCCGCCCCACGGGAAGCAGCCGTCGAGGCCGTCGGCGGCGCCCTCGAAGTACCCGATCCTCCTCACGGCCTCCTCCTCCTCGCCGGACGAGCTGGTGGCCGCCTCATCGGAGCTCTCATCATCGTCCTCGCCGTCGGAGTCGGACTCGTCGTCCCCGGACGAGTAGTAGGTGGAGATGTGCGAGGATATGACCTCCTTCCCGCGTGAGCGGAGGCGGAGGATGAGCACCTGCAGCCTGCCGAGCAGGCTGGGCAGCGTCGCGAGCGCCGCCAGCGCCACGGCCAGCGGCGCCCACATCTCCGCGAGCAGCGCCGCGAGGCTCGGCCCACGAAACCGCCCCACCCCGGCCTCCAGCATCGTCGCTGCGGCCGCCTCCATCATGGCCGATAGCTCAGCTGAACTCTCCCCGAAACCGGCAGAGAAGAACCAGAAACCTCACACGTTATCTCGTTGTGTACGCGAGACGGGAGGAGGAAGACGAAGAGAGAGAGGAGGTAGGAAGTGGCGAGGAGGAGACGACGCCCTTTTGTTTTTATAGGCACACGGGGCGGCCATTTTTTAACGCCTATTGGTCAGGCCTAACGGGGCGGGTCCGGGGTGTCAGTGGCGCTGGGCGTGCGGTGCGTGGGGGAGAGAAGTGGTGCTCGCAGCGGGCGGAACGGGACGCTTGGGCGACGTGCGGTCGCGTGTACCCCGCGATTTAATTAAAACGTGTTCGGGTAAGAACGAGCTCGTCTCCATGGCATGTGGGGGTTCTCGCTGTTGACCCCACATGTCATCTGCAGGGTAAATAGTAATACGCGGTGAAGGCTCGTTCTCGGCTTCTGGACGCGACCGAGATGGCGTCTTGGGGCGAGCGCAGTGAGTCAGCAGCGGCCGTGTGCGCGGGTCTGACATGTGGGCCAGGGTGCCCAATTGGGACTCTTTGCTGTTACACGCCACGTGGCCGCGGGACCCAACTGGATCAAGGCCTGCGTGATCTGTGAGTCAGCCTCGCGTGTCCCCGGTCCTGTGGGGACGGACGGCTGTGGCGTCGGCTTGCCGGATCGAGTGGTCGAGATGCTACTGGATCCCGTCTGGATCCGTAGCCACTACTTGCCTGACACGACCGAGCTCCTCCGCCTTGGAGCTACAAGGTTCTGGGTGCTTTGCCTTGGCTGGCTCGGCAGGTTTCTCTGCAATTGTGTTTTGCTTGCTTGGGAGCGGGAAGTAAGCTTAAATTAGGTCTTGATTGCATTATACTAGTACTTTCAATTGTTTTTTTGTTTTCAGAAATTTCCAATCTATTCATCTTCAATCATGACAATACATCAAACACCAGAAATAACAAAAATTGCATCCAAATTCGTACATGATCTAGCGACGACTACAAGCACTGAAGCAATCGTCCCTCTCTTGCAGGAGTCGGACACAACTTGTTGTAGTAGTCAATCGGGAAGTCATCGTGCTAAATCCCCATAAGACCAACACACCATAACAAGCGGCGGAGGAGAAGCACGCGAAAACCACTTTTCTTCTCAAGTTTCAATTGCATGTGGAAGAGAATTCCTTATAAGAAGGTCTAACTGTTTCTCAAAATCCGGTGTGGTACTAAACTTCCACCACTTCCCTTGTCATGACACCTACATGATCCCTTAGAGATTTTTCTGAAATTGTTGGATGAGCCTAAAGCTCACCCCATATTTCAACAATCTTAAGCTACTATTTTGTTCATGCACTTGCATGTTTGCCATGTTAGTTAGACAAAAAATTCCTTTGCTATGATCTAGTCTTAGGGCACAAAACGAATGTGTGTTCCTATAGTATTTTTCCATTTAAATACCATACTGGCTTGTAAAACGTGTATTTTGACAAAAAGTGTAGTTAATTAACAATTTTGTAATTTATGTATAGGAAAACTTAGGCCTTCTTTGGTTTGGAGGAATTTTATAGGAATTCTAAAAGGATAGAAATTTTGTACGAAAAATTCCGTTGGAGACGTTTAGTTTGTAGGAATGGATTACTATTCCTACGTAGGATACAAACCAATATTTCACATTTCAAAGAAAAAAACATTAGCCTAAACTCAATGAAAAAATTTATATCCTATGAATCAAGTGACATCTCTTTCCCTATAGGAAATGAGATGCATGTCATCTCACTTCTTATGATTTTCCTATTCCTATGACACTCCCATCTTATGAACCAAAGGAGGCCTTAGCTAGGTGCATCTCAAATGATGTGTTGTGGACTCAATTGGATGGAAGTTCACCCAGGCCTTTGGTCGCGGTTCACCTCCAGAACCGCGACTAAAGGTCCCATTAGTCGCGGTTCCTACAGCTTCGCGACTTATGGGGCTGGACGGAAGCCTGTTTTTCCACCAGTGACATGCACCCTTTCGTTCCTTTCACGAAGTCGCCACTGCCCCCGTAGCGAAGAAAGATCCTTAATGCATTTTTTCACATGATTGATTACTAAAAATAGGATTTGGACAACTAACCATCGTGAGCATTGCGGTTGGCCCTTTGTGGCCTTTTCTCAACTTTGCAAGTGGGAGCCAGAGTGAGCAGTGCACCTTCTCTTTAAGTGTCACTTGATGTTTAGGATTTGGAAGGTTCTTAAAGATTGGGGTGCATTCATGCTCTCCATTCATGGATTTGTGGACTACCATGGCGCAGAAAGAAATTTTCATAGAAGGTGCTCGCAATATTTAGCCATGCTCGTCTTGGGAGATTTGGAAGGAGCACAAAGTGAGGGGTTTTCGTTATATCTTCACCCATCCGACGATGATTCTTGCTCAAATCGAGGAAGAATCAAACATTGGAGCCACACGGGCGTAAGCACATGGGTTACCGAGTGTTTAAAGAGTATGTTTTTTTAGTAATTTTGGCCTTTACGCTCTTCCCTGCCCCGATTGCTGTTTTTGGGGTGTACACACTGTAAAACAATTTTCCCTCTTGAGAAAAAACAATTTCAACACTCCTTTTCTAGCTTTCCTTAGTGTGCTAATTTTCTTTGAACATTTCATCATTTTGTAGATGTTGCTAATTCTATCAATATATGTTCACGTTGACATTTATGCGGATGATTTTTGTGGCATGTTGGCTAGACCAACCATAGTTATGTTTTATGGGTTTTAGGTACGGTTTTGAGAATTTGGTAGTACCATGTTTCATCCTTGAGCTGGCCTTCTAGAATCTGATCCTCCTCGAGTATCATCAATTGGAATGTAGTCGACCGAGCTCCAGCGAAGTTTCTTTTTGCCTCACTGCCATGACGAGGTTAGAGCTTCTTGTTGTGCGTTTGGGGCGACAACATATAGTATCAGGCGATTTGAATATATTCAAGGGTTCAACAGTGATGACTGCAACTGCAGTGTGCTGATCCTTAGGGGAAAATGCAAGAAGACTTCCCGACTATCATCAACAAGATTAGGCCGAATCCGATAGGCTCGGCAAGAAGGACATGTCGGCGATAACCCACAATTGTAGGGGATCACAACAATCTTCGTTGAGAAGTATTACAATCCTAATTTATATTCGACACAATGAGAGCGAGAGAATACTTATAAGATTTGACCATTGAGTTGTCATATTCAACCATACTTGAAAGAAGTACTTGCTCAAGCAAATTGATAGAGCAATGACAATGTACTGGATGCAGTAGTGTATGTAGCAGCAAAGTAATACATGCAAAAAATACTTGGTAGTTGCCAAGTACACGTAACTTCAAGAGCAAGGAGTAGCAGAATAAGTATGAATGGATATTGGGACATTGCATGGATGACACCAATTATGTAACATAACAATCAATAAGGATAGAATCACTACACTAGTGGAAAACAAGGTACTAGTCCCGGTTCCAGAGGGCCTTTAGTCCTGGCTCTGGAACCGGGACAAAAGAAACGGGACTAAAGCCCCAAACCTTTAGTCATGGTTTGCTTACGAACCGGGACAGAAGGGGCTCCACGTGGCCGTTGTGGGGCGCCCAGGCAGGAGGACCTTTAGTCTCGGTTGGTAACACCAACCGGGACGAAAAGGCAGCCACGCGTCAGCAGCTCGCAGGTGCTGGGTTTTTGTTTTTTTAAGAGGGGGGGGGGGTTAGGGGTTTTGGAGGATTAATTTAGGAGTTTCATATTGTGTTAGCTAGCTAATAGAGAGAAGTGACCTCTCTTTCTCCGTGCTTGATCGACGCTACCTACTATACATATAGAGAGAACTCGACACGCTAGCTAGTAAGTAAATGAAGGAACCATTAATTACACAAGATCGTCATGAACATATTCAGAGAGAAGTGACCTCTCTTTCTCCGAGATTGGTCGAACAACAAGTTTTCGTATATCTATCCGAAGCTACTACATATATACAATATAACATCTCTTACAATCCCTAACATCTAAAATCCATTTCAATTTCCACATGGTATTCTCCGTCTTTATGTATGACGTGGTCAAGAAAGAATCCCGCCAATTCCTCTTAAATTGCTTGTATGCGATCATTTGGTAGGAGTTCATCCCGCATCTGCCACATCTAATTTAAAGAAGGGTGTCAATACATATATATGAATGAAACTCAACACAATTGATGGTAATAAAACAAAATTGTGAATATTGTTTACGTACTTCATATTGTTTGTCAGAGTAGCTCCGCTCAGAGGTCGAGTGGCGGATGAACTCGCAAACGTAGTATCCACATAAATTATTCCCGCCTTCCTACCGCAAGCACTTTACAAGAATAGAGTTCAATCAAACTGATAATGAAGCATGATAAAGGTATTGATGAAACAAGAAATAATGAGAGATGCACAGAACTAGCTAGTACTACTTACTTTGGGGTGTGTAAATTGCAGCTCCTTCTGCAGACCCGGAACCATTTCGGTGAACTCTTTCCAAACCCTGCCAGGCAAAGGAAATGATTACTTCATATCAGCAAATGAACGAAAGTTGCTGATATGGTGCGATAATGATTGATTGAACTTACTTATGGAGCATTGCAGTCATGTCTACATACTCCTAGTGATCATTACGTCTCGAGTCTAAGACAATTACTACTCGCCGGTCAAGCTTAATCTCAGAATAAAGTGGAAGCTGCGGACTCATAACTCATCAATTACATTACTATAACCTCAAGTAAGCGAAACCTAATATGCACAAGACAGCAACCTCACTTGAAGTTGTAAGTAAAAAGTATTTTCCCTTTGTTTTGATTTCGAAGTAACGATTGTAGCAAGTTGTCCAGTATCTTTGACTCTATTTTTAACAGACCATTCATTTACGGTATTTGGGTTAATGAACCCAATGTCATAGATTTGTCCTTTTTTGCATTTGACGATCTTCAATCTGCATAATATAGTGAGGATAATTATATATACATGTAATGAAAGAACTGAGCTATAGAGACTTAATCACAAAAGTAATACTTACAACCACTAGCAAGTCATGAGTTGTTTGTCGAGGGCATTGTCTTGATTGAATAACTTAAATAACTCCAAAAATTCAACAGGCATCACCTCAACTCCAATGAGGTTGTGCTCCTCTTTAACTCTCAGCAATATACTGTTTGTCCCAGACTTCCTGCAGGTATCCATGTACCATTCATGCAATCTTCGCATCATCGTTGTTAGAGGAGGATGATCATGTTTGACGATAGGCTTCTCGTACTCGTATCTAAAGATCTCTACTACCTCTAACATTTCAAACTATACATCATCTCCCAGGTAATCAGCAGGATTGGTACCGAGCACTAGCCCCGGATGATTAGCGACGATACTGCTAGACACCTTGAGCGGGGGGCACAACTGCTTCGCCTGTTCGTCAAGCTGGGGAATTGTTTTCCCACTTCTTCGTTGTGATAATCTTGCATCACTGGAACTACATCCTAACCGTTGCGCTTCATCATATGTCTTTTTAATACAACGGACATAGTTGGAATCTGGCCGAGGTAGTGGTGGCCACTTCAGGGCATCCAGAGTGCGCTTCGCTTTCACCGGATTGATACATCTCCAACGCATCTATAATTTTTCGATTGTTCCATGCTATTATTATCTGTTTTGGATGTTTAATGGGCTTTAATATGCTATTTTATATTATTTTTGGGACTAACCTATTAACCGAGGGCCCAGTGCCACTTTCTGTTTTTTTGCCTATTTTAGAGTTTTGCAGAAAAAGGAATACCAAATGGAGTCCAAACGGAATGAAACCTTCGCGATGATCTTTCTTGGACTGAAAGCAAACCAGAAGACTTGGAGATGAAGTCGGAGACGCAACGAGGAAGCCACGAGGCAGGAGGGCGTGCTCGGGGGGTAGGCACGCCCCCACCCTCGTGGGCCCCTCGTTGCTCCTCTGACCTTGTTCCTTCGCCTATATATACTCTTATACCCTAAAAACATCACGAGGAGCCACGAAACCACTTTTCCATCGCTGCAACCTTCTGTACCCGTGAGATCCCATCTTGGGGCCTTTTCCGGCGTCCTGTTGGAGGGGGATTCGACCATCGAGGGCTTCTACATCAACACCATTACCTCTCTGATGAAGCGTGAGTAGTTTACTATAGACCACCGGGTCCATAGTTATTAGCTAGATGGCTTCTTCTCTCTCTTTGATTCTCAATACCATGTTCGCCTTGATGTTCTTGTAGATCTATTCGATGTAATATTATTTTGTGTTGTGTTTGCCGAGATCCGATGAATTGGGATTTATGATCAAGATTATTTATGAATATTATTTGGTTCTTCTCTGAATTCTTATATGCATGATTTGATATCTTTGCAAGTCTCTTCGAATTATTGGTTTAGTTTAGCCTACTAGATTGATCTTCTTGCAATGGGAGAAGTGCTTAGCTTTGGGTTCAATCTTGCGGTGTACTTTCCCAGTGACCAGCAAGGCACGTATTGTATTGTTGCCATCGAGGATAACAATATGGGATTTTCATCATATTGCTTGAGTTAATTCCTCTACATCATGTCATCTTTCTTAATGCGTTACTCCGTTCTTATGAACTTAATACTCTAGATGCATGCTGGATAGCGGTTGATGTGTGGAGTAATAGTAGTGGATGCAGGCAAGAGTCGGTCTACTTGACACAGACGTGATGCCTATGTTCATGATCATTGCCTTAGATATCATCATAACTATGCGCTTTTCTATCAATTGCTCGGTGGTAATTCATTCACCCACCGTAATGTTGGGGAACGTTGCAGAAAATTAAAATTTTTCCTACGGTTTCACCAAGATCCATCTATGAGTTCATCTAAGCAACGAGTCTAGGGAGAGAGTTTGCATCTACATACCACTTGTAGATCGCGTGCGGAAGCTTGCAAGGTGATGATGTAGTCGTACTCGACGTGATCCAAATCACCGATGACCTGCGCCGAACGGACGGCACCTCCGCGTTCAACACACGTACGGAACAGCCACGTCTCCTCCTTCTTGATCCAGCAAGGAAGGGAGGAGAGGTTGAGGGAGATGGCACCAGCAGCAGCACGACGGCGTGGTGTTGGTGGAGCTGCAGTACTCCGGCAGAGCTTCGCTAAGCGCTATGGAGTTGGAGGAGGTGTTGGGGAGGGAGAAGGAGGCAACCAAAGGCCAGGGCTCAAGGTATGAAGTCCCTCCTCCTCCCCCACTATATATAGGGGTGCCAAGGGGGGGTGGCCGGCCCTAGTAGATGAGATCTACTAGGGGGGGCGGCGGCCTAGGGAGGTTTCCCTCCCCCCCAAGGCACCTAGGAGGTGCCTTCCACTAGTAGGACTCCTCCCCCTTGGAAACCCTAGGCGCATGGGCCTTGTGGGGCTGGTGCCCTTGGCCCATGTAGGCCAAGGCGCACCCCCTACAGCCCATGTGGCCCCCAGGGATGGGTGGCCCCACCCGGTGGGCCCCCGGGACCCCTCCGGTGGTCCCGGTACAATACCGATAACCCCGAAACTTGTCCCGATGCCCGAAACAGGACTTCCCATATATAAATCTTTACCTCCGGACCATTCCGGAACTCCTCGTGACGTCCGGGATCTCATCCGGGACTCCGAACAACATTCGGGTTACTGCATATACATATCCCTACAACCCTAGCGTGACTGAACCTTAAGTGTGTAGACCCTACGGGTTCGGGAGACATGTAGACATGACCGAGACTCTCTTAGTCAATAACCATCAGCGGGATCTGGATACCCATGATGGCTCCCACATGCTCCTCGATGTTGTCATCGGATGAACCACTATGTCGAGGATTCGATCAAAACCCTGTATGCAATTCCCTTTGTCAATCGGTACGTTACTTGCCCGAGACTTGATCGTCGGTATCCCAATACCTTGTTCAGTCTCGTTACCGGCAAGTCACTTTACTCGTACCGTAATGCATGATCCCGTGTCCAACACCTTGGTCACTTTGAGCTCATTATGATGATGCATTACCGAGTGGGCCCAGAGATACCTCTCCGTCATACGGAGTGACAAATCCCAGTCTCGATCCGTGTCAACCCAACAGCTACTTTCGGAGATACCTGTAATGTACCTTTATAGTCACCCAGTTACGTTGTGACGTTTGGTACACCCAAGGCATTCTTACGGTATCCGGGAGTTACACGATCTCATGGTCGAAGGAAGAGATACTTGACACTTGCAAAGCTCTAGCAAAACGAACTACACGATCTTTTATGCTATGCTTAGGATTGGGTCTTGTCCATCACATCATTCTCCTAATGATGTGATCCCGTTATCAACTACATCCAATGTCCATAGTCAGGAAACCATGACTATCTGTTGATCACAACGAGCTGGTCAACTAGAGGCTTACCAGGGACACAGTGTGGTCTAAGTATTCACACGTGTATTACGATTTCCGGATAATACAGTTATAGCATGAATACAAGACAATTATCATGAACAATGAAATATAATAATACTTTTATTATTGCCTCTAGGGCATATTTCCAACAGTCTCCCACTTGCACTAGAGTCACTAATCTAGTTACATTGTGATGAATCGAACACCCATAGAGTTCTGGTGTTGATCATGTTTTGCACGCGAGAGAGGTTTAGTCAGCGGATCTGCGACATTCAGATCCGTGTGCACTTTGCAAATCTCTATGTCTCCATCTTGAACATTTTCACGGATGGAGTTGAAACGACGCTTGATGTGCCTGGTCTTCTTGTGAAACCTGGGCTCCTTTGCGAGGGCAATAGCTCCAGTGTTGTCACAGAAGAGTTTGATCGGCCCCGACGCATTGGGTATGACTCCTAGGTCGGTGATGAACTCCTTCACCCAAATCGCTTCATGTGCTGCCTCCGAGGCTGCCATGTACTCCGCTTCACACGTAGATCCCGCCACGACGCTCTGCTTGCAGCTGCACCAGCTTACTGCTCCACCATTCAACATATACACGTATCCGGTTTGTGACTTAGAGTCATCCGGATCTGAGTCGAAGCTAGCGTCGACGTAACCCTTTACGACGAGCTCTTCGTCTCCTCCATAAACGAGAAACATGTCCTTTGTCCTTTTCAGGTACTTCAGGATATTCTTGACCGCTGTCCAGTGTTCCTTGCCGGGATTACTTTGGTATCTTGCTACCAAACTTACGGCAAGGTTTACATCGGGTCTGGTACACAGCATGGCATACATAATAGATCCTATGGCTGAAGCATAGGGGATGACACTCATCTCTTCTTTATCTTTTGCCGTGGTCGGTGACTGAGCTGAGCTCAGTCTCATACCTTGTAACATAGGCAAGAACCCCTTCTTGGACTGATCCATTCTGAATCTCTTCAAAATCTTATCAAGGTATGTGCTTTGTGAAAGACCTATGAGGCGTCTCGATCTATCTCTATAGATCTTGATGCCTAATATATAAGCAGCTTCTCCAAGGTCCTTCATTGAAAAACACTTATTCAAGTAGGCCTTAATGCTGTCCAGAAATTCTATATTATTTCCCATCAGGAGTATGTCATCTACATATAATATGAGAAATGCTACAGAGCTCCCACTCACTTTCTTGTAAACGCAGGCTTCTCCATAAGTCTGCATAAACCCAAACGCTTTGATCATCTCATCAAAGCGAATGTTCCAACTCCGAGATGCTTGCACCAGTCCATAAATGGATCGCTGGAGCTTGCATACTTTGTTAGCGTTCTGAGGATCGACAAAACCTTCCGGCTGCATCATATACAGTTCTTCCTTAAGATGCCCGTTAAGGAATGCTGTTTTGACGTCCATCTGCCATATCTCATAATCATAGTATGCGGCAATTGCTAACATGATTCGGACGGACTTTAGCTTCGCTACGGGAGAGAATGTCTCGTCGTAGTCAATCCCTTGAACCTGTCGATAACCCTTAGCGACAAGTCGAGCTTTATAGATGGTAACATTACCATCCGCGTCCGTCTTCTTCTTAAAGATCCATTTGTTTTCTATCGCTCGCCGATCATCGGGCAAGTCTGTCAAAGTCCATACTTTGTTTTCATACATGGATTCTATCTCGGATTTCATGGCTTCAAGCCATTTGTTGGAATCCGGGCCCGCCATTGCTTCTTCATAGTTCGAAGGTTCATTGTTGTCTAACAACATGATTTCCAGGACAGGGTTGCCGTACCACTCTGGTGCGGAACGTGTCCTTGTGGACCTACGAAGTTCAGTAGTAACTTGATCCGAAGTACCTTGATCATTATCATGGTTTTCCTCTTCAGTTGGTGTGGGCATCACAGGAATGGTTTCCTGTGCTGCGTCACTATCCCGCTCAAGAGGTAGTACTTCATCGAGTTCTACTTTCCTCCCACTTACTTCTTTCGAGAGAAACTCTTTTTCCAGAAAGCATCCGTTCTTGGCAACAAAGATCTTGCCTTCGGATCTTAAGTAGAAGGTATACCCTATAGTTTCCTTAGGGTATCCTATGAATACGCATTTTTCCGACTTGGGTTCGAGCTTTTCAGGTTGAAGTTTCTTGACATAAGCTTCGCATCCCCAAACTTTTAGAAACGACAGCTTAGGTTTCTTTCCAAACCATAATTCATACGGTGTCGTCTCAACGGATTTAGACGGTGCCCTATTTAAAGTGAATGTAGCTGTCTCTAGAGCGTATCCCCAAAATGATAGCGGTAAATCGGTAAGAGACATCATAGACCGCACCATATCCAATAGAGTGCGATTACGACGTTCGGACACACCGTTTCGCTGAGGTGTTCCAGGCGGCGTGAGCTGTGAAACGATTCCACATTTCTTTAAGTGTGTACCAAATTCGTGACTTAAGTATTCTCCTCCACGATCTGATCGTAAGAATTTTATCTTTCGGTCACGTTGATTCTCCACCTCATTCTGAAATTCCTTGAACTTTTCAAAGGTCTCAGACTTGTGTTTCATTAAGTAGACATACCCATATCTACTCAAGTCATCTGTGAGAGTGAGAACATAACGATATCCTCCGCGAGCCTCAACGCTCATTGGACCGCACACATCGGTATGTATGATTTCCAACAAGTTGGTTGCTCGCTCCATTGTTCCGGAGAACGGAGTCTTGGTCATTTTACCTAAGAGGCATGGTTCGCACGTGTCAAACGATTCATAATCAAGAGACTCTAAAAGTCCATCAGCATGGAGCTTCTTCATGCGCTTGACACCAATGTGACCAAGGCGGCAGTGCCACAAGTATGTGGGACTATCGTTATCAACTTTAAATCTTTTGGCATCTACACTATGAACATGTGTAATATTACGCTCGAGATTCATTAAGAATAAACCATTGACCATCGGAGCATGACCATAAAACATATCTCTCATATAAATCGAACAACCATTATTCTCAGACTTAAATGAGTAGCCATCTCGTATTAAACGAGATCCAGATACAATGTTCATGCTCAAACTTGGCACTAAATAACAATTATTAAGGTTCAAAACTAATCCCGTAGGTAAATGTAGAGGCAGCGTGCCGACGGCGATCACATCGACTTTGGAACCATTCCCGACGCGCATCGTCACCTCGTCCTTTGCCAGTCTCCGTTTATTCCGCAGCTCCTGCTGTGAGTTACAAATATGAGCAACGGCACCGGTATCAAATACCCAGGAGTTACTACGATTACTGGTAAGGTACACATCAATCACATGTATATCAAATATACCTTTGGTGTTGCCGGCCTTCTTATCCGCTAAGTATTTGGGGCAGTTCCGCTTCCAGTGACCCTTCCCCTTGCAATAAAAGCACTCAGTCTCAGGCTTGGGTCCATTCTTTGACTTCTTCCCGGTAACTGGCTTACCAGGCGCGGCAACATCTTTGCCGTCCTTCTTGAAGTTCTTCTTACCCTTGCCCTTCTTGAACTTAGTGGTCTTATTGACCATCAACACTTGATGTTCTTTCTTGATTTCAGCCTCTGCTGACTTCAGCATCGAGAACAATTCAGGAATGGTCTTTTCCATTCCTTGCATGTTGTAGTTCATCACAAAGCTCTTGTAGCTTGGTGGGAGCGACTGGAGGATTCTGTCAATGACCGCCTCATCTGGGAGGTTAATGTTTAGCTGGGTCATACGGTTGTGCAACCCAGACATCTTCAGGATGTGCTCACTGACAGAACTGTTTTCCTCCATCTTACAACTGTAGAACTTGTCGGAGACATCATATCTCTCGACCCGGGCATGAGCTTGAAAAACTAGTTTCAGCTCTTCGAACATCTCATATGCTCCGTGATGCTCAAAACGCTTTTGGAGCCCCGGTTCTAAGCTGTAAAGCATGCCGCACTGAACGAGGGAGTAATCATCAGCGCGAGTTTGCCAAGCATTCATAATGTCTTGGTTCTCTGGGACGGGAGCGTCACCTAGCGGTCCTTCTAGGACATATTGTTTCCTGGCAGCTATGAGGATGATCCTCAGGTTCCGGACCCAGTCCGTATAGTTGCTGCCATCATCTTTCAGCTTGGTTTTCTCTAGGAACGCGTTGAAGTTCATGTTGACATTAGCGTTGGCCATTGATCTACAAGACATATTTGCAAAGGTTTTAGACTATGTTCATGATAATAAAGTTCTAATCAAATTATGAACTCCCACTTAGATTAGACATCCCTTTAGTCATCTAAGTGTTACACGATCCGAGTCGACTAGCCCGTGTCCGATCATCACGTGAGACGGACTAGTCATCGTCGGTGAACATTTTCATGTTGATCGTATCTTCCATACGACTCGTGTTCGACCTTTCGGTCTCCGTGTTCCGAGGCCATGTCTGCACATGCTAGGCTCGTCAAGTTAACCCTAAGTGTTTTCGCTGTGTAAAACTGTCTTACACCCGTTGTATGTGAACGTAAGAATCCATCACACCCGATCATCACGTGGTGCTTAGAAACGACGAACTGTAGCAACGGTGCACAGTTAGGGGAGAACACTTCTTGAAATTTTATAAGGGATCATCTTATTTACTACCGTCGTCCTAAGTAAACAAGATGCATAATACATAATAAACATCACATGCAATTATATAGTTGTGACATGATATGGCCAATATCATATAGCTCCATTGATCTTCATCTTCGGGGCTCCATGATCATCTTGTCACCGGCTTGACACCATGATCTCCATCATCATGATCTCCATCATCGTGTCTTCATGAAGTTGTCACGCCAACGACTACTTCTACTTCTATGACTAACGTTTAGCAATAAAGTAAAGTAGTTTACATGACGTTATTCAATGACACGCAGGTCATACAAAAAATAATGACAACTCCTATGGCTCCTGCCGGTTGTCATACTCATCGACATGCAAGTCGTGAATCCTATTACAAAGAACATGATCTCATACATCACAATTCATCATTCATCACAACTTCTGGCCATATCACATCACATGATCAATCGCTGCAAAAACAAGTTAGACGTCCTCTAATTGTTGTTGCATCTTTTACGTGGCTGCAATTGGGTTCTAGCAAGAACGTTTTCTTACCTACGAATCACCACAACGTGATTTTGTCAACTTCTATTTACCCTTCATAAGGGCCCTGTTCATCGATTCCGCTCCAACTAAGGTGGGAGAGACAGACACCCGCCAGCCACCTTATGCAACTTGTGCATGTCAGTCGGTGGAACCGGTCTCACGTAAGTGTACGTGTAAGGTTGGTCCGGGCCGCTTCATCCCACAATACCGTTGAGCAAGAAAAGACTAGTAGAGGCAAGTAAGATGACAAAATCCACGCCCACAACAAAGTTGTGTTCTACTCGTGCAAAGAGAACTACGCATAGACCTAGCTCATGATGCCACTGTTGGGGAACGTTGCAGAAAATTAAAATTTTTCCTACGGTTTCACCAAGATCCATCTATGAGTTCATCTAAGCAACGAGTCTAGGGAGAGAGTTTGCATCTACATACCACTTGTAGATCGCGTGCGGAAGCTTGCAAGGTGATGATGTAGTCGTACTCGACGTGATCCAAATCACCGATGACCTGCGCCGAACGGACGGCACCTCCGCGTTCAACACACGTACGGAACAGCCACGTCTCCTCCTTCTTGATCCAGCAAGGAAGGGAGGAGAGGTTGAGGGAGATGGCACCAGCAGCAGCACGACGGCGTGGTGTTGGTGGAGCTGCAGTACTCCGGCAGAGCTTCGCTAAGCGCTATGGAGTTGGAGGAGGTGTTGGGGAGGGAGAAGGAGGCAACCAAAGGCCAGGGCTCAAGGTATGAAGTCCCTCCTCCTCCCCCACTATATATAGGGGTGCCAAGGGGGGGTGGCCGGCCCTAGTAGATGAGATCTACTAGGGGGGGCGGCGGCCTAGGGAGGTTTCCCTCCCCCCCAAGGCACCTAGGAGGTGCCTTCCACTAGTAGGACTCCTCCCCCTTGGAAACCCTAGGCGCATGGGCCTTGTGGGGCTGGTGCCCTTGGCCCATGTAGGCCAAGGCGCACCCCCTACAGCCCATGTGGCCTCCGGGGATGGGTGGCCCCACCCGGTGGGCCCCCGGGACCCCTCCGGTGGTCCCGGTACAATACCGATAACCCCGAAACTTGTCCCGATGCCCGAAACAGGACTTCCCATATATAAATCTTTACCTCCGGACCATTCCGGAACTCCTCGTGACGTCCGGGATCTCATCCGGGACTCCGAACAACATTCGGGTTACTGCATATACATATCCCTACAACCCTAGCGTGACTGAACCTTAAGTGTGTAGACCCTACGGGTTCGGGAGACATGTAGACATGACCGAGACTCTCTTAGTCAATAACCATCAGCGGGATCTGGATACCCATGATGGCTCCCACATGCTCCTCGATGTTGTCATCGGATGAACCACTATGTCGAGGATTCGATCAAAACCCTGTATGCAATTCCCTTTGTCAATCGGTACGTTACTTGCCCGAGACTTGATCGTCGGTATCCCAATACCTTGTTCAGTCTCGTTACCGGCAAGTCACTTTACTCGTACCGTAATGCATGATCCCGTGTCCAACACCTTGGTCACTTTGAGCTCATTATGATGATGCATTACCGAGTGGGCCCAGAGATACCTCTCCGTCATACGGAGTGACAAATCCCAGTCTCGATCCGTGTCAACCCAACAGCTACTTTCGGAGATACCTGTAATGTACCTTTATGGTCACCCAGTTACGTTGTGACGTTTGGTACACCCAAGGCATTCTTACGGTATCCGGGAGTTACACGATCTCATGGTCGAAGGAAGAGATACTTGACACTTACAAAGCTCTAGCAAAACGAACTACACGATCTTTTATGCTATGCTTAGGATTGGGTCTTGTCCATCACATCATTCTCCTAATGATGTGATCCCGTTATCAACTACATCCAATGTCCATAGTCAGGAAACCATGACTATCTGTTGATCACAACGAGCTGGTCAACTAGAGGCTTACCAGGGACACAGTGTGGTCTAAGTATTCACACGTGTATTACGATTTCCGGATAATACAGTTATAGCATGAATACAAGACAATTATCATGAACAATGAAATATAATAATACTTTTATTATTGCCTCTAGGGCATATTTCCAACACGTAATATTTGCTATCTTGGGAGAAGCCACTAGTGAAACCTATGGCCCCCGAGTCTCTTTTCCATATTATTAAATCTCGTTTACATCTTGCTAGTTTCCGATCTACTATTTTGCAATCTTTACTTTCTAATATATAAACCAAAAATACCAAAAATATTTACTTTACCATTTATCTATCTCTATCAGATCTCACTTTTGCGAGTGACCGTCAAGGGATTGACAACCCCTTTATCGCGTTTGTTGCAAGTTCTTGATTGTTTGTGCAGGTATTCGATGACTTGTGCGTCGTCTCCTACTAGATTGATACATTGGTTCTCAAAATTGAGGGAAATACTTACGCTACTTTGCTGCATCACCCTTTCCTCTTCAAGGGAAAACCAATGGAAGCTCAAGAGGTAGCAGGAAGGATTTCTGGCACCGTTGCCTGGGAGATCTACCCAAGTCAAGCCATACCAAGTACCCATCATAAACTCTTCTCCCTTGCATTACATTATTCGCCATTCACCTCTCATTTTCCTCTCCCCCACTTCTAAAATGATTTTCGAAAACCTTTGCCTTCTCTTCGTCCCTCTTCCGTTCGTCTCTTTTTCGCTTGCTTCTTGTGTGTTGGTGTGCCTGTTTGCTTTGATGGCTCTGCCAAAAAGCGTTGATCCTCACCTTGGGAGGTTGGAAGAAATTGAAAACAATGTTAGAAGCTTTATGTCTTTGCAATTTGAGCATAATAATTTCTTCAGAAATGAGCTTAAAGAACAAAAAAGTTTTATGGAGTATATGAATAAAGAGCTCGACGACATGTCTAAAGAATTTTATGGTTTGAAATCTCAGTTTGCTCATCTTAAAAATTTAGTAGGCCAAATTTCTGATAAACGAGCCACCTTAGTTAATAAGATGGTCGCTAAACCAGAGTTTCTAAATAATAATGATGAAGATCTAAAAGTGATTGATGTGACTCCTATTAAATCTTTGTTTTCTAATATGAATCTTGATAAAGATGGGACTGGAGATTAGTCAACTTTAGTTAAAATGCGTCCCAATGATTCAGAGTTTTTAGATCTAGATGCAAAAATTGATAAAAGTGGGATTGAAGAGGTCAAAACTTTAAGTAGCAATGAACCCACTATTTTGGATTTCAAGGAATTTAATTATGATAATTGTTCTTTAATAGATTGTATTTCCTTGTTGCAATCCGTGTTAAATTCTCCTCATGCTTATAATCAAAACAAAGCTTTTACTAAACATATCGTTGATTCTATGATGCAATCTTTTGAAGAAAATCTTGAACTAGAAGTTTCTATCCCTAGAAAACTTTATGATGAGTGGGAACCTACTATTAAGATTAAGATTAAAGATTATGAATGCTATGCTTTGTGTTATTTGGGTGCTAGTGTTTCCACGATTCCAAAAACTTTGTGTGATGTGCTAGGTTTCCGTGAATTTGATGGTTGTTCTTTGAATTGGCATCTTGTAGATTCCACCATTAAGAAACCTATGGGAAGGATTAATGATGTTCTTATTATTGCAAATAGGAATTATGCGCCCGTAGATTTCATTGTTCTTGATATAGATTGCAATCCTACATGTCCTATTATTCTTGTAGACCTTTCCTTAGAACGATTGGTGCAATTATTGATATGAAAGAAGGAAACATTAGATTCCAATTTCCGTTAAGGAAAGGCATGGAACACTTTCTTAGGAAGAAAATTAAATTGCCTTATGAATCTATTATGAGAGCCACTTAAGGATTACATACCAAAGATGGCAATATCTTGATCTATTCATGTTTTTATGCCTAGCTAGGGGCGTTAAACGATAACACTTGTTGGTAGGCAACCCAATTTTATTTTTGTTCTTTACTTTTTGCCCCTGCTTACTATAAATAATATATATAGCCTCTGGTTAGATGGGGTTTTAAGTTTTAATTAGTGTTTGTGCCAAGTAGAACCTTTGGGAAGACTTGGGTGAAAGTTAATGCGATCTTGCTGTAAAAAACAGAAACTTTGCGCTCATGAGATTAGCTGTCATTTTTTACAGAAGAGTGCTTTTAAATTTATTCTTTTGCAGAAGATTAACAGACAAATTCCTCACGTCCACCAATTTATTTTAGAATTCTTGGAGTTACATAAGTATTCGAGAGTTACAGATTACTACAGACTATTCTGTTTTTGACAGATTCTATTTTTCGCGTGTTGTTTGCTTATTTTGATGAATCTATGAGTAGTATCGGGGGGTATGAACCATAGAGAAGTTGGAATAAAGTAGATTTTACACCAATATAAATAAAGAATGATTTTGCAACAGTACCTTAAAGTGGTGATTTATTTTCTTATACTAACGGAGCTCGTGAGATTTTTTGTTGAAGTTTTGTGTTGTGAAGTTTTCAAGTTTTGGGTAAGGATTTGATGGACTTTGGAATAAGGAGTGGCAAGAGCCTAAGATTGAGGATGCCCAAGGCACCCCAAGGTAAAATTCAAGTACAAACAAAAGCCGAAGCTTGGGGATGCCCCGAAAGGCATCCCCTCTTTCATCTTTGTCTATCGATAACTTTACTTGAGGCTATATTTTTATTCACGACATGATATGTGTTTTGCTTGGAGCGTATTGTATGATTTGAGTCTTTGCTTTTTAGTTTACCACAGTCATCCTTGCTGTACACTCTTTTTGGGAGATACACGCATGAATCGTGATTTATTAGAATACTCTATGTGCTTCACTTATATCTTTTGAGCTAGACAATATTGCTCTAGTGCTTCACTTATATCTTTTTAGAGCACGACGGTGGTTTTATTTTATAGAAATTGTTGAACTCTCAAGCTTCACTTATATTATTTTGAGAGTCTCTTAGAACTGCATGGTAATTTGCTTTGGTTATAAAATTAGTCCTAATATGATGGGCATCCAAGATGGGTATAATAAAAACTTCCATATGAAGTGCATTGAATACTATGAGAAGTTTGATTATTTATGATTGTTTTGAGATATGAAGATAGTGATATTAGAGACATGCTAGTAGAGTAGTTGTGAATTTGACAGATATTTGTGTTAAAGTTTGTGATTCCCGTAGCATGCACATATGGTGAACCGTTATGTGATGAATTTGGAGCATGATTTATTTGTTGATTGTCTTCCTTATGAGTGGCGGTCAGGGACGAGCGATGGTCTTTTAATACCAATCTATCCCCCTAGGAGCATGCACGTAGTACTTTGTTTCGATAACTAATAGATTTTTGCAATAAGTATGTGAGTTCTTTATGACTAATGTTGAGTCCATGGATTATACGCACTCTCACCCTTCCACCATTGCTAGCCTCTCTTGTATCACACAACTTTCACCGATACCATACACCCACCATATACCTTCCTCAAAATAGACACCATACATACCTATTATGGCATCTCCATAGCCATTCTGAGATATATTGCCATGCAACTTTTCACTGTTCCGTTTATTATGACACGCTCCATCATTGTCATATTGCTTTGCATGATCATGTAGTTGACATCGTATTTGTGGCAAGGCCACCTTTCATAATTCTTTCATACATGTCACTCTTGAATCATTGCACGTCCCGGTACTCCGCCGGAGGCATTCACATATAGTCATATTTTGTTCTAAGTATTGAGTTATACTTCTCGAGTTGTAAGTAAATAAAAGTATGCACTACAAAAAAAAGACACATCCGTGACATTTTGGGCCGAATGAATTTTTTTTGTCATACATATGACACTTATATGACGATAATTGTGACAAAACCCGGTATCATCATAGATGTGGCAGGCTCCTACTTCTATGACAAAAAATCATGACGGAAAATGGGCTTTTCGTCCTAGGCGGGCCGGAGACGCAGCTGCATGACATTCTTTGGGCCATCCATGATGGAAAAAAACGTGGTAGAAGCGAGGGCGAGGAAAATTTCGGGGAGTTCCCGGTTACGGTGGGAGGTCGGGGGCCGAGCGATGCGTGTTTCTCTCGTACACGTATGCGCGTGTGTGCGAGGCGTTGGCTCTAACTGAACTCGAGCGAGGCGTTGGGCTCTAACTGAACCCGAGCAATTGCACTGCAGGCTACGCGTTACTGAACCCGAGCGATCGATCGATGGCTGTTAACTGAACCCGATCGAGCGATTCCTTCGCTACTGCTGCTAACTGAAGCCGATCGATGCTGCCTCTCTGGATGAACAATGAGCATTGCAGGGGGTTTTGATGAACAATGAGCAGCGGGAGTGGATGAACAGGACCCGTGGCATTGCCTCTGGATGAACATGACCCCGATCGATCGAGCCGGTTGGGGCTGGATCAACAAGACCCCGATCGATCGAGCCAGTTGGGGCTGGATGAATAGGACCCCGTGGAGGGCTGGATGAATAGGACGACCCTGTGGAGGGCTGGATGAACAGAGACGGTGGAGGGATGGACGAACAGTAGCCCATGGAGGGGTGGTTGAACAGGAGCCCGTGGAGAGGGGTGGTTGAACAATAGCCAATGGAATAGCGCGCGGTGGAGGCTGGATGAACAGGAGCCCGTGGATGAATAGTCACAGGTGGAGGCTGGAGGAGGTCGACGGTGGATGAACAGTAGCCCGTGGAGGCTGGAGGAGGTCGACGGTGGAGATGAACAGTATCCCATGGAGTCCCGTTTTGCGGTACGCCACACCCCTCCCGATGAACAGGACCCCCGTTTCGACCGTAGTGCTCCAACACAAGTCTGTTTCGTCCGTTTTGCGGTACGCCACACCCCTCCCGATCAACAGGACCCTCGTTTCGACCGTAGCGCTCGAACACAAGTCTGTTACGTCCGTTTTGCGGTACGCCACACCCCTCCCGATCAACAGGACCCCCGTTTCGACCATAGGAGGTCCGTTTCCTCCGTTTTGCGGTACGCCACACCCCTCCCGATCAACAGGACCGCGTTCCGAACGTAGGAGGTCCATTTCCTTTGTTGTGTGGTACGCCAGGCCTCGTTTCCATCACGTGTTCCGTCCAAGCCCTCCCGATGAACACGACCATGTATTCCGTGCCGACCCAGCCGATTGGCTCCCACGCGTTCCGTTGCCTCCCGATGAACACGACGCATTCCATTGCCTCCCCATGAACACGACGCATTCTGTTGCCTCCCCATGAACACGACGCATTCTGTTGCCTCCCCATGAACACGAGCCCTCGCCGTATGTATGCGCGAGTAGGCATTCAAGACCCCGCCCGTATGTACACATACGTGGCCGTATTTTCTTTCTTGCACCCTGGCCGCTATACGACGTGTACATGCTACATGCGTGCCTCTACTATGACACGTGCACGCCTCTACATCCACCAGTATATATGTACGTACACGTTCGCGACCAGAATGACAATGCTACGTACGCTTCGACCAGGTGGGTCCCGACTATCACGCACTTCCTTGCCTGCGAAGATGTAGCTGGTGGGTCCCAGCAGTTAGGGGGGCGATTCGTTTTTTTGCCCGGACGCACTTCCTTGCGTGCGAAGATGTAGCTGGTGGGTCCCAGTAGTCAGGGGGAAATGTTTTTTCACGAAATACGGTGGCCCATACGGTGGGTCCCCGCTGTCACGTGGAGGAATAATTATTTTGCACGTAATAAGGAGTCACTTCCTTGCTGCGGCCGTGGACCCAGCTGTCAGCCTCTCCATGTACAGTCCATGTCCGATGGAAGCCACTCCTTGACCACGTTGACCACGCCGCGCCAAGAGCACCAGTGCAATGGACGACGGCGAGGTCTAGGAAGGGGACGACGCAGAGCCGGGGAAGACGCGGTAGTGGATGCTATCGCGTAGAGGAGTACGAGGGTTCACTGGTTCGCTGCGGTGTGAGGCTGCCATCGCCGCAGAATAATAGGGGTGTGGGTGAGTAGAGGGATGCCCTGGCCAGCGGTGGGAGTAGCAGGGGGCGGTGAGGCCTCTGCTGCATCGCAACCGGCCACGGGAGGCAGGAGCACGAGGCACGACCGGCGCTGGTTTGAGCGGCTGGAGAAAGAAGACCAGAGGTTGAAGAAGCACTACAGCCGTTGGATGGACATCGTACGGTCACTGGAGCTAGAATTGTGCATATTGACTAAGTTGACAAAGCCCTCCGTCCCCGTCTACTTAGTAGGCCCACAAGTCAGCCTGCCACTATACTGGGTCCCAGCTAACAGGGGGAGTATTCATTTTTTTTGTGCGTAATAAGGAGGCACTTCCTTGCGTGCGAAGATATAACTGGTGGGTCCGAGCTATCAGCGGCAGTAACCTTTTTTCGCAAAATACAGAGGCCCTTTCGGTGGGTCCATGATGTCAGGTGGAGGAATCATTATTTTGCACGTAATAAGGAGGCATTTCCTTGCGTGCGGCCGTGGACCTAGCTATCGGCCTCTCCACGTACAGTCCACTTCAGATGCATGTCGGTCGTTGACCACGTTGACCAGGCCACGTTGAGAGCACCAGGGCAGTGGACGACGGCGAGGCCTAGGAAGGGAACGACACAGAGGCAGGGAAGACTCGGCAGTTGTTTCCCATGCGGAGGGGAGTACGACTGAGGGAGTCCTAGATTAGGGGGGTATACGGACAGCCGGACTATATACTTTGGCCGGACTGTTGGACTATGAAGATACAAGACTCAAGACTTCGTCCCGTGTCCAGATGGGACTCTCCTTTGTGTGGAAGACAAGCTTGGCGATTCGGATATTATATTTCCTTCCTTGTAACCAACTCCTTGTAAACCCTAGCCCTCTCTAGTGTCTACATAAACTGGAGAGTTTAGTCCATAGGAGGACGACCACAACATTCATAATCATCATAGGCTAGCTTCTAGGGTTTAGCCTCTACGATCTCGTGGTAGATCAACTCTAGTAACACTCATATCATCAATATCAATCAAGCAGGAAGTAGGGTTTTACCTCCATCGAGAGGGCCCGAATCTGGGTAAACATTGTGTCCCTTACCTCCTGTTACCATTAGCCTTAGACGCACAGACCGGGACCCCCTACCTAAGATCTGTCGGTTTTGATACCAACATTGGTGCTTTCATTGAGAGTTCCTCTGTGTCGTCGCTGCAAGGCTCGATGGCTCCTTCAATCATCAACAACAACGCGGTCCAGGGTGAGACTTTGTCCCCTAGGCAGATCTTCGTGTTCGACGGCTTCGCACTGCGGGCCAATTCGCTTGGCCATCTGGAGCAGATCGACAGCTACGCTCCTGGCCATCCGGTTAGGTTCGGAAACCTAAACTACACAGCCGATATCTGCGGAGACTTGATCTTCAACAGATTCAGGCCTATGCCAGGAGCGCCGGACAGTCATGATGAGCACGGCTTAGACCTGCTGATGGACAACGCTCGGGATATCGCCCCTGCAGGAGCACCGGACCTAAATCCAGGGCAGATTGTGTTGCTCGAGGACGGGTGGATGGACCCCGCCCCAGAGGCTGCACACCCATCGGTGGTAGATCCGAACACAGACTTCACCCCAAGGAAGCCTGTGACACCAGACCCCCAGACTCGTATCCGGCTGTAGGTTCCAGTCCGCGCACCTCCGAGCCCACCGAATCCGGTTGGGCTCTGGTAATGGAGTTCACCGCTGTGGATATCTTCCAGCACTCGCCCTTTGGTGACATGCTAAACTCGCTAAAATCTCTCTCTTTGTCAGGAAACTCGTGGCCGAACTATGTCCGGCTCTAGTGGGAAGCTGGCGACGAGGGAATTCGTTGCCCACCCACCACCCACTTCATAGCCACGGTCGATGATTTGACCGACGTGCTTGACTTCGACTCCGAAGACATCGACGGTCTGGATGACGATGTAGGAGAAGAACAAGAACCACCACCCACGGGGCGGTGGACAGCCACCTCTTCATATGACCCATATATGGTGGACACTCCGAAAGAAACCAATGGCGATGAGGCAATGGAGGATAACCCCTCAAATAAGAAAGCAAAGCATGGGCGTCACCAGCGCTGCTCCAAGCCCCGCCACAGCAATACCGGCACTGGAGACGAAAACAATCTGGACGGTGCCGAAGATGAATACAACCCCGATCAGCCTGCCTTCGAGCAGGCCGAGCAGGAAGACGGGCAGGTCAGCCCAGACGAACAGGCAACGGACGGGTATCCGGAGGAAGACAACTACATGCCCCCCTTTGAAGATGAGATTAGCCTCAGTAACCTGAGGACCCCGTGGAGTAGGAGCGCTTCAATCGCCAGCTTATGGCCACTGCGAGGAGCCTGAAAAAGAAGCATCAGTAGCTCCAAGCTGATCAAGACCTGCTCAGAGATAGATGGACAGAAGTCCTAGCAGCCGACGAATATGGACTCGAGCGCCACACGGCTGACCGGCCACCTCGTGGCCGGGATAAAATAGCATATCAGCCTGAATACCAGCTTGCACCCCCACGCCAGTTTACTATGGTCCGGGGCAATACACAGGACCTGCAAGACATATTGGAAAACAAGCAGGACAACCAAGATCGATCTATGGATCACGGGGGCGCGCCACAGCACATGACGATGACCGTCATGCTGGATACGCTAACAATAAGTCCGGCCGGGCTGAACACAACCGACCAGACTTAGTCGGACCGCGTCGCGACATAGCCCGGCACAGAGGCACCGCACACCCCCTCTGCTTCACTGATGAAGTAATGGATCTTGAATTCCCAGAAGGGTTCAAACCCGTAAACATTGAATCATATGATGGCACCACAGATCCTGCATTATGGATCAAAGATTTCCTTCTCCACGTTCACATGGCCCGCGGTGACAATCTACATGCCATAAAGTATCTTCCCCTTAAGCTCAAAGGACCAGCCAGACACTGGCTAAATAGCCTGCCGGCAAATTCCGTTGGCAGTTGGGAAAACCTGGAGGATGCTTTCCTCGACAACTTCCAGGGCACATACATGCGACCACCGGATGTTGATGACTTGAGCCACATCACCCAACAACCCGGAGAGTCAGCCAGAAAATTCCGGACTAGGTTCCTAACTAAAAAGAACCAAATTGTCGACTGTCCAGATGCCGAAGCCCTAGCAGCCTTTAAGCATAATATCCGCGATGAGTGGCTCGCCCGGCACCTCGGCCAGGAAAAACCAAAATCCATGACGGCCCTCACAACACTCATGACACGCTTTTGCGCAGGCGAGGATAGCTGGTTGGCTCGCAGCAGCACCACACAATAAACTCAGGCACTTCAGACATCCGTGACAATAGCGGCAAGCCACGGCGTAACAGACATAAGCGTCGGAACAATGGCGATAACACTGAAGACACGACAGTCAATGTCGGATTCAGTGGCTCAAAATCCGGCCAGCGGAAAAAGCCATTCAAAACAAACAATCAGGGACCGTCCAGTCTGGACCGCATACTTGACCGCTCATGCCAAATTCACGGCACCCCAGATTAGCCAGCAAATCACACTAATAGAGACTGCTGGGTTTTTAAGCAGGCCAGCAAGATAAATGCCGAGAACAAGGACAAGGGGCTGCACAATGACGTTGACGATGAGCCCCGGCGTCCGAACAGTGGGGGACAGAAGAAATTTCGTCCCCAAGTGAAAACGGTCAACATGATCTACGCTACCCACATTCCCAAACGGGAATGAAAGCGAGCACTGAGGGACATCTATGCGATGGAGCCAGTCGCCTCGAAATTCAACCCATGGTCAGCCTGTCAGATCACCTTTGATCGTAGGGATCACCCTACCAACATCCGTCACGGCGGTTCGACCGCATTGGTCCTAGACCCAATCATTGACGGATTTCACCTCACACAAGTCCTTATGGACGGAGGCAGCAGCCTGAACCTGCTTTATCAGGACATAGTGCGCAAAATGGGAATCGACCCTTCAAGGATCAAGCCCACCAAAACTACCTTTAAAGGTGTAATTCTAGGGGTAGAGGCCCGCTGCACGGGCTCCATAACACTAGAGGTGGTCTTCGGATCTCCGGATAACTTCCAAAGCGAGGAGTTAATCTTCGACATCGTCCCTCTCCGGAGCGGCTATCATGCACTACTTGGACGAACCACATTCGCTCGATTCAATGCGGTACCATGCTACCTCTTGAGCACTATGTTGGATTTCCTCGAAGAGGAGAGGATGATGCAGCAAAGTAGCGTAAGTATTTCCCTCAGTTTTTGAGAACCAAGGTATCAATCCAGTAGGAGACCACGCGCAAGTCCCTCGTACCTACACAAAACGATAGCAACTCGCAACCAACGCTTAGGGGTTGTCAATCCCTTCACGGTCACTTATGAGAGTGAGATCTGATAGAGATAATATTTTTGGTATTTTTGATAGATAGATGCAAAGTAAAAAGTAAAGGCAAAGTATAAACAAAGCAAGTAAATAAAGTGATAGAGATTGATATGATGAGAATAGACCCGGGGGCCATAGGTTTCACTAGTGGCTTCTCTCGAGAGCATACATATTCTACCGTGGGTGAACAAATTACTATTGAGCAATTGACAGAACTGAGCATAGTTATGAGTATATCTAGGCAATGATCATGTATATAGGCATCACGTCCAAAACAAGTAGATCGAAACGATTCTGCATCTACTACTATTACTCCACTCATCGACCGCTATCCAGCATGCATCTAGAGTATTAAGTAAAAACAGAGTAACGCTTTAAGCAAGATGACATGATGTCGAGGGATAAATTCATGCAATATGATAAAAAACCCCATCTTGTTATCCTCGATGGCAACAATACAATACGTGCCTTGCTGCCCCTTCTGTCACTGGGTAAGGACACCGCAAGATTGAACCCAAAGCTAAGCACTTCTCCCATTGCAAGAACTACCAATCTAGTTGGCCAAACCAAAAGGATAATTCGAAGAGACTTGCAAAGATAACTCAATCATACATAAAAGAATTCAGAGAAGAATCAAATATTTTCCATAGATAATCTGAATCATAAACCCACAATTCATCGGTCTCAACAAACACACCGCAAAAAGAAGATTACATCGAATAGTTCTCCACAAGAGAGGGGGAGAACATTGTATTGAGATCCAAAAAGAGAGAAGAAGCCATCTAGCTACTAGCTATGGACCCGAAGGTCTGAAGTGAACTACCCACACTTCATCGGAGGGCTATGGTGATGATGTAGAAGCCCTCCGTGGTAGATGCCCCCTCCGGCGAAGCTCCGGAACAGGCCCCAAGATGGGATCTCGTGGATACAGAAAGTTGCGGCGGTGGAATTAGGTTTTTGGCTCCTGTCAGATCGTTCAGGGATACGTAGGTATATATAGGAGGAAGGAGTACATCGATGGAGCTCCGAGGGGCCCACGAGGTAGGGGGGTGCGCCCAGGGGGGCGCCCTCCACCCTCGTGACCTCCTCGGGCACTACTTGGAGTAGGATCCAAGTCTCCTGGATCACATTCGGTTGGAAAATCACGATCCTGAAGGTTTCATTCCGTTTGGACTCCGTTTGATATTCTATTTCTTCGAAATACTGAAAAAGGCAAAAAACAGCAATTCTGGGCTGGGCCTCCGGTTAATAGGTTAGTCCCAAAAGTAATATAAAAGTGGAAAATAAAGCCCAATATAGTCCAAAACAGTAGATAAAGTAGCATGGAGCAATGGAAAATTATAGATACGTTGGAGACGTATCAAGCATCCCCAAGCTTAATTCCTGCTCGTCCTCGAGTAGGTAAATGATAAAAAAGAATTTTTGATGCGGAGTGATACTTTGGCATAATTTCTATGTAAATCTTCTTAATTGTGATATGAATATTCAGATCCGAAAGATTCAAGACAAAAGTTCATATTGACACAAAAATAATAATACTTCAAGCATACTAATCAAAGCAATCATGTCTTCTCAAAATAACATGGCAAAAGAAAGTTCATCCCTACAAAATCATATAGTTAGGCTATGCTTCATTTTTGTCACACAAAGATGTTCCCAACTTCTATACCCCCGATGACAAGCCAAGCAATTGTTTCATACTTAAATAATCTCAAACTTTTTCAACCTTCACGCAATACATGAGTGTGAGCCATGGATATTGCACTATGGGTGGAATAGAATATGATGATGGGGATTGTGTGGAGAAGACAAAAAGGAGAAAGTCTCACATTGATGAGGCTAATCAACAGGCTATGGAGATGCCCATCAATTGATGTCAACATGAGGAGTAGGGATTGCCATGCAACGGATGCACTAGAGCTATGAATGCTCAACAAAAGAAAACTAGTGGGTGTGCATCCAACTTGCTTGCTCATGAAGACCTAGGGCATTTGAGGAAGCCCATCGTAGGAATATACAAGCCAAGTTCTATAATGAAAAATTCCCACTAGTATATGAAAGTGATAACACATGAGACTCTCTACATGAAAAGCATGGTGCTACTTTGAAGCACAATATATGAGGCTCACTACATGAAGAACAAGGTGCTAATTTGAAGCACAATATATGAGACTCAATACATGAAGAACAAGGTGCTACTTTGAAGCACAAGTGTGGAAAAGGAGATAGTAGCATTGCCCTTTTTTTTGGGGCCTTTTTTTGGCCTTTCTCTTTTCTTTTTTTTTCTTTTTATTTGGGGAATGCTCTAATAATGATGATCATCACACTTCTATTGATTACAACACAAGGATTACAACTCGAAACTTAGAACAAGATACGACTCTATATGAATGCCTCTGGCGGTGTACCGGGATGGTGCAATGAATCAAGAGTGACATGTATGAAAAATAATGCATGGTGGCTTTGCCACAAATACGATGTCAACTACATGATCATGCAATGGCAATATGACAAAAGTAATGTATCTCATGATGATGATGATGGAAGTTGCATGGCAATATATCTCGGAATGGCTATGGAAATGCCATGATAGGTAGGTATGGTGGCTGTTTTGAGGAAGATATAAGGAGGTTTATGTGTGATAGAGTGTATCGTATCACGGGGTTTGGATGCACCGGCGAAGTTTGCACCAACTCTCAAGGTGAGAAAGGGCAATGCACGGTACCGAAGAGGCTAGCAATGGCGGAAAGGGACTCAACATTAGTCAAAAGAACTCATATACTTATTGCAAAAATTTAGAAGTCATCAAAAATCAAGTACTACACGCATGCTCCTAGGGGGATAGATTGGTAGGAAAAGACCATCGCTCGTCCCCGACCGCCACTCATAAGGATGCACAAGCCAGGTACACTTCATGTTTCAAATTTGTTACATAACTTTAACCATACGTGCATGCTACGGAACTTGCAAACTTCAACACAAGTATTTCTCAAATTCATAATCACCCAACTAGCACGACTTTGATATTATCACCTCCATATCTCAAAACAATTATCAAGCATCAAACTTATCTTAGTATTCAATTCACTCAAAGGAAAGTTTCACATATCTTGAACACCAAGTATATTAACATTAAGCAAATTACCATGCTATTAAAGACTCTCAAAATAATCTAAGTGAAGCATGAGAGATCAATAGTTTCTTTAAAACAAATCCACCACCGTGCTCTAAAAGATCTAAGTGAAGCACTAGAGCAAAAATTATCACGCTCAAAAGATATAAGTGAAGCACTATGAGCAAAACTATCAAGCGCAAAAGAAATAAGTGAAGCACATAGAGTATTCTAACAAATTCCAATTCATGTATGACTCTCTCAAAAGATGTGTACAGCAAGGATGATTTTGGTAGACTAACAAGCAAAGACACAAATAATACAAGACGCTCCAAGCAAAACACATATCATGTTGGTGAATAAAAATATAGCTCCAAGTAAATTACCGATGGAAGTGGACGAAAGAGGGGATGCCTTCCGGGGCATCCCCAAGCTTTGACTTTTTGGTGTCCTTGGATTATCTTGGGGGTTCCATGGGCATCCTCAATCTTAGGCTCTTTCCACTCCTTGTTCCATAATCCATCAAAAGAATTCACCCAAAACTTGAAAACTTCACAACACAAAACTCAACAGAAATCTCGTGAGCTCCGTTAGAGAAAGAAAACAAAAGACTACTTCAAGGTACTGTAATGAACTCATTATTTATTTATATTGGTGTTAAACCTACTGTATTCCAACTTCTCTATGGTTTATAAACTATTTTACTAGCCATAGATTCATCAAAATAAGCAAACAACACACGAAAAACAGAATCTGTCAAAAACAGAACAGTCTGTAGCAATCTGTAACTAACGCAAACTTATGGAACTCTAAAAATTCTACCAAAATAGGAAGTCCTGGAAAATTTGTTTATTGTACAGCAGCAAGAAGAATCAACGCAAAAGCACGTTCCTGTGATTTAACAAAATTATATTCATGCATGCAAAGTTTCTGTTTTTTCAGCAGAATCAAATCAACTATCATCATAGGTTATCCTATAGGTTCTACTTGGCACAAACACTAATTAAAAGACAAAAACACATCTAAACAGAGTCTAGATGGATTATTTATTCCTAAACATAAGCAAAAACAAAAAACACAAAATAAAATTGGGTTGCCTCTCAACAAGCGCTATCGTTTAATGCCCCTAGCTAGGCATAAAAGCGAGGATAGATCTAGGTATTGCCATCTTTGGTAGGCAATCCATAAGTGGCTCTCATGATAGATTCATATGGTAATTTTATTTTCTTTCTAGGGAAGTGTTCCATACCCTTTTTTATGGGAAATTGGAATCTAATATTCCCTTCCTTCATATCAATAATTGCACCAATCGTTCTAAGGAAAGGTCTACCAAGAATAATAGGACATGAAGGATTGCAATCTATATCAAGAACGATAAAATCTATGGGCACATAATTCCTATTTGTAACAATAAGAACATCATTAATTCTTCCCATAGGTTTTTTAATAGTGGAATCCGCAAGATGCAAGTTTAGAGAGCAATCATCAAAATCACGGAAATCTAGCAAATCACATAAAGTTTTGGGAATAGTAGAGACACTAGCACCCAAATCACATAAAGCATGAAACTCAAAATCTTTAATTTTAATTTTAATAGTTGGTTCCCACTCATCATAGAGTTTTCTAGGGATAGAAACTTTCAACTCAAGTTTTTCTTCATAACATTGCATCAAAGCATCAACAATGTGTTCGGTAAAGGCCTTATTTTGACTATAAGCATGAGGAGATTCTAGCACGGATTGCAACAAGGAAATACAACCAATCAAAGAGCAATTTTCATAATTAAATTCCTTGAGATCCAAAATAGTGGGTTTAGCAACATCACGGTTTTTATTTATTTCAATCCCACTTTCATCAATTTCATCATCAAGATCTAGAAACTCCGAATTCTTAGAATGCCTTCTAGGTAAAGGAAGATAATCTTCAGATTCATCAAGATTCATATTGCAAAACAAAGATTTAATGGGGGACACATCAATAACTTTTAGATCTTCATCTTGGTTTTCATAGGAATTGGAAGAACACACTTTAATAAAGGCATCTTTGGAAGCACGCATCCTAGCAGTTCTTTCCTTGCACTCATCAATGGAAATTCTCATGGCTTTAAGAGACTCATTGATATCATGCTTAGGAGGAATAGATCTAAGCTTTAAAGAATCAATTTCAAGAGAAATTCTATCAATGTTCCTAGCCAAATCATCAACTTTAAGCAATTTCTCTTCAAGCAAAGCATTAAAATTCTTTTGTGAATTCATAAACTCTTTAACACTACTCTCAAATTCAGAGGGCATCTTATTAAAATTTCCATAAGAGTTGTTGTAGGAATTTCCATAATTATTAGAAGGATTACTAGGGTAAGGCCTAGGATTAAAATTCCCTCTATAAGCGTTGTTTCCAAAACTATTCCTACCAACAAAATTCACATCCATAGATTCATTATTATTCTCAAGAAAAGTAGACAAAGGCATATCATTGGGATCAAGAGGAGTATTTTTAGGAGCAAACATCTTCATAAGTTCATCCATCTTTTCACTCAAAACATTGATTTCTTCTATAGCATGCACTTTTTTACTAGAAGATCTTTCGGTGTGCTATTGAGAATAATTAGCCATAATATTATCAAGCAATTTGGTAGCATCTCCTAACGTAATTTCCATAAACGTGCTTCCCGCGGCCGAATCTAAAAGATTTCTAGAAGTAAAATTCGATCCGGCATAAAATTTTTGTATGATCATCCATAAATTCAAACCATGAGTAGGGCAATTGCGAAGCATTAATTTCATTCTTTCCCAAGATTGGGCAACATGCTCATGATCAAGTTGTTTAAAATTCATAATATCGTTCCTAAGAGTGACAATCTTAGCGGGAGGAAAATACTTAGAGATAAAAGCATCTTTGCACTTGTTCCAAGAATCAATACTATTTTTAGGCAAAGATGAAAACCAAACTTTAGCACGATCTCTAAGTGAAAACGGAAATAACTTCAATTTGACGATATTGTTATCCGTATCTTTCTTCTTTTGCATATCACACAAATCAATAAAATTGTTTAGATGAGTAGCGGCATCTTCACTAGGAAGGCCGACGAATTGATCTTTCATAACAAGATTCAACAAAGCGGTATTGATTTCACAAGACTCATCATTATTAAGAGGAGTAATCGGAGTACTAAGGAAATCATTATTATTGGTATTCAAGAAATCACACAATTTGGTATTATCTTGTGCCATGGCAACAAGTAATCCAACACACAAGCAAATAGAAAGGCAAAGGGAAAAAGGCAAACGGGAAAGGGAGGAGGAGATTGGGAAAGAGAGGGAAAATAAAACGACAAGGGTGAAGTGGGGGAGAGGAAAAAAAGAGGCAAATGGCAAATAATGTAATGCGAGAGATAGGGATTGCGATGGGTACTTGGTATGGTTGACTTGCTTGCGTGAGCCTGCCCGGCAACGATGCCAGAAATTCTTCTTGCTACCTCTTGAGCACTGCGTTGGATTTCCCCGAAGAGGAGAGGATGATGCAGCAAAGTAGTGTAAGTATTTCCCTCAGTTTTTGAGAACCAAGGTATCAATCCAGTAGGAGACCACGCACAAGTCCCTCGTACCTACACAAAACGATAGCAACTCGCAACCAACGCTTAGGGGTTGTCAATCCCTTCACGGTCACTTACGAGAGTGAGATCTGATAGAGATAATATTTTTGGTATTTTTGATAGATAGATGCAAAGTAAAAAGTAAAGGCAAAGTAAAAACAAAGCAAGTAAATAAAGTGATAGAGATTGATATGATGAGAATAGACCCGGGGGCCATAGGTTTCACTAGTGGATTCTCTCGAGAGCATACGTATTCTACGGTGGGTGAACAAATTACTATTGAGCAATTGACAGAATTGAGCATAGTTATGAGTATATCTAGGCAATGATCATGTATATAGGCATCACGTCCAAAACAAGTAGATCGAAACGATTCTGCATCTACTACTATTACTCCACTCATCGACCGCTATCCAGCATGCATCTAGAGTATTAAGTAAAAACAGAGTAACACTTTAAGCAAGATGACATGATGTAGAGGGATAAATTCATGCAATATGATAAAAACCCCATCTTGTTATCCTCGATGGCAACAATACAATACGTGCCTTGTTGCCCCTTCTGTCACTGGGTAAGGACACCGCAAGATTGAACCCAAAGCTAAGCACTTCTCCCATTGTAAGAACTACCAATCTAGTTGGCCAAACCAAAAGGATAATTCGAAGAGACTTGCAAAGATAACTCAATCATACATAAAAGAATTCAGAGAAGAATCAAATATTTTCCATAGATAATCTGAATCATAAACCCACAATTCATCGGTCTCAACAAACACACCGCAAAAAGAAGATTACATCGAATAGTTCTCCACAAGAGAGGGGGAGAACATTGTATTGAGATCCAAAAAGAGAGAAGAAGCCATCTAGCTACTAGCTATGGACCCGAAGGTCTGAAGTAAACTACTACACTTCATCGGAGGGGCTATGGTGATGATGTAGAAGCCCTCCGTGGTAGATGCCCCCTCGGAGGGACTATGGGATCTCGTGGATACAGAAAGTTGCGGCGGTGGAATTAGGTTTTTGGCTCCTGTCTGATCGTTCGGGGATACGTAGGTATATATAGGAGGAAGGAGTACGCCGATGGAGCTCCGAGGGGCCCATGAGGTAGGGGGCGCGCCCAGGGGGGGTGCCCTCCACCCTCATGACCTCCTCGGGCACTGCTTGGAGTAGGATCCAAGTCTCCTGGATCATGTTCGGTTGGAAAATCACGATCCCGAAGGTTTCATTCCGTTTGGACTCCGTTTGATATCCTGTTTCTTCGAAATACTGAAAAAGGCAAAAAACAGCAATTCTGGGCTGGGCCTCCGGTTAATAGGTTAGTCTAAAAAGTAATATAAAAGTGGAAAATAAAGCCCAATATAGTCCAAAACAGTAGATAAAGTAGCATGGAGCAATAAAAAATTGTAGATACGTTGGAGACGTATCATACCACACTATGCATACCTTAAGCTCAAGATGCCAGGACCTCGCAGGGTCATAACAGTCAATGGAAACATGGACCTCTCTCTCCGTACAGAAGAGTATACTACAGCCCTCGCGGCAGAAGTACAAAGCAGCTTCCCCCCGGCAAACCACCAATCCGGTGACAACAACTCCGAACACCGTCAAGCGAGTCTGAAGTACCCCGCAACAGGATCGCCAGGCACGCCAAGAGCGCGACTAGCAGTCCGGCCTCCGCTCCAGCCCTACTAAGGTAGCATTCATGCCACGCGTACACAATTACACACTCAAAATACCATGGGCATATGCGGAGGCACAATAGTGGCACAGTCAACAGTGCGGTTCAGCCGCAACATACTTTAATAACCCCCTTTATCTTTCAGGAACCTACTTTCGGGCAGCCTCTTCAGAAGAGTCGGATTATCGGACTTCCATAGGAGAGAAATCCAAGGAGGCAAAAGGCGTCGCGCACAAAGGGAATACCCAGGTGGAATCTATTCACGATCGTTAATACCTGTTTTATATACCTATATACGGCCTGCCCTTGGATAGGACATGTCAAATAGTCATATTTACCTCTACTTAATGCATTCATTGTAAACATACGCTTAGACGTATTATACATCAATGGGAGATTATATACAACGTCAGCTTACTATTCCTATATGCACATTTTTTCTATAAATGTTTATTTACTATTGCATCCGTACATTTTGGTACGTTTAGTTTGCCAGGGGCTTCTTATGGGGCCGCGTAATACGACAAGGCAAGTTCAAACACTTTCAACAGTGCGACATCCCGAACTTATAGCACTATACACATCAGCTGCGAATCATGTCTTGGGTCAATAGTTGGGTTAGCCCGGCTCCCTTCTTTTGGTACCTTACGTTCCGTTATATCGGCTAAGGTAGCGCAGGGAGAACTACTGCGATTGTGTCCCGGTTCTTCCGGACGAGCACCTCAGTAGAGAAAGCCGAAAACTGACCGGCATGATGTGGCGAGAGTTGGTCGCTGTTCGAGAGGTCTTAAAATCCTTAAAGATTTTTCTGCTTTAGGCGAGGAATTGGCCTCGTCCGATTTAGGCATATATAGCGCCCCAATTCGGCCTTCCTAATTCTAGGGGCTTCGCCGAAATTTAAAATTGTAGACTTCTATGGCTAAGTGAAAGTTATAAAGCCGCATAGTCTGATTGCCTTGTTCGCTGCGCCAGACACCTCCTTTAGGGACCAAATATTTGGATAAAGAGTGTCTGGGTTTTCCACGAACACCCCAGTACTAGTTACGTGGGGGCAGAAGCCGACGACTGACCTACTTTCAGAATTTTATAAACAGCCGCACAGAAGGTAATATTTTAAATCAAACAACGCTATATAGCGCAAGTAACTTCGTCTTTATATTACAAAAATGACAGAAGTGAATTCACTCCAAGATCGTGTCCTTGGTACATTCATCGGCCACGAGACGAGCGCCTTTCATAACGCCATCATAATATTTTTCGGGACAGCGATGCGCCTTGCCCTCTGGCGGTCCATCCTTCACCAGCTTCTCCATGTCCACCTTGCCCCAATGCACCTTCGCACGAGCAAAAGCTCGGCGGGCACCCTCAATGCAAACGGATCGCTTGATCACTTCAAGCCGCGGATAGGCATTTACCATCCGCTTTATCAGGCCAAAGTAGCTAGCAGGCAGGGGCTCACCAGGCCACACCCGAACTATGAAATCTTTCATAGCCACTTAGGCCGTCCTGTGGAGTTCAACGAGCTGCTTCAGTTGGTCACTCAGAGACATCGGGTGTTCGGCTCCAGCATACTGGGACCAGAACAGCTTCTCCGTTGAGCTCCCCTCCTCGGTGCGTTAGAACTCCGCATCATCAGATATGCTGCATGGCAGATCTGCGAATGCCCCTGGAGAGCTCCGAATCCGGGTAAGTAAAAGAAACGTCTCCTCCACATGCTTGCTTTGCATAAAGAATGTCTTACCCGCCGCTATCTTCTTGGCCGCCTGGATTTCCTGCTGGGCCTTTTTGGCTTCGGCTTTGGTGTCTTTCATACTTGCAAGGGCCTTTGCAAGCTCAGACTCCTTCGTCTTGAGGTCACGCTCCAAGGACTCGAACTTTTTACCGAGCTCCTGGAGCTCTTGCTGTACCTCGCCCACCCTAGCATTCTGCTTTTCGCGCTCAATACGCTCCATGGCCGCCTTGTCTTCGGCCTCGGACAGCGCCTTCTTCAGGGACGCCACTTCGGTCATGGCCCCTATTACCAAATCATGACACTTTCTTAGGGTCACCAATTTTTTCTATCCTTTGTGATATGTGAATGGGTTATTACTCACCTTTGTTCTCTTCGAGCTGCCTCTTCGTGAGGCCGAACTCCCCCTGGGCCTGCTCCAAGTCCCGCTTGAGTCCAGAGATTTCCGCTGTGCGGGCAGCAGCGGCAACCAGCACCGCCTGTTTATTCACATGAACACCTACTATTAAACTCTTGCAGATTATAATTGACCCTCTGTTTGGCTTTTCATTCCGGACACCAAATAGAGTATCAGGGGCTACTACCTATCGGGTGATAACTTCACACACTTTTTACTTACCTCAAAGCCTGTTAGGAGGCTGGTGGAGGCTTCGGTTAGTCCGCTGTTGGCGGATAGAACCTTTTGAATCACCACACTCATAAGAGTGCGGTGCTCTTCGTCCATAGAAGCGCCACGAAGCACTTCCAGCAGACTATCCGACGCCTCTGGCGTAGCGGAAGTCATCGGCATGGATGGCTCACCCTCGTTAGCGAGGGGCTGCCTGCCTGAATCCGGAGCCTTTGGAGGCTCCGGTATAGTGTCCGGCTGGGAGCCTGACTTGCTGCGGCTCCCGTCGGCACAGTTTGCGGGGATCTTGCGCCCTGTGAGCCCGGCGTCTGGGGTTTCGCCTTGAGGTGTCTCCAGAATCGCCTCCCCTTGCTCAGGGAGCCTTTGGGATAACACCTCTCTGTCATCCACAGGCCGAGGGGAAGTGGCCGTTGGAAGCGAATTCATCGCCGAATCGCTCAAAGACCCATCCGATGAGGATACCTCGGGATGGGCCCTGGCGGGACTGCATATGCATGTTCGGTGTTATAACAGACTATGAAACGAAATCGCACTAAAATACAACAGAAGTGCGGATACTTACAATCTTACTAGGGGTTCCCCCTGGGCAGCCACTCCTCCTCGCTGTAGGTGGCCACGGTGGAATAATCCGGCAGGGACACCTTTCCCTTCTTGGGTGTCCTGGCCTCCCTCTCTGGGCGTCTTTCCTCTTCTCCTCCTCCCTAGTGCAAGGAGGTGGCATTTCTTCGCGATCCTTCCCGCTTCCGCGGGAGGAATCCGCCTCGTCGTCCTCGAATGATGAGCCTATGATGACCTTGCACTGGGGACCCTTCCTGGTCCCCTGGGCCGCCTTCCTAGACCCTTCGGCCTCCCCGGATGGGGCGGCCCTCTCTTTCTCCTTCTCCTCCTCCCCTTCATGGGAGGAATGTGCCTCGTCGTCTTCGGACGAGGCGTCCTGTACGGCCTTGCGCCGGAGACCCTTTCTAGTCCCCGAGGCCTTCTTTTCGGCCTTCTTTTCTGGCACCTTGTATGGCGCCGGGACTAGCATCTCCGTGAGGAGAGCGGTCGCCGGACCTTCTGGCAGCGGAGTCGGACAGTCGATCTGCTTCACCATCTCCATGTACTCCTGATTAAGTACACACAATAACTTAACATCTTCCCATGAGTATGCTGGGAAAGCTACACCTGGTGATGGTTAGAAAACTCAACGGATGGGGGGACCGCGCGGCATGGAGTCCGCGGTCCTCGGACGTGGGAGGAGGTGTTTCGGCACCCTTAAACATCACCTTCCATGCGTCCTTAAGTGTCATGCCGTAGAGCTCTCGGAGTGTCCGGTGTTCAGCCGGGACGAACTCCCACAGATTAAAAGCCCATCTTTGGCACGGAAGAATTCGGCGGACGAGCATGACCTGGACTATGTTGACAAGCTTGATGTTCATGTCAATCATATTTTTGATACAGTTTTGAAGTCCGGTCAGCTCTGCAGGTTCGCCCCAGGCCAGGCCCTTCTTCTCCCAGGAGGTGAGCCACATGGGAATTCTGGATCGGAATTCGGGGGCCGCCACCCAGTTGGCGTTGCGCGGCTCGGTGATGTAGAACTACCCTGATTGCCACCCTTTCATGGTCTCCACGAAGGAGCCGTCAAGCCAGGTGACGTTAGGCATCTTTCCCACCATGGCTCCTTCGCACTCCGCTTGCTGGCCGCTTACGATCTTCGGCTTCACGCAGAAGATTCGTAGCCACAAGCCGAAGTGAGGTTTGATGCGGAGGAAGGCCTCGCACACGACGATAAACGCCAAGATGTTGAGGACGAAATTTGGGGCTAGATCATGGAAATCTAGCCCGTAGTAGAACATGAGCCCACGGACGAAGGGATGAAGTGGAAATCCCAGTCCATGGACGAAGTGGGCGAGAAACACGACCCTCTCGTGGGGTTCCAGAGTTGGAATGATCTGCCCTGCGTCCGATAGCAGGTGCGCGATGCCTGCGGCCAAGTATCCGGCCGCCCGAAGCTTTGCAATGTGCTCCTCCTTCATGGTGGAGGCCACCCACTTGCCTCCTGCTCCGGACATGTTTGGTTGTGCGGAGAAGGCGTGGACTAGGGCGCTGGAGCTCCAGGAGGCAAGAATGGATTAGCGAAGGAGGAAGAAGGCGTGGGTGAAAATGGGCAACTCTTATCCCTTTATAGAGGCGAAGAAAGCGGTGCGCCTCCCCACTTGCCCATTGAGGGTCGCTTATTTCCTAAGCACCACGATAGATGGCGCGGTTGGGTTAGCCATACCCGTATTGATGGGAATCCCGTGATAAGGGGACATGATCTCTGCTTTGACAAGACGTGCCGAGAAAACCGCCTCGCAATATGCATTGTGGCTAGTTGTGGGAAAACGGTTCGAATAATAACCCGACCGTAGTGTCATGTCACGTTGTCTAAAGTTGTCAGCAGATTACATTTGTGAAATATTATTCTCTCTGCGGTGGTATGCAAAGATCATCTTGCAGATCCGGACACGGTTTAAGTGTTCGATAATTACTTTGGAGTATTCAGAGATGGAACCCGCCTTGCAATGCCGAAGACAAACTGTGCGCCGGGATCATCGTCATTGAAGCCTGGTTCAGGGGCTACTGAGGGAGTCCTGGATTAGGGGGTATGCGGACAGCCGAACTATATACTTTGGCCGGACTGTTGGACTATGAAGATACAAGACTCAAGACTTCGTCCCGTGTCCGGATGGGACTCTCCTTTGCGTGGAAGACAAGCTTGGCGATTCGGATATTATATTTCCTTCCTTGTAACTGACTCCATGTAAACCCTAGCCCTCTCCGGTGTCTACATAAACCAGAGAGTTTAGTCCGTAGGGGGACGATCACAACATTCATAATCATCATATGCTAGCTTCTAGGGTTTAGCCTCTATGATCTCGTGGTAGATCAACTCTTGTAACACTCATATCATCAATATCAATCAAGTAGGAAGTAGGGTTTTACCTCCATCGAGAGAGCCCGAACCTGGGTAAACATTGTGTCCCTTACCTCCTGTTACCATTAGCCTTAGACGCACAGATCGGGACCCCCTACCCGAGATCCGCCGGTTTTGACACCGACAACGACTATACGAGAGTTTACTGGTTTGTCTGCCGTCGTCGGAGAATAACAGCAGGTGTGGGTGAGTAGATGGATGGCTAGGAAAGCGATGGGAGTACGGTGGGGCGGTGATGGGGAAGACGCATCAATGGATTCGCAGACGGAGAGGAGTGGGAAACTTGACTGGTTCGGGTGCAGGGTGGGCCTACACTCGGCAGAGAATAACAGGAGGTGCGGAGTGGAAGGATGGCCTGGCCGTCGGCGGGGTAGCGTTTTGCTGAGGAGCGCAAAACAACGCTGCTGGACACCGAAGGCTGGAGCAGGCGGTTCCGGCAGCACTAGGGGAAGAAGACGAGAGATTGAAGAATAATGCCGGCCGTTGGATGTAAATCCAACGCCTTCTTAGGCTTCGACCTACTGGCTCACATGTCAGCCAGTCCATTTGTTTTTAGTCCATTTGGTGGGCTGGGTGAAACAATGATGTAGCATCTATGCAGCCCGTTTAAATCCCATTTGCATTTTTCTTGAAATCCGCCGACTTGCTGGGCTGGGTGAAAATATCATGTTGGGCTAGACGGAGAAATGTTATAAAAACATAAACACATGATTGCACGTCAGTAAAATCTTTGCAAGCTTATGTACGCAATCACTAGGAGTTAACTTGCCAAGTTATATATAAATAATAATAATTATTATTTGGTAAGAACTTTCAACTTACAAAATATCATTTTAATTTGATGAGTTAATAGTACATGGGGTATTATTATTTTTAGGCTAGACGTGGGACAGTTGAGTTGGTCCTAGGGGAAAGTACTGGGAGAAAACTCAGTTACATCGAAAAAGAAAGTGGGAGAAAATTCAGAGACCTGCTGGGTCCACCTGAGGAGGGGAATATGTTGGGAGGAAGGAGATTCAAAGCACGACAACCGAGTGAACTAGTTTTTTTTGGACAAGTGAACTAGTTTACATACATAAGCAAATACCCACTAAAAAAGCAATCAAGTTAATGGGTTCTTAAAAGAAATATTTCGGACAAAACAGATAATTATGAAACATAGGCTAATGCATGAAACACTCACATGGTAAAGGTGCTTATAAACAGATAAAGTACAACATCTAGACCTTCCTGGCATGCTTTATCATGACGCTGCGGCTGTCTGTGTACTCGTCGGTTACGGGAAGCAGACACGCCCTCATGTCCAAGATCTGCCTGTACATGTCGTAGCATGCGTATGCGTCCTTGGCCGCGTAGGTTATGTAGGATAGATTGAGAGGTACCTCCCACGTGTTCAGGTCGTCTTCTTTCATGTTGGCGTATCAGAGGTCGATGATGGTCTCAGCAAGGTTAACCACGAAGTCCTTCTCTTGTCCGTTGCTGATGATCTTGTATTGCTTCTGGATGTTGACAAGCTTGTTGCACCAGATGGCCGAATCGTCGCGTTCTTCCTTCTCTCCACCGTAGCGATGGTGCAGTCGGCGCTGCCGATGAAACGGGCGAATGCTCCAGAACCTGGTGCAGCCATAGGACTGAGGCGAGGCAGAGCTTCATCGAGTCCGTATTATTGGTGTACATCACATTCAACTTGGTGCAGCCATAGGACTGAATGGAGAACTCAAAGGGGAACTCCTTGCTGAAGTCCATATCCAGGAGGCTCACCCCTCGGATCGCCATTGGAGTCTCTTCGAGTGAACGAGTGTGTAGGCGGCGGCAGCAGTTCGTTTTTCAGCTCTTGGGGAACTGGATTCAACAGTAAGCTGAGTGTGTACAGGCGACAACAATTACTACCCCTCCCTCGTCCGCTGCACGCCCGGCAGAAGATGCACCCTCGGCGCATTGAAATGCCTCCATTAAGAAACCTACTCCGGCCACACGTCGGTTCACGAGCGGGTCTGTATTGGTATTGTAATAACAGGAGTTAGTGGTCACTTTACTTAAATTTAATTCGCTTTAATAGAAATTTATACTTAAAACAAGCAATGCATTCGCTTGTTCTATCAGTGCCACAGGATCAACATGGATAACAATTAGAATTATTATTCTCGGGACGCACACGATCAGGACATTTGTCGCACTTTCACAAAGATAATACTACCAAGTTTGAACTGTTTGTTATGGTTGTTGTCCTCTGCATCATCATGCAGTGTTTCCCAGCTTGCAAGATTCAGAACCAACAAATAAGATCCAAATAATAAGTACAACAAAGATGCCTACACATCTGATTGATTCCCAGCTTGCAAGATTCAGAACCAACAAATAAGATCCAAATAATAAGTACACCAAAGATGCCTACACATCTCATTGATTCCCATCTTGCAAGATTCAGAACCAACAAATAAGATTCAAATAATAAGTACAACAAAGATGCCTACACATCTCACTGATTCCCAACTTGCAAGATTCAGAACCAACCCATTAGAGCCTTTTGATAAAGTGAATATCAGGATTAAATCCACCTTGGCTAGCCATGTCATACAATCGAAGAACTTGGCGAATGCTCTTGACCATCACAACATCTGTAGTTGAGTATTCCTGTTTGCACAGCATGTTTGCACAGCATAAACAAGGAGTCAGGAGAGCATGATTTCGCTTTAATAGCGGCCTCCTTGAACTCAACCTCCAGCTCTACTTGGATGAGGTCTACCTGGAGTTCCATGATTCAATTCATGCGCCTTTTTTTGCAGTTCACCTAAAATGAACAAAGATTGCATCATTCAGCTAGCAAGAAGTACTGGCTCTTGTGAGCTGGCAGGTTCTTCTTTAGTAGTTGCACTAAAATTGAGGAACATTAAGGTTGGCTGTCCGACTCATGTAAGGTGCAACTATAGTTTTCTTATCCTTTTGTGCAGTTCCACTAAAATAAAGTGCCATTGTGGTGACAGTGACGGCTCCATCTTGCACAGGCTAATAAAATGTTGCACGAGATTACCGGCAGAACTTGACGGAGATTTTGGAAACTTCAATCACCATTTTGTGCAGTTCCACCAAAATTGAGAGATGCTGCCCACGTGACATTTTAGTTGAACTGCACAAGACACTCATTCCAAAAAAATGTTTTGTGCAGTTCACCAAAAGGTCACAATAGCAACAAGGTGAAATGGATATCCCTATCTGCACAAAAAGATAGAAAGTAAACAGTTGCTGGTTAATAAGAATATACGAAACATATACAAAATGAAAAGAAGCATCTTAATTATGTTCATGGCAACCACGCAAGGACAATAGAAATTTTAAAACATCAGCAATGCTTCATGCTACCAGAAGCATTAAGATCAACAATGAGATTCCTCAAATATGGGATTACTTCAATGGTGGCATTGCTTGTTTACCAGACACAGTAAATCAACAGCAGCTAAAGAGTTGGTTTAAGGGCATGGGACCATGGGGATACCAGGACACTCAGCAGCGTAAAGGAGCAACTTACTTATCATACTGGGGAAAATAGCAGGAGTGCCATTTGTAACATAGTTTAATTGCATCTTATCACTGGAGGCATTAGATTAACAATAACACTGGTTAGGCATGTCCCTAAGGTAACAGTGTGATCACTTCATTTTACATGCGCCCTTACATTAACAACATCAAAAGGTTGGTATAAGGACATGCGATAGTGGACGCATCGGCACAATGTACCTACAAGGAGGCATAAAGTGGTGATGCCGAGTTTGTTCAAGCTATGTGAGGGCAACAAACCTAATCCTAGAGACCTTGTACTATCTGAGGGCAGCAAGTCTAATCTTGGAGACCTTTTACTATGTGAGGGCAACAAATCTAATCCTAGAGACCTTTTACTATGTGAAGGCAGCAAATCTAATCCCGAGACCTTTTACTATGTGAGGGCAGCAAATCTAATCCCGAGACCTTTTACTATGTGAGGGCAGCAAATCTAATCCTGGAGACCTTTTACTATGTGATGGCAGCAAATCTAATCCTAGACATACTCTGTTGACTTGTCCACCAGCTGCCACTTTCTATCCTTTTTTCAACCAATTATAGATTTGTTCCTTATCCACTTCGTACTCCATTTTCCCATTATTTCCCTTTTCAACCAAGAGACCGGTTGGGTATCCGGTCTCTACTACTTTCACCATATTATTTCCTCTTTGAATCAAGTCCTAGATTCATGCTACAACTTCCCCCCTTTCTTCGTTGTTTGAACAAAGCCCTAGATTCGAATGCGTGAAGTAGCTTTACCTCTAATAATACTAAAAATTTAGGTGGCTTTGGAAGAGCTGATGGGAGTAGAAAAAGATGCACATGCAGACGGGAGCTGGGCAGTAGCAAGGCCGCTTCGAGACTTACCGGGTCGGGTCGGGCAGGTTGGATCTGCGGACAATACTGCAAGGAGGAAGAAGGATCGGAGGACCTCCTGAGCCAGCGCTGTGTCAGAGAGAACGGCACCAGCAGAGGATCGGGCCCCTCCGGTAGCTGTGGGTTTCCTCCCTCGGCGGCGGTGACCGCGTGAACGATGCACCATTTAGTCCTCTACACACACCGGCCGAAGGGATCCAGCCGGATCTGTGACCAGCGGTGAGCAGAGAGAAAATGTCGCTACCGCTGTCTTGTTTATATCTGGAGAGGATGAGAGAATGAAGAGAGCAACCCTAGTAAAGCAAGCGCTCAGGCCCCTGCGTCCATATATAGTGGAGTGATTATCTTTTTTCTCTCCACAACAAGCGTTTCAATTTGTGTACGTGGCATTAAAGAAAAGAAACTCTCTATTTAAGGTGACTACTGTACGACTCCTACTTACTACTAGTAGTACTACAGTATTGTTCACTTGTGCTCCCCGCCCCTCCATTCATTGAACAACCCCACGGGTGAATAAACATACAGTAAGTACTGTATTTATATAGAACGAACAAGCTCGAACTATTTTCGCGTAGTTAAAAGTTGAGGGCGGGGCTTTTCCCAGGCAGTACGCGCGGCAGTTTTCGGGTAGGCGGTTTGACAGAGAGGCGAGGAGGGTGAGCGAGTGGGGCTGTGCGATTTGACGGCGCGTTACTGCTGGAAAGACTTGTGATATGACCACTCACTATAGTCATGAATTACTGGCGCTCCGACCGGGGTGATGCCCCCCTTCCGTTCCGCGCTCTAATCTGGTGCATGACACGTCGACCCGGATGCTGGCTCTCCCACATGTCGGAGTAGTAAGAAGGAGCAAAGAATGATGCGGTATATACTAGTACTATACTACTCCCTCCGTTCCTAAATATAAGTCTTTGGAGAGATTTCACTATGGACCACATACGGAGAAAAATGAGTGAATCTACACATAAAATGCATCTATATACATCCGTATGTGGTCCACAGTGAAATATCTACGAAGACTTATATTTAGGAACGGAGGGAGTACTACTCAGGTCGGAGGAGTGCGAACCACGGCAGCCCAGTGAACCAGCAGTGCGAACCACGGTAGCCCAGTGAACCAGGAGTAGAAAACAATGTGGTGATATGGCCATAAAAAACAATGTGCTACGGCCCACACTGTAGCATGTACAGTAACACTCCTCTTTGTTTGGATCCCTGAGTTAGAGCTAGTTTGGGTTGAAATAGCCTCAAATTATCGAAACAAGAGGGGTTAGTTTGAGCTAGTTTGCTCTAACCCAGCTAAAAAAACTAGCCCGGTGGAGAGGTTCTAATTGGGTTAGTTATCCTCGGGCCCACTAAAAGAGAACTAAAAAAATCTCCCCTGCCCGCACCAGATCGCTCCCCCCCTCTCGCACGACTCCTCTCTGTTCCCCATAGGGCCGCCCGCCCAAGCGCCGCTCGCCCTCTCTCTCCTCCGGCCGCCCTCTCCTTCCGGCCTCCGCCGCCCTACTCCGGCCGCCCTCGCCCTCCGGCCTTCGAAGGTCGCCTTGCTCCCCCTTCACCAGTCGTTTTCTTCCTCTGTCGTGCGCGGCGGCGCATCTACCAGGGAGGTCGCGAGAGGGGTGAGTTTGTTCGTTCCTTCTCTGTCTCACGGCCATATCATTGTCTAGCTTGCTCTAGCGCTAATTCTGATTTGGAAAAGTAGATCCTGATCAAACTTGGTATAGATTTGTGGTGCACGCATGGAATTGTTTGATGCTGCTTGAGGAGGTAATAAATCTTTCTAGAGGCCCAAAGATTCAGGTCACCTTTCTAGGTATTTCAATTTCAGGCATGCATTATTTCTAGAGGCCCAAAGATTCAGTTCACCTTTCTAGGTATTTCAATTTCAGGCTTGCATTATTTTTAGAGGCCCAAAGATTCAGTTCACCTTTCTAGGTATTTCAGTTTCAGGCTTGCATTATTTCTAGAGGCCCAAAGATTCAGTTCACCTTTCTAGGTATTTCACTTTCAGGCTTGCATTATTTCTAGAGGCCCAAAGATTCAGTTCACCTTTCTAGGTATTTCAGTTTCAGGCTTGCATTATTTCTAGAGGCCCAAAGATTCAGTTCACCTTTCTAGGTATTTTAGTTACAGGCTTGCATTATTTCTAGAGGCCCAAAGATTAAGTTCCCAGTCGGCGGCAAGCGGCCCTGCTACCCATGCCGGTGTCGACCTCAACTCGCAAGGGCCGGCGTCGGAGGGGTTCCCGGGGCTTGGGCTCTACAGAGCCTTCCTCCAGAGCGACGATGGCGAGCTCCTCCCTCGGTGCGTGAGGGGCTCCGGGCTCCCTCCCTATCGTGAATGACTTCCGTGATGAGTTAGCTCATTCTTTGTTTCATGAAGTGTTTTTTTATTTTGTGAAGCTTGATTGACGACTTGTATGTTTAAGTGGGATATCTCATTTGTATGGACAAAGTAAAAATTATCATGTTTTGCATGCTTGATTTGTATAGATGGTTCGTTTATGTCAATTGTGAGCGGGAGGAGGCCACAGAAGAGCCGGCCAACACCCAAGAGGGTGCTTGGATCCAAGGGACTTATTTTAGTCTGACTAAAAATAGTCTCTTTAAGAGGCTAAAGTTCCAAGCACCCCTGACTAAAGAGGGGCTAAAACTAGTCTTGAGACTAAAAATTTTTAGTCAGGGGTACCCCTACTAAAATGTGGATTAGTCCTCTCTCTCCTCATTTAACTCCTCTCCTTTAACACAGGCGAGTTCTGGATTGGAGGGTTTGGAGGATAATAAATGCTCATTAACTTGATTTTAGTCTCTTTAGTATTTGGATCCAAGCATGGGTGAGGCTAGCAAGTTTTAGTCCCACTACTTTTAGTCATGGAACTAAAACGTATCCAAGCACCCTCCAAATCCGGCAGGAAATAGGGTCCAAAGTAGTCAAATGATTGAGATAGAGCATTTATTGTCAATCTAACCCTGCCATCCATACACCTCTTTGGTTTAGAGTTAGTTCAGGGTTAGAATCTAACTCTAACCTCTAACTGAGTTAGAGTTCTCCTCGTCTCGGTTCATCGCCATCATACTTTCCCCATTCCTGTGTTTTCAGTATCCTGCGAATCAAAGAGGCCCTTTTTTGCGGGAAAAATCAAAGAGGCCCTTAGACTGGTTTAGGTCCGGTCATTTTTTATAAACGTGTTATGTCCAAAATTTAATGAACGTGCTCCGGTTTCCACGAAAATAATCCGGTTTCATGTAGTAATTCATTCATTTATTTATTCTTCTGCGGGGGGTTTGCATGTAATTCGTGAGGTCTGAAATGTAAAGTACCCCGGCATATGCTCCGAGTCGTGCATGCACTACGACCCAGATGCTCTATGTCCCACATGTCGGCGAATGGGAGCACGTGGAAATAGCCTAGGAGTACATATAGGAGGATAAATGCGTGAAAAAATATGTACTGTGAAGCGTAGCCGCGGTTCGAAAAGGAGACCTAAAGTGATGACAGCTATAGGTCGCACGCACCCAACTAGTGGTACTAGACATACGACTAATTTTTCCCTCAAAAAAAAGAGGCACGAGTGCTCAGTACTCCTATTCTATAAACACGAGTCCCATCTGACAACAGCGTCCGTGCTACAGCTAGCTCTCCTCCCTCGTTTCTCTCTTCTAATTCTAAACTCGGCCGACGCCCGGTTGGGCGGGGTGGGTTTTCTCAACTGCGGCCCCACCTCACAGTGAAAACGTTACGACTGGAATAAAAATGCCATATACTCCCTCCGTTCATACATATAAGCCTTTTTAGATACTATTTCAAATGAAATACAACATACAGATGTATGTAGACATAGTTTAGACTGTAGATTCACTCATTTTGCTCCGTATGTAGTAGTCACTTGCTGGAATCTTTAGAAAGACTTATATTTGGGAACGGAGGGAGTACTATACTAATAAAACATTAAGGCCACGAGGCGATGCAGTGCTGGTTACAGGAGGCAAGAAGAAGAGATGCATCCATTGATGATGTCCACCTCCTCGACTCAGGGCGCCAGCCCACCAAATGACGCCTAAGTAGCAGCGGCTTTCGTGGCCAGGTTGACGTGCTTCTGAACAATGGCGTCCAAAGATTCCAGACGCTGGAAGAAGGCCAACGTCTTTCTGTCCTCGCTTGCCTTGTAATGGCCTATGTAGATGATTTCCTCATAGACGTGGATGTGCAGGTCGACGGTTTCTTGCATGGCGAGGCGCTGCGCGGCGAGCGCGGCCTCGAGGTGCACATTCTTCATCGCGACCTCCGGCACCTGCATGGCCACCAGGGCTTGAAAGAGTTCATCACCATGGAGGCCGATGAGGGTGGCAGGCAATGAGGAACCTGGGCGCGCGGGTTGGAGTAGTACAGCAAGGTCGTCCGCGTGCTTCTTGACGGCGGTGAACTTGCGGATGGAGTTGACCATCATGTCGTCCATGCGAGAGGCGAAGCCGGTGTCGGCGAGCGCTACGATGCCTGCGGTCGCCAGCACCGTCTGGAAACGCTACACGGTGCTGGGCCTTGGATAATTTGGCACAGCTGACTGCCGCTCGCGTCCATCGCCTTCATAGGTGCTTGTGGCTTCTGGTCACTTGGTCTTGGATTGGAGTGAGCAGTGTTGCGCTGAGACTTGGGAGTAGATGGATTGGAGTGGTGGGGCGCCTTTATTATATGAGAGTCCAAACTCTGTTGCATTCACATCGTGCTGGCTCTATTCTGCTTCTCCAATTAATTCCCTCTGCATGTAATTGAGGATGCATCATTGATCATTCAACGTCTCGGGAACTGCTACCCTCTCCCTCCTTGGCATTCAAGCACCTATGGACCCGTAGACGACGAGGTGCCTATGGTGACTTCGTAAATTTCAAGATGATAGTGCCGTGCGTGTGTGCATTCATAGGGGTGAGTGTATGCGCGTGTATATGAGCGCTTGCGTCTGTACTGTGTCAAAAAAACGTAAATGCGTGTCAAAAAGAGACTAGTCAGTATACTCAATATTGTGCACCTCGGAGAGGAAAACGATAGAACTAGTACGTATTTATTTACGGTGCAGATTCACTCATTTTGCTCCATATGTACTCCGTCTCGGTGTAGTCTAGTCACTTGTTGAAATCTCTAGAAGGGCAAATACTCCTTTCTGGTTATAGGGCTATACTAGCAAGTAGTTGTACGTACTAGTACAATAGTGGGCTAACATAGCAATTTTGTCTCATGCACCGTTCGGTTTGCGCTTGGCTCTTCGCTTCTTCGAGAAGACGAACAATGATGTTACTACTACTGCTTCTACAGTGTCGAATCCACTGCTGCATGTCCGTCCACCGCGAGCGGGACGGATAGCTTGTTGTAGAAGTACTACTAAGCAAAAGCCTGTCCTCGTTTGCGAGCAACCGCGCGCATGGGCGAGGGAGAAGGCGTGTAGTAAAATCAAGCTTCTCCTCGTTGTACGAGTTGACGCGACACATCATAGCACTGGCCCCACATGCTTGCCTCTAAACTTGGCTGAAAGACCCGCAGTGTACAATATATTTGCTGCAACCTCTAACATTTACCCACCACAAATTAAAATATATGTGGCCGTATGCATCGTTCTGATGCAGAGGCCGGGGAGTCCCCCCTTTTCGAAAAAAACAAATTAAAATATATATTCCTGTCTTGACCAGATGAGCGTGCAAACTACAATCACCAGGGTGACAGGTAGGGCCAGAAGACTATTTTAATTTTTTTAAAAACTTCGAGACGGCCACATAGCATGGAGCCGACCCGAACGATTTTAAGCTTACAGGCACGGTACACGCTATCCTAGACTACTCTACACATGAAACTGCCACACGAGCGTCCGGGCTGCGCTTGGCTCTTCGCCTCTTCGGGAAGTCGAACAATGATGGAGTACTACTGCACTGGAGGAGTACTACAGTACGCTTCTGGCCATCTGACACCGATTGAACTGCTGCATGTCCACCGCGTGCGGGAGGGAGAGCGTGTAGCGAAAGCTTCTCCTAGTCTTGCCAGCCACCACGCTCATGGGCGAGGGAGGGACGCTCCTGCCTTTGCGTGTATGACATGTGGGCCCGACAGGTGGGTGGCCAACCTGTCATACAGCCAAAGGCAGGTGCAGTTAAGTCCGCGAGGGAGAGGATAATCAAACTTCTCGTTGATGTACGAGTTGACGCGACACATCAAAGCACTGCACTCGATATATTTCAATAATTTGCGGTTACCGATGCATTAATTACAATGCATGCATGCATGCCGTGACTCTCCTTTTGATACTTGCATGTATTGATTTAATGCACCTTGAAGTAGTACTCCCTCCGATTCCTTTTACTTTGCGTATAACTTTTTCTTGTTTTTCTCAGATTAGTCTGCGCGTCCGCGTTCGTTTCCATTTGTGCCCCCGCTCGATTAGTTCTGCCCCCATTAATCGCGCCAGTTTCCAAAGCAGAAAATGGCTACAGGCAAACGCATGCAGCGCCGGATGCGGCTTGACCGCCTGGGGAAGCCAACTCAAGCGAAAAGGAAGGAGGACCAGCCAACCATTGCATGCGCATTTACTGTCGATATTTATGCAGCTTACTCATGCGCAGGGGCAAATTTGTCCAGAAAACTCAATACTGCCTTCCTTGGTATGCGGGAAGAGAGTTATGCGTAGAGTATAAAATATGTGACAGTAAAGCTTTGTAATGCCCCGGCCCTAGCGAGAGATGGTTATGCATGAGGCGGGCGAGATCATGCAGACGGAACAGGAATCGACGAGGGAGCTCACTAAGGTCTCGATGGACCTCACCGTGCTCCACTGCCCCTTATGCCTCCGCCCCTTGACGCCTCCAGTGTATGAGGTTCGAATACACCTCGTCCATTTGGCTGATTGAGCAAGGTGCAGGTTTCTTGATTGATGTGCTGTTCGATTGATTTCTGCAGTGCAAGGGAGGGCACCTGGCCTGCGCGGATTGCCGCGTCGAGCGCCCCGGGAACCAGCGGCTGTGCCAGAAGTGCGAGCATGGCGGTGGCTTCGACGTGCGGAACACGGCGGTGGACGCCGTCGTTTCGTCGCTGAGGGTGGAGTGCCCGCACGAAGGCTGTGGGCTCTACGTCACCTACCACAAGCTCGCTGATCACCAGAGCGTGTGTCCGCTCGCGCCCTGCAAATGCCCCATATCCGTCTGCGGCTACGAAGGCCCGCCGCCGGCGCTCTACCACCACATCAGCAACGCGCATCCCATGCCCGTGCAAAAGATCCAGTACGGCAAGGTGCTCCAGCTGCAAGTGCCACTGTCAGAGCCACGGCTCTTGCTGTTCGCGGAGGAGGACGGCCGCACGTTTTTCTTGGTCGGCGGCGTGCTCGACATCGGCGCGCCTATCACCGTGTCGGTGGTCTGCATCAGAGCGGGGGCGTCCCCACTGCCGCACTACGTGGCCAAGCTGTGGGTGAATGGCCCGCCGGGGGAGCCCAAAGGCACGGCCGACGCCGTCAAGGTGGAAATGGAGGTGACAAGCAGCAAGGATCCCAACGACGTCGACGTGCAGGAGCTGACCTTCTTCACAGTTCCGCCCAAGCTGCTGGCCGGTGTTAAGCTGGTGTCCGTCCACATTCAGATTGACAAGCTCACGTCCTAAATGTTTCTACAGTGCCTTCTGGGTATCTTATAATATGCTAATATAGGGATTACCTCGGTCTACTTTAGCTTAAGAAATGGTGGGTTTTGGTGGCGATGCGACAATTACTTCGACATCAGATCAGTAATTTCCAACAGTCGAACGGATATTTTGTGTCTGTTGGATATAAAGTTCCTTTGGGTAAGAAGTACTAGATAAAAGGAGATGTATGTAGACGTATTTTAGTTTTAGATATGTCCCTTTTTATCCATTTTGATGACAAGCACTCCCTCCGTTCCACCACATGCCTTCCATTTGTCAAAATATAGATATATCTAGACATGTTTTAGTATATAGGCACATCCATGATAGAGCTAGTCGGATGGTTGAGAACACTACAATTCGTAGCTACATATGCGTGTGTGACTCCCAGATGCAGAAGACGGGGGTCATCATCCTCCTTTTCAAGAAAAAAGAGACACGTGTGTGAGAGGACGAGTGCGTGCGTGCACCTCTTCTCTTCCTCTATAACGTACTAAACTCAGAGTACAAGTTTTTGTGGGTGGCACGATGGTGCGTGCGAGAAGTCCCGAGAGATAGGTTTAATGCGTCTAAAAAAAGACTAGCCTATAGCTCGCCACGCGGCTATTCCTGTCGAACGCCCCATTAACTGTAAGATATGTATACGATAGTGCCAGTTATTGCACGTACATAGTAGAAAAAGTACACCATGGCCAAGAACACGTGCCCACGTAACGCCATCCGGGAATAGTGCCGAACTTCGAAACTAGAACCGTCAATAAATTTTGAGCTTGCGTCTTGTCACATTCCAAATTACTCCACGCTATATTGAATTGCAAACCTGTTCACACCGATCACAACCTAAACGGTTGCCCACTTAGGAGCGTATTAGTACTCGGTTATAAATACTAGTATGCCAAGATGACTGCACATTCCTCCTCAACTCCTCATCCACAAAAACAAACAAGTCATTCAGCATCCTTCCCTTGCATCTGCCATGGCCAGCATGAGTTCTGGGTCGAGAGATTGCCACAAGGGAGAGGCGAGTATGGATGCGGAAGCACGAGAGATGTCCCGCCTCGCTGCGAAAGCAGCCGACCTGTCCCGCCGCGTGGAAGTAGCAGCACAGAGGTCCCACCGCACCGCTAAAGCAGCATGGAGGTCCCGCTGCACCGTCGATGCAGTAGACTGGTCCGGCCGCGCCCCGGAAGCAGCAGAGATGTCCCGCCGCCCCGCGAATGCAGCAGAGATGTCCCGCCGTGCCCCAGCGGCCTGGGAAAATTTCTCGCGGGCAGGCGACGACTGTTACAGGCGCATGCATGCGATCGTCCATAGCCAGATGGATCAGATCTCCGGCTGGGCGAGGTTGTAGGACGACGTGAAAGCCTCGTTTGAACAGGCTACCGGCGTCATCCGGCAACTAAGGGAGGGCAATGAGAGGCTCCGGGCCGAGCGTGACCTGTTGAGGGTGAAGATCGTCCGAAGTGCAGACCAGCAGGAGGAGACCAGTGCCTTGTTGAAGAGGACCGATGTCATCGTCAAGAAACTTATGGACGAGAATGACATGCTCCGCATTGAGCGCCAAAGGATGGTGGAGGAATCTATGGATGTTCTCAAGCAGCGTCTTGAGGACACGAAAGAGCTCATCGCCGCTCGCCGCGGAGACTAGTTCCCGCGGCCTGCAGCAATGCATCAAGAAAGTAGAGATCAACGAGCCAGATCCTTGTGTTCCTTCTTGTTTTGCCCTTGTGTATTTCGGGCGTAGCCGCATGTGGCTTTTTAAATTATCTTTCTAATTATGTAAGACAATTAATCGTCCTTATATATTCATCGGTCTTGCTATAAGTCGCAGTAGATGCTATATAGGTCCGTCAGATCTTACATCAAGATCCGTGCTTTCAGATTTTCTTTTTTCTCTCTTAAATCTCAGTCGAGTGAGACATAGCCACGCCATTAAACAGAGGCTCGGGCGCCATTAATGGAGACCTTGGGAGAGAGGTAGACAGCAGATGGAGGTCAAAGGGCTCTCCTCCCGATAAGCACACGCTGGGGTCTGATCGCACGCCTCTCGTACTCAAATAGCTACCCTGCACGACGCCTCCTAGCTAATAAAAAATGGGAACACATGGCGGCAAGTAAATGGTAGTAAATAGAATGCCCATGGTTTCAATAATACTTGTGTTTCCGATTGTAACGTGACAACACTTGTTCCAAAATGACTTTGTTAATTGTTAATGTGTGCGCCTTCGCAAATCGGACATGGCACCAAGCCAAGTTTCATTATTTTCATGCGTGTTTTGGATTTACAGGAATTAAAAAACTAAGTTTCTCAATGTTTCCAGCCCAGCCAAGACGCCCAGAATTTTGAATTTCATTCCCATTTCTTCCATGGAACCTAGAAATTTACCCGAGGACACACATGTGATTTTTCAACCAACTTTGGTGCACTGGAACATGTGCTTGTATTTCAAATTTGAATTATGCACACAAAGGTGACATGTTCCCTCTCAGAACCACGAGCCTTCTTGAGAGAAGCTCCGATTTGCAAGAAGCTTATACCCAAATTTGTTCCTAGTCAGCCAATTTTTTTTACCACAACATGGTACTACCATGACATGACACCGTGCCAAGTATCATGATTTTAAAACCAAGTTTCTCAATGTTCTCGACCGAGCCACGATGCCCAGATGTTTGAATTTTATTCTCATTTTTTGCATGGGACCTAGAAATTCACCCGAGGACACAAATGTGATTTTTCAACCAACTTTGGTGCATGGGAGCATGTGCTTGTAGTTCAAATTTGAATTATGCACATTAAATGACCAAAAACTCAATTAATGTGTAAAAAAGGCCAAACGAAGCCAGAATGATTTCCAAAATTTAACAAGGCACTCATGTAGTTCTATGTTGCCTTTGTAAATAAACTCAAGGGGGACAACCTATATCGTTTCACACTCAAAGGTGGCACGTTCCCTCTCAGAACCACGAGCCTTTTTGAGAGAAGCTTCGGTTTGCAAGAAGCTTATACCAAAATCTATTCCTATTCGGCCAATTCTTTTACCACAACATGGTAGTACCATGACATGACACCCATGCCAAGTTTCATGATTTTCAGACGTGTTTTGGATTTACAAGAATTTTAAAACCAAGTTTCTCAATGTTCTCGGCCGAGCCACGATGCCCATATGTTTGAATTTTATTCTCATTTCTGGCATGGGACCTAGAAATTCACCCGAGGACACAAATGTGATTTTTCAACCAACTTTGGTGCACGAGAGCATGTGCTTGTAGTTCAAATTTGACTTATGCACATTAAATGACCAGAAACTCAATTAATGTATAAAAAACGACAAACGAACCTAGAATAATTCCAAAATTTATCAGGGCACTCATGTAGTTCTATGTTGCCTTTGTTAAGAAACTCAAGGGTGGGGGGGGGCAGCGTATATCGTTTCACACTCAAAGGTGGCACGTTCCCTCTTAGAACCACGAGCTTCCAAATCAGCCCAATTTTTTACCGCAACATGTTAGTGCCATGACATGACACCATGCCAAGTTTCTTTATTTCTAGACGAGTTTTGGATTTACGTGAATTTAAAATCTAAGTTTCTCGATGTTCTCAGCCGAGTCACGATGCCCAGATGTTTGAATTTCATTCTCATTTCTTCCATGGGACCTAGAAATTCAACCAAGGACACACATGTGATTTTTCAACCAACTTTGGTGCACCGGAGCATGTGCATGCAGTTCATATTTAGATTATGCACTTTGAAAGTCCAGAAACTCAATTAATGTATAAAAAGGCCAAACGAACCCGAAATAATTCCAAAATTTAATAGGGCACTCATATAGTTCTATGTTGCCTCTGTAAGGAAAATTAGGAGGGCGGCAACATATATCATTCCGCACACAAAGGTGACACGTTCCCTCTCGGAACCACGACGCTTGTTGAGAGAATCTCCGGTTTTGCAAGAAGCTTATACCAAAACTTGTCCCAATTCAGCCTAAAATTATACATATGAAAACAGGGTTTAGATTATCCCAAACATCTCGCTACCTAGACCAATAATGTACTATGATTTGAATTCAACATAAAATGGATACAAATATTTGAATTGGAGAGCGTATGGTGGATGTAGTTCATAGTGAAATATGATTACTTCTATATGCATGTTTTTTGTTATCAAGATAATATTTAAATTATTGTATAACTTGACAACTATCATATTCAAATAAGGAAAATTGATTCAAATTTAGTCCATATGGTCGACGACAATATATATGTTCACATGGTGGAGTAAAATGTTCATATATGATGGAAGATCAAAATGTACGACTACATCAATTATAAACCGCAAGGTCACCTAACGATATATTCGAATTCAACATAACGTGGATTCGAAAATTGAAATTCGAGATCATGGCATCTGTAATCATATAAAAAGGGACATTACTCTTTCTTTGGTGGGAATTGATTTGTTTTTTGTTGTTGTTGAGGGAAGTGTGAATCGATTTGGTACTGTGCAGGGTAATCTTGTTCTCTCGATTTTTTTTACATTTTGTTTGTAGTTTTTACAATGGCATCTATAGCAATATAGTAAAAGGGGACATGACTCTCTTGTGTCTTGTATGAATTGTTTTTTACACGTTAAGTTTGTTCTACCGAACAAGGAATCCGCACCTTGTTATCCCGAAATTTTCAAGCTCGAGTATCTTTTGTCTCACCTGCTTTGAAACTCCCGCTTCTGCAACCCGCGCTGCGCGTTGTTATCCCGAAATTTGGACGCGCACGAGAACTCCCTCCTCATCCGAAATCGCTGCCGCAACCCAGAAACGCAAAATCCCCCTTCTACCCCTCAGCCGGAAATGAAGCTCCATGTCGCGGTGTCAAAACCGGTTGGGGTACGCTGGTAACTTACCCTACATTTCAGACAAGCCCATCCCTAAGCTTGGCTCCCCTCCCCCTTTGCCCCCACATTCGTACATCGAGGCCGCCAAAACCCGCGAAACCCCATGCTCCTCCGTCGGCCTCCCGACCACCGCCCAGCTGGAGACTCTTCCCCGACTACGTCGTCCACCGCAATAGCTTGCCGTCCCTCATCCACTGCACCGGATGATGATCCATTGTCGATCTCGTCGTCCCGCTGGATCAGCCGCCCCGTCCTCCACCTCCAAGGAGCTGCCCCGATGTTCGCCTCGTCTATCGCGCCACCTCAATCCCCACAGCGCCGTCTTGACCTGCCCCATCAGAACCGCAGCACCCTCACCAATTCCTATGATGAAGCCGAGGCCAACTCGGCGCCACCAAGGAGGTTCTGCACTCACTACTGCATTTTATCTTTTATTCGATCTCACGGGGCTGCCGGTGCTCGATATCGAGCAGACATAGCGGGTCTCCATCGATGGTGCCATCGTCGGCCACATCATCCACGGCGTCTCTCCCCCATGTCGTTGCTTCCTCGTTGGCGACTTCCACAACGGCACTAGCTGCAGCTGCTCCGGCTCTCGCTCGTGCTGCGGCTCTGTTCTTGCTGTCGGTCGCACTGATGCACTGCTCCTTCTTTCGTTCATGCTGCTGCTCTACTCTTGCTCTCGCTTGCGCTACTGCTGCTGCTGCACGACCTCCGACAGCTACAAGAGTTGCTGCTTTAGCACTTGCTCGCGGTGCTACTGCATGACTTGGTCTCTGCTAGTGCGTTCCTTGCTCGAGCGTCTGCTGATTTAGATCACTGCTTCTCTGCTACTAGTGCTCGAACACCCTAAACATTTATTGCAATGCTTTGTTACTAGTTCAATCAGTTTCGACAATAAAATTCAGTTTCAACTATGAAGTTCATTTTCTTCAGTTAAGTTCAGAGTGAACAGTACTTACAACATCTGTCGGAGCGGCCGTGGCGCAGCTGATGCGTTTTACATCTACTCCCTCCGTTCCATATTACTTGTCGCTGATTTAGTACAAAATCAGCGACAAATAATATGGAATGGAGGTTGTAGCACTTTTTGGTGATGTATTTTACATCATCTATTGCAGATGATATTAGGGTCCCACTTCAGATTAACATTGTCTGTCTTGTCATGCTTCAGCCTCGTCATCGTACACCTTAGTGGAGCTGCTCCAACGACGGAACCATCCATCACAGCGGAGCAGTACCCTCAGCGCCGTTTCCAGAGGCCTCGGATCTTCTTCCCCGCCTCCGACAGTCACACCAGCATCATCACCATCCTCCACGCCCAACCCAATGATGTTGAGGTCCACAAGGCTATGCCAAAGAGGTTGTACACTCGTCACATCACCTTGTTTCTCCATTCCTCTGTTCTTCCAATTCATGTGAGCTAAACACCCAGGTTGACTAAAATCCTATGTTTCCAAATGCTCTATTTTGCACATGCATTCCTATCATATTCCTGTGTTTTTATTGTCCCTATGTTTATAGAATTCTCTAATTCTAAGGAGACCTTATAGATTTACTTCATTTTCAGATAGGTGTCAAAGAAAACTCTGTGTGTTATGTGCTGCTCCTTCCGTGCCGTCATCCACACGACCTCAGGTGCACCATCGATAGAAGCGTTCACTGCAGTAGAGATCCCCCCTGCAAACTTTCTTTCGCCGCCTCAGATCATCTTCCCCATTGCCGGCAGCCACGCCAACTGCATTACCATCATCGACTGAGCAGATGAACCTGAGGACTACATAGTTTCAGAAGAGAGGTCGCAGTCTTTTGTGTTTGCTTATGTTATACATCGGTCATTATTACCGGCTACTTTATCGTTGAATCTTGAGTTTTGAATTGCCCATGGGTCTCATATCAAGCCAGCAACGAATAGTATCTGTCTACTATCTAGTTCATCTGGGGTCTTCTATGTGGTTCATGTTGGGTGGGCAACAAACAATAGATGATCCATTGTCTATCTTTTTAAACTGAAGCTATAATCTACCTGCTATCATTAGTTTGGGATCCATCCACTCGTTTGCTACCATCAGTCTTGATTTTTGCATACACCCCTTAGGCCTTACAAAATCTAACTATTTTTTATTATGCATGTCAGATATTGTACACAATCGTACTGAACATGTAGAGAAAAAGAGAAGAGCGTTGCGTGCGAATATAAGGTCATGCAGACACCACTCCATGGTGGGCGAAGTGCCCCCCTCCTGCATTTCCCGATTGTATTCCAGAGGAACATAACTGTTCAGATGGAGATTCAGAAGGAGCCGACCACGCCTGTTTACCACCTGAGGTGTTTGCTCTAACCTGGCAGGCTGATGTTGGTCATATCATGCATATGGCGCCTTGCATTGCTTACATCATACATCTTATATGTCATCAGCTTAGTTTAGATTTGCTTTGTGTGAATGCCACCTGTTTGGTTTCTATATTATACTCCCACCATTCCTAAATATTTGTCTTTTTAGAGATTTCAACAAGTCACTACATACGGAACAAAATGAGTGAATCTACACTCTAAAATATGTCTATATACATCCGTATGTGGTAGTCCATTTGGAATCTCTAAAAAGACAAATATTTAGGAACAGGGGGACTATATGGGAATTATGCAATGCCATCTTCTTTAGCCAGACATCATATACGTGAATCATGCAATGCCATCCTGTTTAGCCCAATCATCGTATATGTGAATTGTATCGTGCCATATTTTTTTTCTATAATGTATTCCATTTGTCAACAATGTTTATACATTCATCTACTCTTCCTGTGCATCAGCCATTTGAGTCGGTCATGGGAAAATCTGGAGTGAAAACAAGGTCTTTTGAGCAGTCAGCGCTACCTATCGATGCAGATTTCTTGCTGGTTACGATAGCTCCTCAGAGGAGGATTCAGAGAGAGATGACTAGTCGTATCCCCCCCCCCCCCGAGGTGCATGCTCTAACTTGGCTGGGTTATATTGCTCATATCATGCATATGGTGTCTTGCATTGCCATGCCATCTGCTTAGATTAGACATGCTTTGTGTGAATGCCTCCTGTTTGCTTTCTATATCAGATATGTGAATTATGCAATGCCATGTTTTTCATCCAGTTATCATATATGTGAATTATGGACCGCCATGGAGCCAGGCATCATATATGTGAATTATCTCATGCCATATTTTTTTTCATTACGTATTCCATTTGTCGACAATCTTTGTATATTGAACCACTCTTCATGTGTATCAGCCATTTGAGCCGGTTATGGAAAAATTTATAGTGAAAACAAGGTCTTCAGAGCAGGCGATGGTACCTGTTGAAGCATCTATTTTGATGGTTACAGGGAGCTCCTCAGAGGAGGATTCAGAGACAGATGACCAGTCCTATATCCCACCTGAGGTGTATGCTCTAAGTTGCAATGTTTATATTTCTCATATGATGCATATGGTGTCTTGCATTTCTTAGTTTAGACATCATATGCACAATATTGAATTCTATCTGCTTAGTTTAGAGATCATACATGCGAGTGCTAGCTGCTTAGTATATGAATGAACTATGTCAATTATATCATGCCATCCTGTATACTTAGACAACATGTATGTGAATTATTTCATCCCAACCTATTTTAGGAAGACATCATATAGTTTTGTCTTGTCATCCTGTTTAGGTACTCATTATATGTTGAATTATGCCATTATATCCTGTTAATTTATCCATCATATATCTGAAACTGTGTCATGCTATCCTGTTTAGTTAGGCAACATATATGTGAAATTGTGTCATGCTGTCCTGTTTGGTTAGACACCATATATGTGAATTACTACATTTGTCTATCATACAATGTCTGTACGTTCAATTTCTTTTCTTGTTTATCAGCCATTTGAATTGGAGGGGTGATGGCAGTATCTAAGGGAGCAAAAACCCATTCTTCACAAAAGACAGCGCTACCCGTTAATGCAGATAAAGCCATGGTTGTACTGGCCCACAAACTAGCCCCACCACACATAATCGAGACTCTTCCAGATTGCACACTTACACCGTTGGGCAGAGAACAAACTACAACCCATCTAACCGCAACCCCAGCGGATAGTAACCCACTTATAGTTGACAAAGCACCATGTCCACCACAGAGTACCCCCACACGATCAGTTTGTAAAGCTAATGCAGTGCCCAAAGCACGAAGACCACCACAGCTAACCCAAACTCCACATTTAAAGTAGAAGAGCAATTGTTATCAGGTCAGATTCCGTAGCTATGGTCCATACTCCTTTGTTGTTGCATCACTGTATTTACTCATACCAACTACTTTCAAATTTGAAGGATCCAATTGAAACTCCAATGTCGCAACATGTATGTTTTAAACCTATTTCTTTAACTGGATTGCTGTTCTAACTTCTTGCTCTACGTTGATTTTAGTTCTAGTTGTATAAATAGTTATGTTCTCATGTGATGCACATTACAAGTGCTGCCAATGATGTGTAGTTTCTCACACTTATATTCTATCTATGCTGTTGTGTCTTAAAAATATATGAGTTGAACTATGTCTCTATCTTGATTAGGGAACATAAACTAGAATGATATGGACAATACAGTGACCATAGTACATAGATATATGTTTGTTTCATGTTGTTATCCTGTCCACCTTACTACTGAACCGGTTTACCAAAATGAGTTTTGTATACTACAAGCTAAACCTGTGATGTGTCTGCTTGTTTCTCTTGTAGTATGCAAACAGAATATTGGAGAAGAGCACCCCACTATGCAATGGTAGAGAAAGTAATGCAGATAAGGTTCAAGATAGTGAGACAACCCTGTTGGTCTCCAAGAAAGGTGATAAAAACGATCTTGTAGACAGTGAGAAAACCCCACAGTCCTGCATTGATGTAGTGTTCGAGTTACTGGCCAGTACCGCTGGCACAAGCTCTTCGAACTCGCTGCCTGAATCACTTCGGCTTCTTCAGTCTTAGCTACAAGCTGAAAGGCATCAGTCAGCTGTGCTGCGGCAAGAAGCCGAAGGACTGAGGAAGTCCCTCCAAAATTCAGATGCATACTTTCTTGTGCAACAGCAAGCGCTGGAGGTTTTAAGCGCCAAACAAGAGAAAGTTAATAAGCTTGCTAAGCATCTTGCCAGCACTATTGGTACCCAGGATATTGTTTCTTGAACTCTTCTGAAGTGGTTTCAGTTCTGGACTTGTTTTGCTGCGGCGTTTATATGCTGCTTTGTTCCCTATATTTGCACTGGTGGCGAACTTTGATGCCCAGTGGATGTAATATGTGTAATAGCCGTGATAGCGTAGCATAAGTTGCTTGCTTATTTATTTCCTTGTTGTCTTGTTTATTTGTTTGCTTGTAGTCAGTGTAGTTCTTTTTCCGTGGTTTGCTAGTGGCTGCAATAACCTATTTTTTAAAACTAGGCCACAATAACCATGGGCTAATATTTACTGTAGTGACACTGGGCCTCCTATGGGCCATAGAAACACTGGGCCTTCTATGGGCCGTAGAAACAGTAGGCCTTCTATGGGCCATAGAAACAATGGGCCTTCTATGGGCCGTAGAAGCAATGGGCCTTCTACGGGCCGTATCATCAATGGGCCTTATACGGGCCGTATGATCGATTGGCGAAACATGGGCCAATAACAGGCCGCATTATGGCCGCAAACGGGCTAGAGTTGGAATCGCCCGTTCATGGGCCGACCATAATGGGCCATCATTAATAGGCCGTATTTGATGACGCTATGAAAACAGCCCAACGTATTAAAAGACCACAAACCGGCCGACTGTAACCACGGGCTGAATTTGGCCCACAAGCAGAAAATGATAGTAATGGGCCGTAAGTAAACGAATGCTGGAAATGAGCCCAAGAATAAATGGGCTCTGAGAAGGCCAAAAGATAACATGGGCTGGAAACGTCCCATCGGAATAACGGGCCATTAATGGGTATAAAGTGATACACTGTTCATTACAGGACAATTTCACCATGGGCTGTTAATGGGTGTAAAGTGATACACTGTTCATTACGGGCCAGTTTCACCACGGACCGTCAATAGGCCAAGAGTTACATAGGGCCTCATATGGGCCGAAAGACGTCATGGGCCATACATGGGCCAGAAGTGAAAATGGGCTGGAATCATATTGGATGGCCCAGATGACGCTACTGGACCTAATTCGGATAGGGTGTAACGGGCCTTGGGTTAGTGGGTTGTAAATGGGCTATATGCGAACAGGCCGTTAACATGCTTTCCATGGGCCAGTCCACCACCTTTTGACCAAGTCAAATGGGCTGGCCTTTTCACAGGAATGGGCCTCTATTGGGCCGTGCCACGTGTCGATGTATCATAGGCGACTTCTGTCCAATGAGTGGATGACATCTGTCCCAACAATGAGCCGACACGTGTTTCCTCCAGCCAATGATGATTTTACACGTGGAAAATCCCCATTGGTCGGGGCTGTTAACGGGTTATCAGATCCAAATCTGACCTGATAGCATAACAGCGTTCCGTTACGGTGGATGGCACGTGTCGGTCACCCTTGACGAAAGCACTTCTGTGACGCGTGATTTATCGTCACGGAAGTGGACACTTCCGTGATGATAATTTTGGTAATGTCATGGACACTTCTACGACATCACATGTATGACCATCTTGATTCTGTCATAAAATCGTCATGGATGTACATGCATGAAAAAAAACGCGACCTACTGTGACAAACACGTATCATCACGGAAGTGTATTTTTTTGTAGTGGTGATGATCTTCATTATTGGAGCATTGTCCCATGTGAGGAAAGGATGATGGGGACTATGATTCCCCCACAAGTCGGGATGAGAATCTGGACGAAAAAAAGAGGCTATAAAAAAGAAAAGGCCCAAATAAAAAAAGAGAGAAAAAGAGAGAAGGGACAATGTTACTATCCTTTTTCCACACTTGTGCTTCAAAGTAGCACCATGATCTTCATGATAGAGAGTCTCCTATGTTGTCACTTTCATATACTAGTGGGAATTTTCATTATAAGAACTTGGTTTGTATATTCCAATGATGGGCTTCCTCAAAATGTCCTAGGTCTTTGTGAGCAAGCGAGTTGGAGGCACACCCACTTAGTTTCTTTTTGAGCTTTCATATACTTATAGCTCTAGTGCGTCTGTTGCATGGCAATCCCTACTCACTCACATTGATATCTATTGATGGGCATCTCCATAGCGCATTTACACGCCTAGTTGGTGTGAGACTATCTTCTCCTTTTTGTCTTCTCCACAACCACCATTCTATTCCACCTATAGTGTTATGTCCATGGATCACGCTCATGTATTGCGAGAAAGTTGAAAAAGTTTGAAAATACTAAAGTATGAAACAATTGCTTGGCTGAAACCTGGGTTATGCATGATTTAAATATATTTGTGTGATGAAGGTAGAGCATAGCCAGACTATATGATTTTGTAGGGATAGCTTTCTTTGGCCATGTTATTTTGAGAAGACATGATTGTTTTGTTAGTATGCTTGATGTATTATTGTTTTTATGTCAATATTTAACTTTTGTCTTTAATCTTTCGGGACTGAACATTCATGCCACAATAAATAAAAGTACATGGATAAATATGTTAGGTAGAATTCAACATCAAAAATTCTGTTTTTATCATTTACCTACTTGAGGACGAGCAGGAATTAAGCTTGGGGATGCTTGATACGTCTCCAACATATATATAATTTTTTATTGTTCCATGCTATTATATTATCTGTTTTGGATGTTTAATGGGCTTCAATATGCTATTTTATATTATTTTTGGGACTAACCTATTAACCGAGGGCCCAGAGCTAGTTTATGTTTTTTTTGCCTATTTTAGAGTTTTGCAGAGCAAGGAATACCAAACGGAGTCCAAACGGAATAAAACCATCGCGATGATCTTTCTTGGACCGAAAGCAAACCAGAAGACTTGGAGATGACGTTGGAGACGCAATGAGGAATCCACGAGGCAGGAGGGCACGCCCTGGGGGTAGGCGTGTCCCCACCCTCGTGGGCCCCTCGTTGCTCCCCTAACCTAGTTCCTTTGCCTATATATACTCTTATACCCTAAAAACATTAGGGGAGCCACAACACCACTTTTCCACCGCTGCAACCTTCAGTACCCATGAGATCCCATCTTGGGGCCTTTTTCGGCATCCTACCGGAGGGGGGTTCGATCAGGAAGGGCTTCTACATCAACACCATTACCTCTCCGATGAAGCGTGAGTAGTTTACCACAGACCTTCGGGACCATAGTTATTAGCTAGATGGCTTATTCTCTCTCTTTGATTCTCAATACCATGTTCTCCTCGATGTTCTTGGAGATCTATTCGATGTAATATTCTTTTGTGTTGTGTTTGCAGAGATCCGATGAATTGTGGATTTATGATCAAGATTATCTATGAATATTATTTGGTTCTTCTCTGAATTCTTATTTGCATGATTTGATATCTTTGCAAGTCTCTTCGAATTATTGGTTTAGTTTGGCCCACTAGATTGATCTTTCTTGCAATGGGAGAAGTGCTTAGCTTTGGGTTCAATCTTGCGGTGTCCTTTCCTAGTGACAGTAGGGGCAGCAAGGCACGTATTGTATTGTTGTCATCAAGGATAACAAGATGGGGTTTTCATCATATTGCTTGAGTTAATTCCTCTACATCATGTCATCTTTCTTAATGTGTTACTCCGTTCTTATGAACTTAATACTCTAGATGCATGCTGGATAGCGGTCGATGTGTGGAGTAATAGTAGTAGATGCAGGCAGGAGTCGGTCTACTTGACACGAACGTGATGCCTATGTTCATGATCATTTCCTTAGATATCATCATAACTATGTGCTTTTCTATCAATTGCTCGGCAGTAATTCGCCCACCCACCGTAATATTTGCTATCTTGAGAGAAGCCACTAGCGAAACCTATTGCCCCTGGGTCTCTTTTCCATATTATTAAATCTCGTTTACATCTTGCTAGTTTCCGATCTACTATTTTGCAATCTTTACTTTCCAATCTATACACCAAAATACCAAAAATAATTACTTTACCGTTTATCTATCTCTATCAGATCTCACTTTTGCGAGTGGCCATGAAGGGATTGACAACCCCTTTATCACGTTGGTTGCAAGTTCTTGATTGTTTGTGGAGGTATTCGATAACTTGTGCGTCATCTCCTACTGGATTGATACCTTGGTTCTCAAAACGGAGGGAAATACTTATGCTACTTTGCTGCATCACCCTTTCCTCTTCAAGGGAAAACCAACGCAAGCTCAAGAAGTAGCATGGATCTACTGATTCCTTCAGAGGTGGAGGTTTCCTTGCAAAATGGGCCTGCACTTCGGCATGCACGATTTCATCGGTTTCCTCACCGGTTCTCTCATACGGTAACTTTGGAAGAGACATCAGGCTTGGACCAGCTTTGAATTTCTTCCCGCCTCTTGTATTGCTAGCCGCCGGAGCGGCGGTGTCTCTCTTTCATCGTTGGTAATGCGGCGGAGTCCGCTGGCACGCTGGAGGAGGCAGAGGAGGAGGCGGAGTGCTCCAACACGCCGGAGGAGGAGGCAGAGTTCCCTCACACGTCGGAGGAGGCGGATTGCCCCGATCACTCGCCGGAGGAGGAGGCGTCCAGTTTGGAAGCTTGATGTACTCATTTCTCCATAAGCAGGTACTCCTTAAAGCATAAACCAGATGATTCTCCCCTTCACCTGTAGGGTAGTCAATCTCCAACTCCTCAAATCCCTCCATTATTTCATCCACTGTCACAACAGCATAGCCATGTGGAATCAGACGGCAATGAAAAGTTCCCTCAGCTTGAGAGGTACAACAGAGCCCACCGCTGCCTTCAAAGTTAGGTTCTAGCATTTCGTCATTAGCTCGAAATGTTCAGCCTCCGTGATACTACCCACGGGGTAGCGAGGAGCCGTGAAATCAGGTTGAATGAGCTCCATGGAAGCCACGCTACTTCTCTGCTGAGATGGTAGGGTAGCTTCCGGGGCAGCATCAAAGCAAGGATCTTTGTGGTGCTGAGATGGTTGGCCGGTAGCTCACTGGCTCTCAAGTTCCTCTAGCTTTGCTATTCTTGCATTGAGCTTCTGCATTTTGCTTGCTTCCACTTTCCTCTGTCTCTCTCGGCTTCTGTAACAACCACTGTCGGGAAACCCATGCACCCACGGAATGGAGCCTGGTGTGCCTCGTGTTCGTCTAGGGTGCTCAGGATTCTGGAGGGCCTCTGTGAGCTTGTGCTTCTCTCTGTCAGGAATGAGCGTCCCTTCCTGCACTGCCTTGATTGCTGCCTGAAGCTTCTTGACGGGTATTGCAAGTTGGTCATCCGTCCAATGACACTCCCCTGTTTCTGGGTCCAAAGTTCCCCCAACCCTGAAGAACCAAGTCCTTGAACGATCTGGCCAGTGCAATGTTGCTGGTTGGACCCCTTTAGCAAGCAGGTCTTGCTCAGCTTTGTCCAATAACGACTGGGATTTGTAGTAGCCACCTGACCCTGTGTGATGGTGATACAACTTCTTTGCACCATTTTGCTTGTTTGTCACTGAGCTTTTCTTACCCTTCTCCGATTGCTTGTAGGCCACAAATGCGAGCCAGTGATCTCTTATCTTCTCATATCGACCAGTGAATTCTGGAATCTTTGCTTTGTCGACAAACTTTGAGTTCAACTCTTTCTTCTAGATCCTGAATAGTTTTGCCATCTTCTTAAGAGAAAACGCCTTGACCTTTCGCTCTATAACTAGGTTATTCGGCTCCTCCTCTGGCGGTAGGCTGAAATTTGTCATCAGCAAGGTCCAAAGATCATCTTTCTGTCTATCCTGGACATAAGAAGAAGCTTCAGGGTCCTTCGGCTTATTCCATTCTTGGACGCTGATCAGGACGCTGTCCCTAACAACAACTTCGCACTGATGTACGAATGCATTGTTGGTCTGCTTGGGAGCAATCGGTTGCCATCTTTTGTGATTTCTGTGATCGTGAACCTTTCATCCTGGCGCAACCTTTTCTTTGGGCCTCGTCTCCTTACGGAAGTTTGGCTTGATCCGGAGGGCTATAAAAGAAGAAAGAAACGCTAATATATGTACATACCAAAACAATTAATGCATCAAGTCAGCACATGCTGAATTAATTTATATACCTCCCCGTACTTTGCAACAGCTCCCTCCTCCGTTCGGTCACCGGAGGCTTCATCTTGATCTCCTTCCTCCGCCATTCGGTCACCGGAGTCGTCACGATCTCCTTCCTCCTCCATTGTTTTATTGCCGGAGATGGCATCCACTCCTTCTTGACCATCGGTGTCTTTGAGAAACGACAAGGGATCACCTCCGACGAGGATTATATCCCCCAACAACTGTTCTTGTTCTAAGTCTCTTTCCATAGTTTCTGCAAATATTACAACATGGCAATATACAAACATGAGAGATGGATTGGTGGCAAACATAGACCTGGCTAATCACAACAAGGAATCATATGCATATATGAGCAATGGATTAGTTGAGGACACTTTGCAAAAAATAATTGCTATGCAGGGAGGGGTAAACCGACAACGCGGTTTCTTCTAGGGTTTGGGTGGCCCCGAGAGTTGGTCGGGTGAGCGGACCAGGAGTAAATTTGTAACTTCTAACTTGGTAAATTTGGGTAGCCTCGACAACGCTCTTTTAACTCTTTAACTTGGTATATTTGGGTGGCCTCGACAATGCTTCTAGGTTTTGGGGTGGCCTTGACAATGCTCTTTTAACTTGGTAAATTGGGTGGCCTCGACAACTCTTCTAGGGTTTGGGGTGGCCTCGATAATGCTCTTTAACTTGGTAAATTTGGGTGTCCTCGACAATGCTTCTAGGGTTTAGGGTGGCCTCGACAATGCTCTTTTAACTTGGTAAATTTGGGTGGCCTCGGCAACTCTTCTAGGGTTTGGGGTGGCATCGACAACGCTCTTTTAAGTTGGTAAATTTGGGTGGCCTCGACAACACGTCTAGGGTTTGGGGTGTCCTTGACAACACTCTTTTAACTTGATAAATTTGGGTGGCCTCGACAACTCTTCTAGGGTTTGGGGTGGCCTCGACAACGCTCTTTTAACTCATTTAACTCATTTAACTTGGTAAATTTGGGTGGCCTCGACAACTCTTCTAGGGTTTGGGGTGGCCTCGACAACGCTTTTTTTAGTCCCGGTTTGGGTGGACTTGAGAGTTGGTCGGACGAGAGGGGGTTGATCGACGTCCCCCTCATGTCGAAGTTACCTGAGTTTTCTATGAACAAAAAAAAATGGTCGGGCAGGGATGGCGTCGGGGGCGGCGACGAGGAGCTACAGGAAAGAAATGACCAAGTTTTCATACATAATTATATCATCAATCCATCCATCTATATATATGAAAAAAAATTCTATGAACATCAAAAAAATCTATACGCATCAATCCAACCATCCATCCATATACATACATACATACATACATACATACATCTATATATGTGAAAAAATGAAAGAAAAAAATTCTATGAACCTAAAAATTTCTAAGCAGCAGGGGTAGGGGCGGCAGCTTGCGGTGGCAACGCAGGGGGAGGGGGGTAGAGCTCACTGGGGGTGGCGATGAGTGATACATCTCCAACGTATCTATAATTTTTGATGTATTCATGTCATGCTTATAATATTTCTACATGATTTTGGTATGATTTGAGTATAACTAACCCGGACTGACGCTGTTTTCAGCAGAACTACCGTGGTGTTGTTTTTGTGCAGAAATAAAAGTTCTCGAAATGCGCTAAAAATGAGATTTTTTCTGGAAAATATATAAAATACTGGGACCTATAAGGGTGGAGGGCGCCCCCTAGGGTGCGCCCCTGTGCCTCATGGACACCCCATGGGTCCTCATGACTTGTTCTCAATGCCAAACCCTCCTATAAATACAAAAACCCCCAAAACATAACCTAGATCAGGAGTTCCGCAGCCGCAAGCCTCTATAGCCACCAAAAACCTCTCAGGAGCCCGTTCCGGCACCCTGTCGGAGGGGGAATCCATCACTAGTGGCTATCTTCATCATCCCGGCCCTCTCCATGACGAGGAGGGAGTAGTTCACCCTCGGGGCTGAGGGTATGTACCAGTAGCTATGTGTTTCATCTCTCTCTCTCTCTCTCTCTCTCTCTCTCGTGTTCTTGATTTGGCACGATCTTGATGTACCGCGAGCTTTGTTATTATAGTTGGATCTTATGATGTTTCTCCCCCTCTACCTTCTTGTAATGGATTGAGTTTTCCCTTTGAAGTTATCTTATCAGATTGAGTCTTTAAGGATTTGAGAACACTTGATGTATGTATTGCATGTGCTTATCTGTGGTGACAATGGGATATTCACGTGATCTACTTGATGTATGTTTTGGTGATCAGCTTGCGGGTTCAGTGACCTTGTGAACTTATGCATAGGGATTGGCACACGTTTTTGTCTTGACTCTCCGGTAGAAACTTTGGGGAACTCTTTGAAGTTCTTTATGTTGGTTGAATAGATGAATCTGAGATTTTCTGATGCATGTTGTATAATCATACCCACGGATACTTGAGGTGACATTGGAGTATCTAGGTGACATTAGGGTTTTGGGTGATTTGTGTCTTAAGGTGTTATTTTACTACGAACTCCAGGGCTGTTTGTGACATTTACAGGAATAGCCCAATGGATTGATCGGAAAGAATAACTTTGAGGTGGTTTCATACCCTACAATAATCTCTTCATTTGTTCTCTGCTATTAGTGACTTTGGAGTGACTCTTTGTTGCATGTTGAGGGATAGTTATATGATCTAATTATGTTATCATTGTTGAGAGAACTTGCACTAGTGAAAGTATGAACCCTAGGCCTTGTTTCGAAGCATTGCAATACCGTTTACGCTCACTTTTATTATTTGTTACCTTGCTGTTTTTATATTTTCAGATTACAAAACCTATATCTACCATCCATATTGCACTTGTATCACCATATCTTCGCTGAACTAGTGCACCTATACAATTTACCATTGTGTTGGGTGTGTTGGGGACACAAGAGACTCTTTGTTATTTGGTTGCAGGGTTTCTTGAGAGAGACCGTCTTCATCCTACGCCTCCCACGGATTGATAAACGGTAGGTCATCCACTTGAGGGAAATTTGATACTGTCCTACAAACCTCTGCACTTGGAGTCCCAACAACGTCTACAAGAAGAAGGTTGTGTAGTAGACATCAAGCTCTTTTCTGGCGCCGTTGCCGGGGAGGTGAGTGCTTGAAGGTATATCTTTAGATCTTGCAATCTATTTTTTTTGTTTCTTATTTTATCACTAGTTTAGTCTATAAAAGAAAACTACAAAAAAATGGAATTGAGGGTGCCTCATATGCTTCATATTTTTAATATCTTTCGTGAAAATGATGGAAAGGAAAATTGTGCCCAAGTTCCAGAAGAAGAATGCATTAAAATGTTTGGCACTAAATCTTTGAATGATGAGCAAGATTGCAATGTTATTAGTATGAACTCTTTGAACATCCATAGTACTAATGATGATTGCACTAGTCATGATGACAATGTCTCTTATAAGCATGTCAACTTTTGTGGAGTGCATAGAGTTTGCAAGTACACACCAAATAGGGAAGATAGATTTTGCAAGAGGCATAAGTATTTAGAAACTAAATGGTTGCAAGAAAGGCTAGATGTTTGCGCTGAAAATTTAAATTTTCTTAGCCATCCTTGTGAACTTTGCAATGAACGTGGTCATTCAAATATCCAATGCAAATTGTTTCATGATCGAATCATGTCCAAAAATTGTGATGACTTGATTTCCCTTACGCATCATAATGAACTTAGTTTGCTTCTAGGTTATGAAGAAATGAAACGTATAACTAAGGATATTCCAGAATTTGCCGTTGAGAGAGTTCTTGATTTTGATCTAGAGGAAATTTATATGTATTGTGCGGTGAATTGGATTGAAAATCCTTATATTTCCAATTACATAAAGATAAGAAAACAAATAGAATATGAAGATAATACTAATGAAAGGGCTGATATTTCCCAATATCCTCCTATTCTTTCTTATGATGAATCAGGTAACGAGAGGAGTCTTCTATTCAACCAATCTCATTAATAAGGAGCTTCAAAAAGAGGATTAAACCCACACATGATGCGAAGAAGAAAAAGAAAAGACGGAGAAGCAAAGGTAAAAAGGCATCCCTCCCAAATGATGTTGCTCCTATTACTCACTGTGATGATAATAATTGCTATACTATTGGTGCTATCAATACTATTAATGATGAGAGTGATTATGCTTATGATATGAAAAGGCCCAAACTTGTGGATGCTATGTTTGATGAGAATGACATGTTTGAGAATTTATTTGCTGCAATTAATGTTCGTCCCAAGCTTGGGGATGCTAGGATTAATGAAGATGATGTTTTTACTCTCCCAAGTTTTGATGAGCAAACTTATTTTGATGATAGCATGCCTCCTATTTATGATCATTATATTGATGAAAGTGGGTTTGGAAGATTGTCAACTTTAGGAACTAATGATCCCACTATTTTGGTGGATGTTGAATCTTATTGTGATAATTATAAAAGTGGATTTGGAGACGTCATGACTTTATTCAGTAATGATTCCACTATCTTTGAAGAGGTTTCAATTGATTATGATGAGAACAAAGTTGCTACTTATGATGATTATTGTGATGATACTTATGATATAAAAAGTAGTGATGATTATATTTATAAAACTTGTCATGATTATGATTACCCCTTTTCTGAACATTACTCTTTTAATGTGGAAACAATTTATAGTATTCAAGTTTCTTATGATACTCCCAATATTCCGAATGAGAAGAATTTCGCTTATGTGGAGAGTAATAAAATTTCTATGCTTGTGGCTCATGAAAATAATGCTTTATTTGATGATTATATTGTTGAATTCATTCATGATGCTACTGAAAGTTATTATGAGGGAGGAATATATGCTTGTAGGAGTTGCAATAATATCAAGTTTCCTCTCTATGCGTTGAAAATCTTGAAGTTATGCTTGTTTTGCTTTCCTATACTAGTTGATTCTTGTTCCCATAAGTTGTTTGATCACAAAGTCCCTATGCATAGGAAGTGGATTAGACTTAAATGTGCTATTCATATGCTTCATGATGCTCCCGTTATGTTTCAATTCTTATCTTTTATGTGAGCATCATTGTCATCATCATGCCTAGCTAAAAAGGCATTAAAGAAAAGCGCTTGTTGGGAGGCAACCCAATATTTACCCCTACTGTTTTTGTGTGTACACATGATTAAGCTACTGTAGTAATCATGTTTTATAGCTTTTATTTCAATAAGGTGCCAAGTAGAACCTTTGGGAAGACTTGGGTGAAAGTTAATGCGATCTTGCAGTAAAAAACAGAAACTTTGCGCTCACGAGATTAGCTGTAATTTTTTACAGAAGAATGATTTTGAGTTGATTATTTTTGCAGAAGATTAATAGACAAATTCCTCACCTCCACCAATTTATTTCATAATTTTTGAGTTACAGAATTATTCGAGAGTTACAGATTACTACAGACTGTTCTATTTTTGACAGATTCTGTTTTCTATGTGTTGTTTGCTTATTTTGATGAATCTATGAGTAGTATCGGAGGGTATGAACCATAGAGAAGTTGGAATACAGTAGATATTACACCAATATGAATTTATAATGAGTTCACAACAGTACCAAAAGTGGTGATTTATTTTCTTATACTAACGGAGCTTACGAGTTTTGTGTTGAGTTTTGTGTTGTGAAGTTTTCAAGTTTTGGGTAAAGATTCAATGGACTATGGAATAAGGAGTGGCAAGAGCCTAAGCTTGGGGATTCCCAAGGAAACCCAAGGTAATATTCAAGGGCAACCAAGAGGCTAAGCTTGGGGATGCCTTGGATGGCATCCCCTCTTTCGACTTCGTTCATGTGTAACTTTACTTGGAGTTATATTTTTATTCACCAAATGATATGTGTTTTGCTTGGAGAGTCATTTTCTTTTATTTTGTTTTTCTTTATGTTTGAATAAAATACCAAGATCTGAAATTCTTAAATGTTAGAGAGTCTTCGCATAGTTGCATAATTATTCAACTACTCATTGATCTTCACTTATATCTTTTGGAGTAGTCTATCGTTTGCTCTAGTGCTTCACTTATATCTTTTTAGAGCACGGCGGTGATTTTATTTTGAAGAAAAAAATGAACTCTCATGCTGCACTTATATTATTTTGAGAGTCTTTAAAACAGCATGTTAATTTTCTTTGGCTATGAACTTAGTCCTAATACGATAGGCATCCAAGAGGGATATAATAAAAACTTTCATAAAAGTGCATTGAATACTATGAGAAGTTTGATTCCTTATGATTGTTTTGAGATATGATGATGGTGATATTAGAGTCATGCTAGTAAGAGTAGTTGTGAATTTTAGAGATACTTGTGTTAAAGTTTGTGATTCCTGTAGCATGCACGTATGGTGAACCGTTATGTGATGAAGTTGGAGCATGATTTATTTATTAATTGTCTTCCTTATGAGTGGAGGTCGGGATCGCGCGGTGGTTAACTCCTACAAACCCTTCCCCTAGGAGCATGCGTGTGGTGCTTTGTTTTGATGACTTGTAGGTTTTTGCAATAAGTATGTGAGTTCTTTATGACTAATGTTAAGTCCATGGATTATACGCATTCTCATCCTTCCACCATTGCTAGCCTCTCTTGTACCACGCAACTTTCATCGGTACCATACACCCACCATATACCTTCCTCATTACAGCCACCATACCTACCTACTATGGCATTTCCATAGCCATTCCAAGACATATTGCCATGCAACTTTCCACCGTTCCGTTTATTATGACACGCTCCATCATTGTCATATTACCTTGCATGATCATGTAGTTGACATCATATTTATGGCAAAGCCACCGTTCATAATTCTTTCATACATGTCACTCATGAGTCATTGCACATCCCGGTACACCGCCGGAGGCATTCATATAGAGTCATATTTTGCTCTAAGTGTCGAGTTGTAATTCTTGAGTTGTAAGTAAATAAAAGTGTGATGATCATCATTATTAGAGCATTGTCCCAGTGAGGAAAGGATGATGGATACTGTGATTCCCCCACAAGTCGGGATGAGACTCCGGACAGAAAAAATAAAAAATAAAAAAAATAAAAAAACAGGCCAAAAAAGAGAAGGCCCAAAAAACAAAAAAATGAGAGAAAAAGAGAGAAAAAGAGAGAAGGGGCAATGCTACCATCCTTTGACCACACTTGTGCTTCAAAGTAGCACCATAATCTTCATGATAGAGAGTCTCCTATGTTGTCACTTTCATATACTAGTGGGAATTTTCATTATAGAACTTGGCTTGTATATTCCAATGATGGGCTTCCTCAAAATGCCCTAGGTCTTCGTGAGCAAGCGAGTTGGATGCACACTCACTTAGTTTCTTTTTGAGCTTTCATACACTTATAGCTCTAGTGCATCCGTTGCATGGCAATCCCTACTTACTCACATTGATATCTATTGATGGGCATCTACATAGCCCATTGATACGCCTAGTTGATGTGAGACTATCTTCTACTTTTTGTCTTCTCCACAACCACCATATTCTATTCCACCATAGTGCTATGTCCATGGCTCACGCTCATGTATTGCATGAAATTTGAAGAAGTTTGAGAATACCAAAGTATGAAACAATTGCTTGGCTGAAACCGGGGTTGTGCATGATTTAAATATTTTGTGTGATGAAGATAGAGCATAGCCAGACTATATGATTTTGTAGGGATAGCTTTCTTTGGCCATGTTATTTTGAGAAGACATGATTGCTTTGTTAGTCTGCTTGAAGTATTATCATTTGTATGTCAATATTAAACTTTTATTTTGAAACTTACGGATCTTAATATTCCTGCCACAATAAAGAGAGATTACATTGGTAAATAAGTTAGGTAGCATTCCACATAAAAAATTATGTTTTTATCATTTACCTACTCGAGGACGAGCAGGAATTTAGCTTGGGGATGCTGATACGTCTCCAACGTATCTATAATTTTTGATGTATTCATGCGATGTTTATAATATTTCTAGATGATTTTGGTATGATTTGAGTAGAACTAACCTGGACTGACATTGTTTTCAGCAGAACTACCGTGGTGTTGTTTTTGTGCAGAAATAGAAGTTCTCGGAATGCGCTGAAAATCGATGGAAATTTTTTCTGGAAAATATAAAAATTACTGGAACAAAAAGTTATCAGAGAGGAGTCCCGTGGGGCCCGCGAGGGTGGAGGGCGCCCCCTAGGGTACGCCCCTGTGCCTCGTGGATACCCCATGGGTCCTCCTGACTTGTTCTCGACGCCAAACCCTCCTATAAATACAGAAACCCCCAAACTTAACCTAGATCAGGAGTTCCGCCGCCGCAAGCCTTTGTAGCCACCAAAAACCTCTCGGGAGCCCGTTTCGACACCCTGTCGGAGGGACAATCCATCATCGGTGGCCATCTTCATCATCCCGGTACTCTCCAAGACGAGGAGGGAGTAGTTCACCCTCGGGGCTGAGGGTATGTACCAGTAGATATGTGTTTCATCTCTCTCTCTCTCTTGTGTTCTTGATTTGGCACGATCTTGATGTACCGTGAACTTTGCTATTATAGTTGGATCTTATGATGTTTCTCCCCCTCTACCTTCTTGTAATGGATTGAGTTTTCCCTTTGAAGTTATCTTATCGGATTGAGTCTTTACGGATTTGAGAACACTTGATGTATGTCTTGCATGTGGTTATCTGTGGTGACAGTGGGATATTCACGTGATCTACTTGATGTATGTTTTGGTGATCAACTTGCGGGTTCATGGACCTTGTGAACTTATGCATAGGGGTTGGCACACATTTTCGTCTATACTCTCCGGTAGAAACTTTGGGGAACTCTTTGAAATTCTTTGCGTTGGTTGAATAGATGAATCTGAGATTGAGTGATGCATATCGTATAATCATACCCACGGATATTTGAGGTGACATTGGAGTATCTAGGTGGCATTAGGGTTTTGGTTAATTTGTGTCTTAAGGTGTTATTTTACTACGAACTCTAGGGCTGTTTGTGGCACTTATAGGAATATCCCAATGGATTGATCAGAAATAATAACTTTGAGGTGGTTACCCTACAATAATCTCTTCGTTTGTTCTCCGCTATTAATGACTTCGGAGTGACTCTTTGTTGCATGTTGAGGGATTGTTATATGATCTAATTGTGTTATCATTGTTGAGAGAACTTGCACTAGTGAAAGTATGAACCCTAGGCCTTGTTTTGAAGCATTGCAATACCGTTTATGCTCACTTTTATTATTTGTTACCTTGCTGTTTATATATTTTCAGATTACAAAAACCTATATCTACCATCCATATTGCACTTGTATCACCATCTCTTCACCGAACTAGTGCAGCTATACAATTTACCATTGTATTGGGTGTGTTGGGGACACAAGAGACTCTTTGTTATTTGGTTGCAGGGTTGCTTGAGAGAGACCATCTTCATCCTATGCCTCCCACGGATTGATAAACCTCAGGTCATCCACTTCAGGGAAATTTGCTACTGTCCTACAAACCTCTCCACTTGGAGGCCCAACAACGTCTACAAGAAGAAGGTTGTGTAGTAGACAACAATGAGGAGTGTGCGGGCTCGGTGCAGGGCGTCGGGGCAGGGTGTCAGCGTCGGGAGGGTGGCGCAGCAGCCCGGCAGCGTCGGGGCAGGGCGGCGCAGTAGCAGCCTGGCAGCATCAGCGTCAGGATAGGGCGTCGGCGTCGAGAGGAGAATGGGAGGTGTGGGGAAATTTCCTAAGTGTTGGCTTATATAGCCGCCCCTTTAGTTCCGGTTGGTGGCACCAACCGGGACGAAAGGCCCCCTTTAGTCCCGGTTGGTGCCATCAACCGACACTAAAGGTCAATTTCTAGTAGTCCAAAGGGCGGGAAGTAGAGCCCTTTGGTCCCGGTTGATGCCACTGATACGTCTGCGTCGTATCTACTTTTCCAAACACTCTTGCCCTTGTTTTGGACTCTAACTTGCATGATTTGAATGGAACTAACCCGGACTGACGCTGTTTTCAGCAGAACTGGCATGGTGTTATTTTGTGCCGAAATAAAATTTCTCGGAATGATCTGAAAATCCACGGAGAAACTTTTCAGAATTAATAAAAAATACTGGCAAAAGAATCAACGTTAGGGGCCCACACCCTGTCCACGAGGGTGGGGGGCGCGCCCCCTCCCCTAGGGCGCGCCCCCTGTCTCGTGGGCCCCCTGGACGTCCATCGACCTCAACTCCAACTCCATATATTTGCTTTCGTGGAGAAAAAAAATAAGAGAAAAAGTTTCATCGCGTTTTATGATACAGAGCCGCTGCCAAGCCCTAATCTCTCTTGGGAGGGCTGATCGAGAGTCCGTTCATGGCTCCGGAGAGGGGGATTCGTCACCGTCGTCATCATCAACCATCCTCCATCACCAATTTCATGATGCTCACCACCGTGCGTGAGTAATTCCATCATAGGCTTGCTGGACGGTGATGGGTTGGATGAGATTTACCATGTAATCAAGTTAGATTTGTTAGGGTTTGATCCTTAGTATCCACTATGTTCTGAGATTGATGTTGCTATGACTTTGCTATGCTTAATGCTTGTCACTAGGGCTCGAGTGCCTTGATTTCAGATCTGAACCTATTATGTTTTCATGAATATATGTGAGTTCATGATCCTATCTTGCAAGTCTATAGTCACCTATTATGTGTTATGATCCGACAACCCTGAAGTGACAATAATCGGGAAACTTCTCAGTGATGACCGTAGTTTGAGGAGTTCATGTATTCACTATGTGTAAATGCTTTGGTACGGCACTGTATTAAAAGGAGGCCTTAATATCCCTTAGTTTCCATTAGGACCCCGCTGCCACGGGAGGGTAGGACAGAAGATGTCATGCATGTTCTTTTCCATAAGCACGTATGACTATATTCGGAATACATGCCTACATTACATTGATGAACTGGACCTAGTTCTGTGTCACCCTATGTTATAATTGTTACATGATGAACCGCATCCGACATAATTATACATCACTGATCCAATGCCTACGAGCTTTTCACATATTGTGCTTTGCTTATTTACTTTACCGTTGCTGCTGTTATAACTACTACAAATCTGCTACTTTTACTTTTGCTACTGTTACCGTTACTTCCATACTACTTTGCTACTAAATACTTTGCTGCAGATACTAAGTTATCCAGGTGTGGTTGAATTGACAACTCAACTGCTAATACTTGAGAATATTCTTTGGCTCTCCTTGTGTCGAATCAATAAATTTGGCTTGAATACTCTACCCTCGAAAATTGTTTCAATCCCCTACACTTGTGGGTTATCAAGACTATTTTCTTGCGCCGTTGCCAGGGAGCATAGCTCTATTCTTTGAGTCACTTGGGATTTATATCTGCTGGTCACTATGAGGAACTTGAAAGACGAAAGAACTAAGATTTATCCCTCAAATACGAGGGGAGGTAAGGAACTGCCATCTAGCTCTGCACTAGATTCTCCTTCTATTATGAGTAAATTTGCGACACCTAAACCTGCTTCTGCTATTAATTTTGATATGTCGCATTGTTATTGATGATGCCACTTCTACTATGCATGATACTTATGATGAAACTACTTCTATGCTTGATACTACTGTGCCATTAGGTGAATTTCTTGATGAACAACTTGCTAGGGCTAGAGAAAATGAAATTCTTGAAACTGATATTATTGAAGATATTGATGATGAAGGTTCTCCCCTTAAATATTAAGGGACAATTGCATTTTTACCCCTAGTTGGTTCCTACCCACGGGTTTTGCCCTTACTTTTTGAGCTTGCTCAATTTTGCCCTTACTTTTTCCATCGAGATCCCTCGAATGCCCTTTGACCGTTTGACCAAAACTTTGAAAATTCATAACTAATTCATATGAACTCAGAAAAATGCAAATAAGATATCAAAATGTTCAGATAAACATTACCTTTATGGGCATATCATTTGCATTCAGGACAAAAGCATCATTTAAACTACTCGAGGTAATTAATATTATTAACATTATTAAAAAAAAATAGGTATAAACAATATTTTTTTCGTGAATAAAAATTATATGCAAATGTAGGTGATGTTTTCTGAGCATCCTAATACCTTATTTGCATTTTCCTGAGTTTGTATCAACTTGTTATGAAGTTTCCAAATAATGGTCAAAGTCATTAGAGCATTCATAACAAGTTGATACAAACTCAGAAAAATGCAAATAAGTTATCAGGATGTTCAGAAAACATCACCTACATTTGCATGTATTTTTTATTCATGAAAAAATATATTGTTTATACCTATTTATTTTTAATAATGTTAATAACATTAATTACCAGGGGTAGTTTAAATGATGATTTTGTTCTGAATGCAAATGATATGCCCATAAAGGTAATGTTTATCTGAACATTTTGATATCTTATTTGTATTTTTCTGAGTTCATATGAATTAGTTATGAATTTTCAAAGTTTTGGTCAAACGGTCAAAGGGCATTCGAGGGACCTTGATGGAAAAAGTAAGGGCAAAACTAAGCAAGCTTGAAAAGTAAGGGCAAAACCCGTGGGTAGGAACCAACTAGGGGTAAAAATGCAATTATCCCAAATATTAATGGCATGTTGTTCCTGAGGGTTATGTTATGGATGAAGAAACTGCTAGAGATTTTCTTGCTTGCAATGATAGATTTGATCTTAAGAAATTATTAGCTAAACTGAAACAGAAAACTCTGAATGCTAGAATGAAATATGACCCTGCTTTTGATACTTCACCTATCTTTGTTACTGATAAGGATTATGAATTCTCTGTCGATCCTGAGATAATTACTTTGGTTGAATCTGATCCTTTCTATGGCTATGAATCTGAAACTGTTATAGCACATCTTACTAAATTGAATGATATAACCACCCTGTTCACTAATGATGAGAAATCTCGCTACTATTATATCCTTAAGATATTTCCGTTCTCATTAAAGGGTGATGCTAAAACTTGGTTTAATTCTCTTGATCCTGGTTGTGTGCGTAGTCCCCAGGATATGATTTATTACTTCTCTGCTAAATGTTTCCTTGCTCATAAGAAACAAGCTGCCTTGAGGGAAATATATAATTTTGTGCAAATTGAAGAAGAGAGTCTCCCACAAGCTTGGGGGAGGCTTCTCCGATTACTTAATGCTTTGCCTGATCATCCTGTTAAGAAAAATGAAATACTTGATATCTTTTATAATGGACTAACTGATTCTTCCAAGGACCACTTGGATAGTTGTGCTAGTTGTGTTTTCAGGGAAAGAACAGTCGATCAAGCTCAATTGCTATTGAATAATATGCTACCTAATGAAAAATAATTGGACTCTTCCTGAGCCAATTCCTGAGCCAATTCCTAAACCAACTCCGAAGAAGAGGGGTGTTCTATTTCTTAGTCCTGAAGATATGCAAGAGGCAAAGAAATCCATGAAAGAAAAAAGTATTAAAGCTGAAGATGTTAAGAATTTACCTCCTGTTAAAGAAATGCATGGTCTTAATATACCACCTATTGAAGAAACACATGGTCTTGATAACCCGACACAGGTAGTAAAGGTAAATTCTCTCTATAGGTATGATAAAGTTGAAATCCCGTCTACTAAGTTTGCTAGCCAATGCTTGGATGAATTTGATGACTTTATGGCTAGACAAGAAAATTTCAATGCTTATGTTGGTAGAGAATTAAAGAGTAATGCTTACATGATTGGACGCTTGAGTGATTATATGGCTAGAGTTAAAGGTGAACTTAAACTCATTAGTAAATATGCTTCTATGGTTATCACTCAAGTAGAACAAGTACTTAAAGCTCAAAGTGATTTTCTCGATGAATTAAATAATAAACATGATTTTGCTGTTCGAGTGGCTACTAGAACGGGTAAAATGACTCAGGAACCTTATCTTGAAGGCCACCCTAAGAGAATTGAGCAAGATTCTCAGAGAAATAATGTAGATGCACCTAGTCCTTATAAAAAGAAGAAAAAGAAAAATGATAGGACTTTGCATGCTTTTAGTGAACCTGTTGTAGACACACCTGAGATTCCCAATGATATTTCTATTTCTGATGTTGAAACACAATCTGGTGATGAACATGAACCTAGTGATAATTTTAATGATAATATTCATGTTGATGCTCAACCTAGCAATAATAATGATGTAGAAATTGAACCTGTTGTTGATCTTGATAACCCACAATCAAAGAATCAACATTATGATAAGAGAGACTTTGTTGCTAGGAAGCACGGTAAAGAAAGAGAACCATGGGTTCAGAAACCCATGCCTTTTCCTCCTAAGCTATCCAAGAAAAAGGATGATGAGCATTTTGAGCGCCTTGCTAAAATGATTAGACCTATCTTTTTGCGTATGCGTTTGACTGATATGCTTAAAGTAAATCCTTATGCTAAGTACATGAAAGATATTATTACAAATAAAAGAAAGATACAGGAAGCTAAAATTTCCACCATGCTTGCTAATTACACTTTTAAAGGTGAAATACCTAAGAAACTTGGAGATCCAGGAGTACCAACTATACCATGCTCCATTAAAAGAAACTATGTTAAAATTGCTTTATGTGATCTTGGAGCCGGTGTTAGTGTTATGCCTCTCTCTTTATATCGTAGACTTGAATTGAATAAGTTGGCACCTACTGGAATATCTTTGCAAATGGCTGATAAATCAACTGCTATACCTGTCGGTATTTGTGAGGATGTGCCTGTTGTGGTTGCAAACGTTACTATCTTAACGGACTTTGTTATTCCTTATATTCCCGAGGACGATAGTTTGTCGATTATCCTTGGTAGACCCTTTTTGAATACTGCAGGGGCTGTTATTGATTGCAACAAAGGCAATGTCACTTTTAATGTTAATGGTAATGAGCATACGGTACACTTTCCGAGGAAACAACCTCAAGTTCATAGCATCAATTCTATTGGAAAAATTCTAACTATTATTATTGGAGGTTTTGAATTTCCTCTTCCTACTGTCGAGAAGAAATATGATATTCTTATTATAGGGGATGTGCATATCCCCGTTGAGGTAAGCTAGTGTTATTTCGAAATTTCTCCAGTTTCATGCGATTCGGAATGAGTTTGTTAACAAGCCTTGATCAACCTTGTTAGTGGATTCCTTTTGATGAGCATGAGATGGATGAAATTAGAAGGCACGACCTTCTGTACCCTCCTTCTACTTTCTGTTATTTAGATTAAATAAAGTAAAAATAGTATTTTCTGTCTGTTTTCCGAATTATCCATGCAATAAAAAATACCCCGAAAATAAAAGTTCTCCAAATGCCCTGCAAATTTAATATGGTTTTTCTAAAATATTTGAGAATATTTGGCACAGAGAACACAGCAGGGGGAGCTGGCACCTGGCCACGAGGGTCCAGGGTGTGCCCCTGCGCCGTGGGCCCATAGTGGCCCCCTCCACTTATTCCTGCACCCACACACTTCATCTTCCTCCCAAAAAATCAGCATCCAGCTCAAGCACGAGTTCTAGCTCATTTTGCTACCATTTTCGATCTCCTTGCTCAAAGCTCCATTCACAAAACTGCTTTGGGGGATTGTTCTTTGGTATGTGACTCCTCCAATGGTCCAATTAGTTTTTGTTCTAGTTCTTTATTCATTGCAAATTTTTGCTGCCTAGGTGACCCTGTTCTTGAGCTTGCATGTCAAATTTATATGGTCCCAAGTAATTATAATGCATGATATAGTCTCTAGGCACTTGTGGGAGTAGTTGCTATCAGTTTTGTTGAGTTTTGTTCACTTTTATTTTGAGTTACTAATAATTTCAGAAATTTTCAGAAAAAGATGAAGAGATTTTTCTTGAGGGGCTCTTCTAGCCAAGGCTCTAAGGATAAGCATGCTAAGGAGAATGAAACGCCCAAGTATAATCTCCCTCGTATGGCGGAAGTACAGCCGTGTGAATGGCCTTGTGATGATTTCTTGAGAGCAGTCGGGATTCATGATGATTTTTATTCGTTGGTTGATAATGCGGGCCTCACCGACTTCCTCCACGACGAAATCAAACAGTATCTCTTACTCACCAATACTTTCGTGCAAAATTTTCTACTTTTATCCTAAGAAATCACCTCCTTCAGTAGAGTTTCATTTATATGATGTGGCTAGGGAGATGTCACTATATGAATTTTGCGCGGTTTGCAAGATACCTTTCGGGGGCAGCTTAGAGGAACCACATCGTAAATATGTGGATGGATTTATTGATATTATTACTGTAGGGGAAACGAGGAAGGTTTCCGATGCAAGAATTACTAGCATACGTTTTCCTATTTTATGCTACTTTGCAATATTTGCTAGTCGATGCTTAATTGGTCGCGGAAACTGTGGAAACCTTAGTGTTCCTAATATTGTTATTTTGTTCCATGCTTTATTTCGTCATAACTCTGTTAGTATGGGCGCTATTATTGCTAAACGATTAAGTCTGAACCGTACAAAGGGCCCCATCTTTGGAGGTATCTATATTGCACGCCTTGCTAAACATTTCACGATACCTATTAGGCATTTTGAGAAAGAGGAAAAACTATTGCCTCCTACTTTTCTAGATTATAAGAGCATTGTAGCACATGAGTTTATTGTTAAAAATGATGAGAATATGCTTAAGTATAATTTGATATTTCATAAGAAACATAGTGAGACTATTATCTTGCCTGTGCCCTCTTTGTTTGATTTAACTGCAGGCCCTTACCTCGTCTTGCCGGAGGCCATTTATGCGTACCGAGGCCAGACATCAGCTCCAGAGCCTGAGCCGGAACAACCACTTGACCCTTATCGTCCATCATTTTACTAGTAGGATCCGATGGAGATCGCCAGCCAGTGATACCCTGATGACACTCCTCAGTACACCGGAAAGAGTAGTCGCGATCCATGGGCATAGACCAACTTAGGCCAAAAGCCTAAGCTTGGGGGAGTACGTATTTCTCACCGACATTACATTCATGTTCACACACTCATTCTAGTTGTCGGTGCTCATACTTTTTCATTGTACTCTCCATGCTAGTTTATTTCTTTTCTTGCGTTCTTCTTGTGTGTTTGAATAATCTTAAGAAAAATCAAACAAATTAGTTAGCTTACTTTCCATGCTTGTAGTAGTAATTAAAATAAAACCCAAAAATATTTCCCGTTCTTTTCTTTTGCTTGTTGGGAGCTTCCCCGTGTAAATAGTTTTATTTCTTTTCTTTCCTTTGGGGGTCGAGTGGAGAAGACCATAATGAAAATGTTTAAGTGGCTCTCATATGCATGATTGTTGATTTAACCAAGAGCCCATATTACCTTGTCTTCTCCCTTGAATTGAATGCTTGCAGATTCCAGCTTAGTCCAATGCACGTGCACTATTATTAATATACACACCATTCGGTCGTGCAAGTGAAAGGCTATAATGACTATATATGATGAAATGATTGAGATGAGAAAAGCTGGTATGAACTCAACCTACCTTGTTTTTGTAAATATGATTAGTTCATCATTCCTGATTCAGCCTATTATGAATAAACATGTTTGCAATGACAATTGGAGACTATAGTTGATTATGCGATGCTTAATTAGCTAGGAGCTTATAATGGTTTACCTTGCATGCCAACATGCTATTAAAATGATTGTGATGTGGTATGATAGGCTGGTATCCTCCGTTGAATGATTCGAGTGACTTGACTTGGCACATGTTCACACATGTAGTTGAAACAAAATCAACATAGCCTTCATGATATTTATGTTCATGGTGCATTATATCCTACTCATGCTTGCACTCAGTGTTGATTAATTTTAATGCATGTTCATGACTGTTGTCGCTCTCTAAGTTGGTCGCTTCCCAGTCTCTTTCTAGCCTTCACCTGTACTAAGCGGGAATACTGCTTGTGCATCCAAACTCCGTAAACCCCAAAGTTATTCCATATGAGTCCACCATACCTTCCTATATGCGGTATCTACCTACCGTTCTAAGTAAATTTGTATGTGCCAAACTCTAAACCTTCAAATGAAATTCTATTTTGTATGCTCGAACAACTCATCTATCAACTAGGGTTGTCTGTATCTTCCATGTTTGGCAGGTTATTCTCAAGAGGAGTGGACTCCGCTCCTCATTTTCGAGAAAATGGCTGGTCACCGGGATGCCCAGTTCCATGCTCAAATCAAATCAAATCAAAATAATTGCAAGAAAAACTCCCCCAGGATTATTGTTAGTTGGAGGCACCCGTTGTTTCGGTCAATCCATGGATTGATGCTTGTTGGTGGTGGGGGAGTATAAACTTTACCATTCTGTTTGGGAATCGCCTATAATGTGTGTAGCATGGAAGATATCGAGATCTCTTAGTTTTTATGTTGACAGTGAAAGTATACCGCTCAAAATGTTATTTATCTCTATTTCAAAATCAAGCTTTGGCACCTCTACAAATCCCTGCTTCCCTCTGCGAAGGGCCTATCTATTTACTTTTATGTTGAGTCATCACCCTCTTATTAAAAAGCACCCGCTGGAGAGCATCGTTGTCGTTTGCATGCATTACTATTAGTTTATGTTGGGCATGACTATGACTGGATCTCTTTTACCATGAATTACAATGTTTAGTCAGTCCTTGATCTTTAAAGGTTCTCTGCATTTATGTTTTGCGGTCTCAGAAAGGGCTAGCGAGATACCATCTTGTTATATCATATTATGATTGTTTTGAGAAGGTGTTGTCATCCGAGATTTATTATTATTGCTCGCTAGTTGATTATGCCATTGATATGAGTAAACATGAGACCTAAGTGTTATTGTGAATATGGTTAGTTCATAATCTTTGCTGAAAACTTGAATGTTGGCTTTACATATTTGCAACAACAAGAGCAAACAGAGTTTGTAAAAGTTTTTCTTTATCACTTTCAGTTTGTCAGCTGAATTGCTTGAGGAAAAGCAAAGGTTTAAGCTTGGGGGAGTTGATACATCTCCGTCGTATCTACTTTTCCAAACACTTCTTCCCTTGTTTTGGACTCTAACTTGCATGATTTGAATGGAACTAACCCGGACTGGCGCCGTTTTTAGCAGAACTGCCATGGTGTTATTTTTGTGCAGAAATAAAAGTTCTCGGAATAATCTGAAAATCCACGGAGCAAATTTTCAGAATTAATAAAAAATACTGGCAAAAGAATCAACGTCAGGGGGCCCACACCCAGTCCACGAGTGTGGGGGCGTGTCCCCTGCCTCGTGGGCCCCCTGTACATCCACCGACCTCAACTCCAACTCCATATATTTGCTTTTGCGGAGAAAAAAAATTAGAGAGAAAGTTTCATCGTGTTTTACGATATGGAGCTGCCGCCAAGCCCTAATCTCTCTTGGGAGGGCTGACCTGGAGTCCGTTCGGGGCCCCAGAGAGGGGGATTCGTCGTCGTCGTCATCATCACCCATCCTCCATCACCAATTTCATGATGCTCACCGCCATGCGTGAGTAATTCCATCATAGGCTTGCTGGACGGTGATGGGTTGGATGAGATTTACCATGTAATCAAGTTAGTTTTGTTAGGGTTTGATCCCTAATATCCACTCTGTTCTGAGATTGATGTTGCTATGACTTTTCTATGCTTAATGCTTTTCACTAGGGCCCGAGTGCCATGATTTCAGATCTGAACCTATTATGTTTTCATGAATATATGTGAGTTCTTGATCCTATCTTGCAAGGCTATAGTCACCTATTATGTGTTATGATCCGACAACCCCGAAGTGACAATAATCGGGATACTTCTCGGTGATGACCGTAGTTTGAGGAGTTCATGTATTCACTATGTGTTAATGCTTTGCTCCGGTACTCTATTAAAAGGAGGCCTTAATATCCCTTAGTTTCCATTAGGACCCCGCTGCCACGGGTGGGTAGGACAAAAGATGTCATGCAAGTTCTTTTACATAAGCACGTATGACTATATTCGGAATACATGCCTACATTACATTGATAAACTGGAGCTTGTTCTGTGTCACTCTATGTTATAACTGTTACATGATGAACCGCATCCGACATAATTATCCATCACTGATCCAATGCCTACGAGCTTTTCACATATTGTGATTTGCTTATTTACTTTACCGTTGCTGTTGTTATAACTACTACAAATTTGCTACTTTTACTTCTGCTACTGTTACTGTTACTTCCATACTACTTTGCTACTAAATACTTTGCTATAGATACTAAGTTATCCAGGTGTGGTTGAATTGACAACTCAACTGCTAATACTTGAGTATATTCTTTGGCTCCCTTTGTGTCGAATCAATAAATTTTGGTTGAATACTCTACCCTCGAAAACTGTTGCGACCCCCTACACTTGTGGGTTATCAGCCACCAACCAGGAGGAAAGGGGTGCATTGGTCCCGGTTGGTGCCACCAACCGGGATGAAAGGTGGGCATTGGTCCCGGTTGGTGCCACAGTTGGTGGCTAGAACCGGGACAGAAGACTGGCCTTTGGTCCCGGTTCCAGCCACCAACCGGGACTAAAGGTGTTGGGCCAGGAGCGAGGCCCATTGGTCCCGGTTCGTGTCTGGAACCGGGACCAAAGGTGTCAGACGAACCGGCCAATGGCCCCCGAGGCCCGGCCGGCGCCCTGGCCTCACAAACCGAGACTGATGCAACCTTTGGTCCCGGTTCGTGAGTGAACTGGGATTAATGCCCTTACCCAGGTCTCAACCAAAGCCCTGTTTTCTACTAGTGCTAGCTCATGTTCTTGAGTTCTTTTAGCCATGTATTCCATATTTCGAAAGATGTGCGTAATCTCCGAACTTGCGTCCCATCTATAGTCCACCCCTCGCTTTCATTGAGGTCCTCTTCAGAAACTAAGTGTAATTGAAGGTGACCTATTGGTTCAACCGGAACAACACAATATGATCAATGAATACATGTCATCCTCAAACTATAGTTATTCCCATTGAAATCCAAGATTGTCACCATTGGGGTCTCCAGTTCAAAATTATACTAGGCGCATATGACTTGAAGCAAAAATATTACAAATACATAAATACTTCATATATGAAATCATATTACTCAGACCCTAGTAATAAGTATTGCGCACAACAAAGTCATAGCAATATCAATTCTTGAAGAGTCATAATACTAGGGATCATTCTCCCATCAACCTAATGTTTATTAATTACATAATGGATCTCATCCCATTCTCATCCATTCCTACACATGGTCAGGGAGAACATGAAGGCGATGTAGTAGAAGGAGTTGATGGTGAAGTTTCCCCCTCTTCGGAGGCTAGGGTTTGGCTTCCAGTAGCACCCTAGGAAGATGGACAACGATGGCGCTTCCACCTTGATTAAAAATTCCAGATAAATAAGAGGGGGTATTTTCCTAAGTGAAGATAGAGGGAGAGTGTCGGTGTCAAAACCGGCGGATCTCGGGTAGGGGGTCCCGAACTGTGCGTCTAGGCGGATGGTAACAGGAGACAAGGGACATGATGTTTTTACCCAGGTTCGGGCCCTCTTGATGGAGGTAAAACCCTACTCCTGCATGATTAATATTGATGATATGGGTAGTACAAGAGTAGATCTACCACGAGATCAGAGAGGCTAAACCCTAGAAGCTAGCCTATGGTATGATTGTTGTTCTCGTACGGACTAAAACCTCCGGTTTATATAGACACCGAAGAGGGCTAGGGTTACACAGAGTCGGTTACAATGGGAGGAGATCTACATATCCGTATCGCCAAGCTTGCCTTCCACGCCAAGGAAAGTCCTATCCTGACACGGGACAAAGTCTTCAATCTTGTATCTTCATAGTCCAGGAGTCCGGCCAAAGGTTATAGTCCGGCTACCCAGACACCCCCTAATCCAGGACTCCCTCAGTAGCCCCTGAACCAGGCTTGAATGACGACGAGTCCGGCGCGCAGATTGTCTTCGGCATTGCAAGGCAGGTTCCTCCTCCGAATACTTCATAGAAGATGTTGAACACAAGGATAGTGTCCGGCTCTGCAAAATAAGTGCCACATACCACCGTAGAGAGAATAATATTTGCACAAATCTAATATGTTGACGTATTCCGCAGTGTGACATCACGCCACGGCCAAGCCTTTATTTGAATCGTTTTACCGTCCCACCTCAGCGTGTTTAGCTAGGTGGTTTCCTTGGCATGTCTTGTCGAAGCAGAGATCGTGTCCCCTTATTCCGGGATTCTCATCAATACGGGCGTGGGTAACCCAACCGTGCCATTAATCACAACGCTTGGGAGATAAGCGAGTTTTACCAGGCTGGTGGGGGCACATAGTTTCGTCCGCCCATATAAGGGGATAAGGATCCACCTTTTTCATCTACGCCTTCTTCCTCCTTCGCTTATCCATTTCCGCGCACTCGAGCTCCAGCGCCCAAGTCCGCACTTCCCACCTCGACCTTCTCCAGCCATGTCCGGAGCGGGAGGCAGGTGGATGTCCTCCTCCATCATGGAGGGGCACATCAAAAAGTTGAGGAAAGCCGGATACTTGTCCAACGACATTGCGCATCGACTTCCCGACGAGGGGCAGCTCGTCCCCACCACCAGGCCCCATGAGAGGGTGGTGTTCCTCCCCCATTTCCTCCGTGGACTGGGCTTCCCACTCCACCCATTAGTCCGGGGGCTCATGTTCTACTACAGCCTGGATTTCCACGATCTAGCCCCGAACTTCATCCTCAACATCTCGGCGTTTATCGTCGTGTGCGAGGCCTTCCTCCGCATCAAGCCCCATTTCGGCTTATGGCTGAAGACCTTCAATGTCAAGCCGAAGGTAGTGGGCGGCCAGCAAGCAGAGTGCGGTGGCGCCATGGTGGGCAAGATGCCCAACGTCATATGGCTCGAGGGCTCCTTCGTGGAAACCATCAAAGGGTGGCAATCGGGGTGGTTCTACATCACCGAGCTGCGTGACCCTGAATGGGCAGTGGCCCTCGAATTCCAATCTGGCTTCCCCACACGGATCACCACTTGGAAAGAGAAGGGCCTGTGTCAAAGAGCATGACCGGACTCCAAACCTGCGTCCAAAACCTGGTGGACAGGAAGGTTAAACTTGTGAACGTAGTCCTGGTCATGCTCTTCCGTCGAATCGTCCCGTGTCAACGACGAGCTTTTAACTTGTGGGAGTTTGACCCGGCCCAGCACCAAACTTTGACCAGGCTCTTTGACACAACGCACGAGGATGCCTGGAAGGTGCTATTCAAGGGCACTGAGGTTCCCCCTCCCATTACCGAGGATCGTGGATTCTGCGCGAATCGCCAAGCCAGCGTAGTAAGCTTGTTTTACCCTTTACGAGATACTTGTTTTTCATAGTTTGACTCTATGCGGGATCTAAGCTCCCGTTCCTTTGACAGGACTGGCAGAAGAAGACCGGACAGATCGACTATCCGGCTCGTTTGCCCGAAGGCCCAGCAGATGCCCGCTTGGCGAAGCTGCTGGTCCCGGCACCTTACGTGGTGCCGGAGAAGAAGGCCAAGAAGAAGGCCACGGGAACTCGAAAGAGTTCCCGGCGCCCGGTGGTGTCAGATTCATCGTCCGATGACTCCAAAGTGCACTCCTCCCATGAAGACGAGGAGGAGGAAGAAGAGGCCTCTCCCCTCTAGCGGGGAGAGGAAAGAAAAGGAAGGCCACCCAACTAGGGGGGCCGGAGGGTCCAAGAAGGGAAAGACCTTCCTCCGGACTACTCCACCAGCGCCGACGACGGCGAAGAGGAGTGGCCATCCAGGGCCAAGCCCCTGGAAAAATTGTAAGTATCCGGATACCAGAATAACTCATGGCGTTCCTTTATTACACAGTATCTTCTGACACCGAATATAATCATGCAGTCCGCCCAAGACCCGGCTTGACGCTTCGTTGAGCGGCTCCCTGGATTCGTCGGATGTGAATAGTCTTTCACTCCCGACTGCTACCTCCCCTCGCCCTATGGATGATGCTGAGGTGGAGTCCCAAAAGGGGCCAAGCCAGGAGGAGGTGGTCCTGGAGGCGCCGCAAGGCGACCTCCCGGACTCCAGGCGCGAAGGGGATAGAACCCCAAAGGGCTCTAAGTCCGGCCCTGGGCCGGACACCGCACCGGAACCTTCAGTGGTTCCAGAGTCCGGCAGGCGGCCCCCTAGCAAGAGGGGCAAGCCTACGACGCCGGTGACCTCCGTCCAACCGGAGGCACCAGATAATTTGCTGGAGGTGCTTAACGGCGCCTCCATTAACGAGGAGCACCGCACTATTCTGAGTGCGGTGATCCAGAAGGTTTAGTCTGCCAAGAGTGGGCTGACGGAAGCCTGTGCCAGCCTTCTAACAGGCTTTGAGGTATGTATTTAAGATATGTAAAAATATTACCACATAGACAGTAGCCCCTGATGCTCAGTTTGGTGTTCGGAAAGAAAAGCCGAACTGAGGATCTAAAAGATATACACAGGAGTCTAACATAAGTATGTCAATATGGGAATGCAGGCTGCACTGCTGACTTCTGCCGCACTGACTGCGGAGGTCGATGCATTGAAGCAGAGCCTCGAGCGGTCCGAGAACGAGCTCGGCCTTGCCAAGAAGCAGCTCGAGGACAAGGAAGGTAAGTAATACCTTATGTAAGTATATAAAAAGATCTGGTTGCAAATAATGACAGGACTAACGTGAGTATTACAGGGGCCACAACCGAGGTGGCGACCCTGAACGAAGCGATGTCCAAGGCCGGAGAAAATGCGGCCGTGGAGCGCACCGAGCGAGAAAATGAGGAGGCGCGGGTGGCGGAGGTGCGGCAAGAGCTCCACGCTCTCGTGAAAAAACACGAGAGTTTGGAGCTTGACTCAAAGACTCGAGAGTTCGAGCTCGCCTCGGCCCTTGAGAGCACCAAATCTACCAAGGCCGAAGCCCAAAAATCCCTCCAAGAAATTGAGGCGATGAAGAAGATAGCGGCGGGTAAGGCATTCTTTATGCAAAGCACGCACGTGAAAGTGAATTACTTGTTACTTACCCAAGTCCGGAGCTCTCCAGGAGCATTCGCAGATCTGCCCCGTAGTGTGTTCGACGCTGCCGTATTCTACCGAGCCGAGGAAGGGAGCTCGACGGAGAAGGTGTTCTGGTCCCAGTATGTTGAGGCCGGACACCCGGTGCCCTTGAGAGACCAGCTGAAGCAGCTGGTCGAGCTCCATAAGGTAGCCGAACAGGCCATGAAGGGCCTTATAGTCCGGCTATGGCCTGGGGAGGTCCTTCCTGGGAGCTACTTTGGGTTGGTGAGGCGGCTGGCGGATGCCTGTCCACGGCTTGAAGTCATCAAGCACTCTGTATGCATCGAAGGCGCCCGTAGGGCCCTTGCCCGTGTTAAAGTACACAGGGGCAAGATGGATGCTGAGAAGCTGGTAACAGATGGGCCACCGGAGGGCAAGGAGCATCGCAAGCCCGAGATGTATTATGAGGGCGTCCTAAAGGGTGCCCACCTTGTGGCGGATGAATGTTCCAAGGATGTAATTTTTGAGTAAACTCGCTCGTGTTATCCTGTGCGCTGAAAACTTGTTCATATGCGCTAAGCAACGCTTTTTGAATTTAAAATATTACCTTATGTGCGGCCGTTTATTAAATCTGAGAGATGGCGAGTCGTCGGCTTCTACCCCCATGCCACGAGTGCTGGGGTGTTCGGGATAAACCTGAGCGCTCTTGTTCCCATTCTTGGGTCCTTCGAGGGAGGCGCTCAGCACAATGAACAAGGCAATCGGACTATAGTGCTTTATCACTCTCACTTAGCCATAGAATTCTATAATTTTAAATTTCGGCGAAGCCCCTAGTATTCGGAAGACCGAGTTCGGGGCGCTATCCATGCCTAGGCCGGACAAAGCCAGCTCCTTGCTCTAAGCGGCATAAGTCTTTAGGGACTCGAAACCTCTCGAACAGCGACCAACTCTCGCCCTATCATGACGGTCAGTTTTAGCTTTCTCTACTGAGGTGTTTAACCCAGCTCAACTGGGGCACAATCGTAGTAGTTCTCCCAGCGCCACCTTAGCCGATATAACAGAACATAAGGTACCCAAACATGGGAGCCAGGCAAACCCAACTATTGACCCAAGACATGATTCGGAGCTGATGCATATAATGCTATAAGTTCGGGGTGCCGCACTCGTGAGAGTGTTCGGACTTCTCACACCATATTCTGGGGTACTTAAGCCCCTGGTGCATTGGCCGTACCAAAGTGTACGGTTGCATAATGTCATAACTGAACGTATTTACATAAAAAAATGGATGCAATAATAGACAAGAGCTATGCATTGTTTATTAAAAGGCTGCTGTGAAAGCGGAACGATACAAATAGTGCGATAAGCAAGAGATGGGATTATTTGGCATGTCCCCCTCCAGGGGCAAGCTGCGAGACTTTATGTAAGACAGGTATTTAGCTCGTTATAGAGACCACCTGGACATTCGACGTAGCTTGCTGCCACCCTGGCTGTTGCATCGTGTGTTCGGCGATTGTACTGCCGGGCAGGCCTTCCGGAGAGTGGAATCCTGAAAGTAAAAAAAAGAATGACCAAATCGGGAGCCCCTAGTGCGGTTGAGCCGCATTTGGGCGTGGCGTGGTTGTGCCCCTCCCCTTATGCCCATGGTATTTCTACAGCGTAGTTATGTACGCGTAGTACTGGTTTCGCAATTTCGCGAGGGCTGGGGTTGGGGTCGCACTGCTACGCTTGCTCGGAACGTGCTAGGCGGTCTTGTTGTAGGTTACTCTGGGCATGCTTGATGATGTCCAGACGTTTAATAGCCGTACTGGAGAATTGCCTTGTGAGGCTACTTTGTACTTCCGCCGCGAGGGCCGCCGTATGCTCCTCCGTTCGGAGAGAGCGTTCGGTGTTTCCATTGACCATACTGACTCCTCGAGGGCCTGGCATCTTGAGCTTGAGGTATGCGTAGTGCGGCACCGCATTGAACTTTGCAAATGTGGTTCATCTGAGCAGTGCGTGATAGCCACTGCGGAACGGGACTATGTCGAAGATTAACTCCTCGCTTCGGAAATTATCCGGGGATCCGAAGACCACTTCGAGTGTAACTGAGCCTGTATAGTTGGCTTCTACACCTGGTATGACGCCTTAAAAGGTCGTCTTTGTGGGTTTAATCCTTGAGGGATCTATGCCCATTTTTCGCATTATATCCCGATAAAGCAGGTTCAGGCTGCTGCCGCCGTCCATAAGGACTCTAGTGAGGTGAAATCCATCAATGATTGGGTCTAGAACCAATGCGGCGAATCCGCCGTGGCGGATGCTAGTGGGGTGGTCCCTTCGATCAAAAGTGATCGGGCAGGAGGACCACGGGTTGAACTTTGGGGCGACTGGCTCCAATGCATATACGTCCCTGAGTGCATGCTTCCGCTCCCTTTTGGGGATGTGGGTTGCGTATATCATGTTCACTGTCCGCACTTGTGGGGGAAAGCCCTTCTGTCCCCTATTGTTCGGCGGCCAGGGCTCCTCCTCGTCATCGCTATGCAACCCCTTGTCTCTGTTTTCGGCACTTAACTTGCATGCCTTCTTGAACACCCAACAATCCATGTTGGTGTGATGGCTTGTTTTCGGGGGTGCCGTGTATCTGGCACGAGCGATCGAGTATTCGGTCCAAACTGGACGGGCCCGGAGTATTTCTTTTAAATGGCTTTTTCTGCTGACCGGGTTTAGAGCCTCTAAATCCGGCGTTAACTGCCGTATCCTCAACATTGTCGCCGTTAATGCGGCGCTTGTGCTTGTTGCGACGCGACCTGCCATTGCTGTCCTTGGTATCCAAATTACTAGGGCTCTTGGTCATGTTATTACTACGAGCTAGCCAGTTGTCTTCTCCCGCACAAAAGCGGGTCATGAGTGTTGTGAGGGCTGCCATGGATTTTGGCTTTTCCTGTCCTAGGTGCCGGGCAAGCCACTCATCACGGATGTTATTTTTGAAGGCTACGAGGGCCTCTGCGTCCGGACAATCGACTATTTGATTTTTCTTGGTTAGGAACCATGTCCAGAATTGTCTGGCCGATTCCTCTGGCTGCTGAAATTATTAGGCTTAGGTCATCAGCGTCTGGTGGTCGCACATAGGTGCCCTGGAAATTGTCGAGGAATGCGGCTTCCAGGTCCTCCCAGGAACCAATTGACTCTGCTGGCAAGCTGTTAAGCCAATGCCGAGCTGGTCCTTTAAGCTTGAGTGGGAGGTATTTGATGGCGTGTAGATCATCACCGAGGGCCATGTGGATATGAAGGAGATAATCCTTGATCCATACTGCAGGTTCTGTTGTGCCATCGTATGATTCGATGTTTACGGGTTTTAAACCTTCGGGGATTTGATGATCCATTACTTCATCTGTGAAGCATAGTGGGTGTGCGGCGCCTCTGTACTAGGCTATATCACGACGTAGCTCAAATGAGCTTTGTCTGCTGTGTTCGGCCTGGCCGGATTTGCCATATCCGGCATGACGGTTATCGTCACGTGTCGTGGGGTGCCCACACGATCTGTAGATCGATCTTGTTTGCCTTTCCTTGTCCTCCAATATATCTCGCAGGTCTGGGGCATTTCCCCGTGCCTTGCTGTTTTTGGAGCGACGCCTGGGTGCGGCTTGAGTGGATGGCCGAGAGGCCTCTCTGTCGCGGCCATGAGGTGGCCGGTCGGCCATGTCGTGCGCTGGTGATGTAGGTTTAGGTGCTTCCTCCTCTAATCGGGGTAGCAGCTTGCGCTTTGGGTAGCTCTTGGAGGGGCGTTCGAGTTTGTACTCTTCGGCCGCAAGGACTTCAGTCCATCTATCGGCTAGCAAGTCTTGGTCAGCTCTAAGTTGTTGCTGTTTTTTCTTGAGGCTGCTCGCCGTGGCCATAAGCCTGCGTTTGACACGCTCTTGTTCGACGGGATCCTCAGGCACGACAAATTCATCGTCGTCAAGGCTTGCCTCGTCTTCGGAGGGAGGCATGTAATTATCGTCCTCTACCTCTCTGTCTACCGCTCTCTCATGAGGGCTGGCTTCTCCATCCTCCTGTGTTGAATCCTGCTGGAGGGGGTTGTCTTCGGCACTGTCCGGGGTGTTATTACTTCCCGTGCCGGAATCGCCGTTTTTGCTTTGGCAAGATTTAGAGCGGCGCCGCTGACGCCTGTGCTTAGGCTGCTTCTTGGAGGGGTCATCCTCCGTTGTTCCATCGCCATTCCGTTCTTTTGGGGTGACCACCATGTATATGTCGTATGACGAGGTGGCTTTCCAGTGCCCTATAGGTGCTGGTTCTTGGTCGTCTCCTGCATCGGCGTCCATACCATCGATGTCTTCGGAGTCAAAGTCGAGCATGTCGGTTAAATCATCGACAATGGCTATGAAGTGGGTGGTGGGTGGGCTTTGAATTTCTTCATTGTCCGCATCCCACCCTTGCTGACCACAGTCCGGCCAGGGCTCTCCTGATAAAGAGAGAGACTTTAGTGAATTCAGAATGTCGCCGAAGGGCGAGTGCTGAAAGATGTCCACGGCGGCGAACTCCATGATCGGCGCCCAATCGGATTCGATCGGCAGGGGCGCGGAAGGTTCAGAGTCCGGAGAGGAGTCCGGCACCTTGGAGTCATGAGCTTCGCAAAGGACAAGGCTGGTGTTTGGCTCGATCGCCATAGAGATTGCAGCCCCCGAGGCGGTGTCCAGCCACCCGTCCTTGATTGGCGTAGTCGGCTCCGAGCTAAGGGTCGGAGCAGACACTGGTGCAGCCTCCTAGGCACTGTTCGGTGGCAGAGATAGATCATGCCCATCGTGACAGTGCGGCGCGCTCGGATGTGGCTCGAACCCGTCGAAGATCAAGTCTCCGCGGACGTCAGCCATGTAGTTCAAACTTCCAAATTTGACCTGATGGCCAGGGGCGTAGCTTTCGATCTGCTCCAGATGGCCAAGCGAATTGGCCCGCAGTGCAAAGCCGTCGAATACGAAGATCTGTCTGGGGAGAAAAGTCTCACCCTGGACCGCATCATTGTTGATGATCAGAGGAGCCATCGGGCCTAAATATGACGACATAGAGGAACCCTCAATGAAAGCACCAATGTCGGTGTCAAAACTGGCGGATCTCGGGTAGGGGGTCCCGAACTGTGCGTCTAGGCGAATGGTAACAGGAGACAAGGGACACGATGTTTTTACCCAGGTTCGGGCCCTCTCGATGGAGGTAAAACCCTACTCCTTCTTGATTAACATTGATGATATGGGAAGTACAAGAGTAGATCTACCACGAGATCAGAGAGGCTAAACCCTAGAAGCTAGCCTATGGTATGATTGTTGTTCATCCTACAGACTAAAACCCTCTGGTTTATATAGACACCGGAGAGGGCTAGGGTTACACAGAGTCGGTTACAATGGGAGGAGATCTACATATCCGTATTGCCAAGCTTGCCTTCCACGCCAAGGAAAGTCCTATCCGGACACGGGATGAAGTCTTCAATCTTGAATCTTCATAGTCCAGGAGTCCGGCCAAAGGTTATAGTCCGGCTACCCGGACACCCCCTAATCCAGGACTCCCTCAGAGAGAGAGAGAGAGAGAGAGAGAGAGAGAGAGAGAGAAAGAGACAGGATGCCATGGTGGGCCCAAGCACCTTGTGTAGGCCCTGGATACCCCTAGCCCATCTCCTGATCCTGGTGGTCCATGTGTTGCACATATGCCCCTGATATTTTAATTTTAAATTTTCTCCTGATTTTCTATGCAAATAAATACCATCATAGAAAGTCCGCCGAAAACAACATCAGTTCTTATTAGCTTTTATTCAGTCGAGAAAGTTTTGAGAGCAAAAGTTAAGAAAAAATGATCAGAAAAATAGTTAATTTTGAAACATTTTAGTGGGCGGCTCATTCTAGCATCGGTGCTGGTCGTTCAGTGGTCCAAGGACGTCAACACAAATTTTTATTATGCTTGGGGTTCTTTGGACTTCTGGGTGAACTTCTATAGTAGATACAAACCATTTTTGCAAAAGCAATCTAGTGTTAGAATCCTCTATATAGGTGAAATAACTATTAAACAAACAACAAAAGTATGTAGAAGCCTAGTTAAACCACAGAATTATCGTAATCCTCTATAGTGCCAAAACAGAGTATGGATTAAGCGTGGTTATGGTGACTTCAGTCGTAGGGATACCACACTAAGAACTGTCTTAACCATAAATGCGTAGAGCATTACTATATCAATTGTTACATGCTGTGTTACAGTCTGATTTTCCGCTGATTAGCTGAACAATGCTTTTTTCGCGAATACGCTAAGGATGCATATCTTTTCATTGATAGAAGGAGAATTTTTACAGCATGAGATTAGGACGCCACACTATGCCATGTACACAAGAGAAAGGCATGGAAGTGGTCGTTGAGCAAACAGACGGGGTTGCTCATCCCCAAGAGAATCCAAACCTAGCACTCTGGGATGATGTTGGTAATCATGGCGGCGCCGGCCTAAGCCCAGAGGCGCGCTTCGTCCTTGATGGTGGAGCACAGGTGGAAGACAGAGGGTCGGTCCCCATCAAAGGTGCAGCTGTGCCGGTGCTTCCAAATCCACCAAGCGGTGAGGATGATGAGAGAGGATAGACCTTTACGTGTGGCAGCGGGCGCGAGAGTGCAAGAAGAAGCCCACCAAGCGAGGAAGTCGGTGTCTTTGATCGGCAGGTCTATAGGAGAACGAGCCCAAGCAAGAATATCATGCCACACTTGGCGGGAGAAGGAGCAGTCGGCCAATAGGTGTTGCATCGTTTCATCCTCCTGATCACAGAGGGCACAAGCGGGCTCATGGGGCAGGCCGTGTCTCGCGAGACGCTCGGCCGTCCAGCACCTGTCCTGGAGAGCGAGCCAGATGAAGAACTTGACGCGAAGTGGTGCCCAGGTTTTCCATGTGAGCTTCCAATGCGGCTCCTCGCAGGGACCAAGGAAGAGGGCCTAGTAGCAGGAGCTGGCAGAGTAGGTGCCCGAAGAAGTCCAGCGCCAACGGATGGTGTTTCGAGAGTCGGTAAGCTGGAAGTGCCGAATCGGCCGCCAGAGCTGCACATACTGCACCATAGCTTCCGAGCACCACAGGTGTCTTGCACCTAGGAGCGCTAGGAGAGACCATCCCAGACCGTGCGAAGCTTGCGTCATCTCCTTAGAATCAATTGGAATAGTTGAGGAGCGATCTCGGCCACCGATCGACCGTCAATCCAGTGGTCGGTCCAGAACTTGCAATTGACGCCATCGCTAACGCTCCAGGTGGTAGAGGGGCGAAAGATGGCATTGACATTGGCATCATGCGGGATGTGCAAGTGGCTCTAGGGGCGCGAGGGATCGTTGCGCTAAAGCCAGAGCCATCGGGCACGGAGGGCGATGCCCGCGCGCTGAAGGTCGCGGATGCCGAGCCCACCAAGATGGAGAGGCCGACAAACCCGTTGCCAGTTGACCATACATTGCCCACCATTGGCCTCCTTGCTTCCGGCCCAGAGAATACCACGAATGATGCGATTGACCTTCTTGAGAATGGTCTGGTTGTAGGCGATGGCCGTGAGGAAGTGGGTAGGGATGGCACATAGGACGTGACGAACGAGAGCCAACCAGTCGCCGCGAGAGAGCATGGAGGCGCGCCATGTAGAGAGTTTCCGCTCGAGCATGTACACGATGGACATCAAGCTGGATGAAGACGGATTCCGGATGGAAAGAGGCAGGCCCAGGTACTGCACAGGGAACTGTGTGACGGGGCAGTGCATTTCATCGGCGATGAGGGCTGTATGCTCATCGGTGCACCAGATCGGAGTGGTGGAGCACTTGGCGAAATTTGTCCACAGGCCATACGCGACGCCGAAAATGTGCAAGATCTCCCAGATAGTCGTCATGTCGTGGCGATCGGGGTGGCAGAAGATGATGACATCATCCGCATAAAGCGAGATGCTAGAACTGGCGTGCCTGGGCGTGAGCCATTGGAGGAGCCCAAGATCAACCGCACGAAGAAGCATGGAGTTGAGGACGTCGATGACGATAGTGAATAGCATAGGCGAGACTGGATCTCCCTGCAACAATCCGCAAGCATGGTCGATTGGCGGCCCTGGTTGCCCGTTGATCAAGACCCTAGTAGAGGCGGTAGACAGAAGAATCAAGATCCAGTCCCTCCAACGGCTTCCGAAGCCGAGGTGTCGCAGCGTCTACAGAAGGAAAGGCCAAGAGACGCTATCGAAGGCCTTAGCAATGTCGAGCTTGAGTAGCATGCACGGCGGCTTGAGGTTGTGAAGAAGGCGGGCCGTCTGCTGAACCAGGAGGAAGTTATCGTGGATGCATCTCCCGGCGATGAATGCGCTTTGGTTTGTTGAGACCATGGCACCGAGTTTCGACGCGAGGCGGAGCGATAGCACCTTCGCAAAGAGCTTGGCGATGAGGTGTATGAGGCTAATGGGATGGTAATCAGAGAGTGCTGCTGCATCCGCACGCTTGGGGAGCAAGGTGAGGAGGGCCTCATTAAGCTTTTGGAAGCCACGTCCATTGCCGGTATGGAACTTGTTGAATGCGTCGTAGATATCCTACTTGATGATGTCCCAGGAGGCCCGAAGGAACTCGGCTGTGAAGCCGTCTGGTCCTGGCGCCTTGTTGGAAGGCAAGCACTTGACTGCGCGCCAAATTTCCTCTTTGGAAAAAGGCTCATCGAGGTCATCAAGGGGGGGAGCCATTCTGCCGAAGAAGAGACTGATCGATCAAGAACTCACGCGCCTTAGCCATGCTGAGGACGTCAAATAAGTGGTGGAAGGCGGCCTCGGCCATGGCATCATGGCCAGTGACAAGCTAGTCCCCGACCCGGAGGGAGGCAATGATGCTTCGCTGCTTCCTGTGAGAGGCGTGAATCTTGATGTAGGAGATGGCCACGTTGTTGCTGTGGAGCCAAGAGAGACGGACCCGCTGACGCGCAATGGAGCGCTCAAGGGAGGCCAGTCCAAGGTAGGAGCTCTTGAGCTTTTGCCGCAACCAAGCCTCGTTGTGGTTTGTCGATGGTGCGTGCACTCCAAGACTGGAGGCGACGAGCGGTGGCCTTGAGACGCGCCACGATGCATCGATAGGGATCAGGGTCAGGATGGACAGAGTTCCACGCCTCGGAGACCACGTGGTGGAACCCGTCGAGCTTCGGCCAAAAATGCTCGAAGTGGAAGCGGCGAGCGCCGGGCGGGTGAGAGACACAATCCACGAGCAGGGGGCAGTGATCTGAGGCCGCGAAGGAGAGGCACTGGAGCAAGCAGTTGGGAGGAGCGATCTCCCAACCGGAGGTGCAAAGCACGCGATCAATGTGGACAAGGGTCAGAGCGTCGCGCTCGCTAGACCAAGTATATCGGCGTCCGTGTAAGTAAAGGTCAAGGAGCTCCTTGTCGGCTATGAACCTCCAAAATCTGTTCATGCAACGGTGATTCACATGCGGATTGTTCTTATCGTCTGGTGCAACGATCATGTTGAAGTCTCCCCCAAGAAGCCACGGACCGATGCGGGATTCACGCACGTCGTGTAGGTCATTGAGGAAGTCGAGCTTGGCCACGTCCTCCTGTGGGCCATACACCCCGGTAAGCCACCAATGGCCACTACCATCCGATGGTGTGACAAGGGCCGTGATATGGTGATCTCCGATAAAGGGGTTCGAGATGGAGACGTAGGGCCTACGCCAAGCGAGGATCATGCCGCCGCGGGTGCCGATCGCGAGGAGGGAGTAGAAATCCTTGTAGAGAGGGCCGAGGGTGTCCAGAGTGCATCTGACGTCGCGAGTTTTGTCTCCGCAGTACCGAAGAGGGCAACAGCGGTGATCTCGCTACAAGCTCAGTGATTTGCGCTGTTAACCGACGCACATTCAAATGTCCTTATTACCCCATAAGAGGGTTGGGGGTGGCAATGAACAGCGAGGTGTATGACTCGTTGCGGCGGTGTAAGCTCTTCCACGGTCCGAGGAGCGCAGCTCCGCCATAGAATCGGCATCCTGATGACGTCCCACTACTAGGGAAAAGGCTAGCAGCAGCGCGGGTTTTAGGTGTATCAGTAGCGCGGGGGAGGCGCTACTAATAAGGCGCTACAGCTAACACATAGCAGTAGCGCGTGCTCACCGGCGCTACTGCTACACAAGTGTAGCAGCAGCGCGGTTTGTGGGAGCTCGCTACTGCTAGTAGCTCTAGCGCCTTTGCCTGGACGCGCTACTGCTATCGCGGCGCTGCTGCTAACTTTTATACACTCGCTACTGCTAATTTAAGTAGTTTTTTTTTTTCGGCATATTTGTTTTGTATTTGAACAGGCTTTATAGAAGAATCTTTAGCACATAGAAATGTCATCATGATACACATACAAATGCCTGCGAGACCACAAATGTAATCATAGCATATACATACAAATAGTCTCATCATAATCATCATCCAACACAAAGTGATATCTTGTCATCATCTCGAAAATAGCGATACATGCAAGTCTCGAATACTTGCAACTACAACAACGTCATCCATCTAAACAAAGGTATACGCAAGAAGTGCTATCACTATGAGTGAGAGCGGAACTATGCAGTACATGAGGTGGCGGTTACGAGTCCTCTCTCGCGCTAGCGTGAACCTCAAGTAACTAGCTTCTCCTTCTTGTCTGCTTTTGAAGCCTTTATGGCTGGCGCCCGTGAACCCATTCACTTGCGCCTGACACTCATGCCACTCGTTGTACACCCCCGGAACCTTCCCTTTGTACACGACATAGCAATTCCATCTCGCCATCAAGAAACTAGGTACCTGTTAGAGATGCATGTTCATGAAGAGGATGTACAATCATATATATGCAACAAAATATACTAGAGCAACACCGAAAAAGAAAGGGTTAGCAACTAGATGCAACATACAGTATGCAAATTAATTAACTAGAGGTACGCAGGTCATCGTACGCAAACTAACAAAGTAGCGTTACGCAAGTTCGGCAGGGACCGTGGACATCACAAAGTTTCATCGCTACAAAAAGTATACAAGTTCAACCGACACATATCATCATCATCGGCATCATAAATCACTAGAAGTTCCATCCTTCCATATCATCGAGGATGAACCCTAGCTTCTTGAACGGCGTGAGGTCTAGACGTTGCATGCCTATGCGAGTTCGGACGTCAGCTCGCGATATAGGGCCGTGGTGGAACATCCCCTTCTCATCGACGACTTCTTTCATGATGATCGTCGCAATGTCGCTTTGGATGCGAAAGAAGTCATCTCTAAGTTTATAATCCGCTTCTCCATGAGATTCTAGCCACTTGTGGATATGATCATCATTTCTGCTTCTCATGCGAAGCTTTTGGTGATCCGTGTTGAACTGAATCATGAGATGGACGATGTAGAATCCATCCTTCTTGCTTGGTTTTGGGACATGGATGCAGGAGAAGTTAGTTTTATGCGCGAAACCCATCTTCTTGTTCCTTTGTTTCCTGATCTGCACGTGGCCACCTCTAAAGCTGAAGCCTTGGAGAGCATCATCTAGAATATTCATTATGTGGGTGTAGTCTTTTTTCTCGTAGTCTCTGGAAGGGTCAAAATACACGGCGTGGGAGACTTGCGGGTAAAGAACGATAAGGACGGCGCGCCCGTTGCTGCGGGGAAAAGACACCTCAAATTATTCCCCATATGAGAGAGAAGGAATGATTGAAATGTACGAAAGGGTTGTCCGGAACTGACTTACTTTGGATGATAAGGCACGAGGACAATTTCCCGGTCCTTATTCTGTACCATGAAGTTTTGGAGGTACTCCCTAGCAGTTTCACGCTCAAAGTCGCCGAGACTCAAGAAAGACTCGTGCATGTAGTACGGATCCGCCACACAGATTTGCGAGACTTCTTCACTCTTCATGACGGAGCTCATATGTAGCGCAAAAAGGCGGACGATAGTAAAATCGAGCCGCCTTGTTAGAAACATCTCAAAGATATGGTCAAACCGCAGGAAGAACACCTCCGCGGGCCGTGTGTCGACGTAGCACTTCCCCTCAGGCACACGAGCCGCGTATGTCGGATATCCTGGATCCTTTGAGGCTAGTAGGCTTTTCTCAGTCGACAGCACATGGTCGTGCAGTCTCCTGAGATCCCCTGATAGTGCCTCCAGCGGTTTCGGCGGTAGCATCGGCTCGCCCGTGAGATGGAACATGACCGCACCTTTCACGGGTACACGCTCTTCAGAATGCATCGTCTGGCTGCTATGTGCTCTGGCTTGTTTGGAGGCAGTTACCTTCCCCGATCTCTTCCTCTCCTTTTTCTTGGGCACACCTTCCAGACCCTTCCTTAACCCCTGCCCCAGTGTTCCCGGGCTAAGTACTGTACGACCCTCGCGCCCGGCTAGTTGAGCCTGTGTTGAGGCGGCATCTTCAGGCGTGTCCTGTGAGGATTTCATGAAGAGAGACTTTTTGCAATCCCTGCTACGACCCTGCCCGGGCATATCATCCATATCCTCATTAGCAAGCGGATAGCCCGATTCGTCATATGGTTGACTCATCATATCTATGTCATAGTCATACGCGTTTGTATTGATGAAATCCATAGGGTCGACCTCCGTCTCATCATCCATTCTCTGTTCTACAGGAGAAATTACATCAGCCAGTACTATTGCACCCCCTTCATCATGTCGTCCGCCGCTCTCACCCGGCACTACAGGAGCTGGTAATTGCGTAGGCGGGGTGGTGGTCTCTGCACATGCTTGTTGATGTGTGGTAGTTATTGGTGCGCTCTCGGTCGGCTCCAGACGAATAAGATTCTTCGGCCATAGCAGCACCCAATTCTTGTAGCTTCCAATCCGCGGCGGGGTCTCGTCGTCCGCTCCCACATGCTGTACTGGAGGAGGCAAATCCTCGTGCCCCGATTTCACACTGGTCAAGCTAACCCTGAAGTGCCCAGCGGGGATCGGCTGGTTGTGGAACGTGCGTTGCGAGGGGTCCATTATCATCCCCTTTCCCACGTCCACCTTCTGGCCTTTGATCAAGTAGAGTATGGTGCACGGGGTTTCTTTCGCCTGCAAACACATATGTCTGTGGCGTAAAACAACCGAAAGGCAACAAAAATGGAATATTATATATATATATATGTTGGTGCGACATGTAATTACCGTGACGGCGTCGAGCTCAGCCAAAGACGAAGGCCCACCTAGCGCGCCTGAGACTGAGGACGGGCTGCTATGAGCGGGAGCGGCTGCGAGAGGAGGCCCGGTTGCGTGAGCAAGTGATGGTGCGATGGTGTTGTTGTTCATGGAGTTGCTCCCGACGAAACTGGGCAACGGGAAATCATGTACCGTCTTGTCTGGATTTTCCTTCGTCCAGTTGATGATAACTGGAACCAAGTTAGTAGCGAAATCATTTCTGCAGGCAGTTACAGCTGCATTGACTGCCTGCTGTAGCAACTCATATTTGTCCTCGGCTGCTTTTTTCGCGTCCTCAGCTGCTTTTTTCTCGACCGCAAGCTTCACCTTCGCGTCGATGTCCGCCTGACTAAACTTCTTTTTCTGCTTCTTGGCCTCCGGGCCCTCGTTGTAAAACACCTTCCACGTGGCGCCGTCTCCAGCGCCGTGCACACGACCATATTGCGGCCGCTGGTCCAAAGGGAGTCCCTTAAGTTCGTTCAAGGCCCGGTTGAGAGGGGTGTCCCACTTGGGCCTCATCGGAGAAGTAGGGCTTTCGGCTGCAAGCTGGTGTTGCTTCTCCAGTAGTCTAATCAATTTCCTCGTGATCTTGTCCGTGTAAAAAACCTTTTTCTCCTTGTCCCACTTGTAGCGGGCCCTGATGAAGTCATGCTCCAAGGGGTTGGTGAACTTCGCGAAGGGGTCTGGGAGACCCGCGGCTTCACGTTCCGCGTCCTCCTTATCCCATATGGGCCTTTTACCGAGGTAGCCACGGCTTCCGAGGCGATGCTTCCCCGTGTTCCTTTGCTGAAGGCTCTTGAATTTCGCAGCCTTAGCCTTGGCTGCCTCGGTAGCGCAAGTGTCCTTGAACTTTTCGAACTCCTCTTCCGTAAGTGTCGGATTTTCCTCCAGAATCTTGGACAGGGGTTCATCAGCCTCAATAGCTCGTTTCACCCTCCCTTTCCAGGAGGCCAAATCATTGCTGAACATGCCCATGGCGTGATTGTTAATCTTTTTCATCTTCGGATCATCCCACGGTTGTTCTATGTTATCATCCCGGTCGGGGAACTTGAATCTCTTGTGCAACTTCGTTAGGAGCAACTGCGTCAAATGTTCTTTACTCCTTAAGTCATCGTCGTTGATGCTCGCGCATTCCCGTAGGATGCATCCTACTTGGTTCCCATAGCACTTGCGAGGTTCTTCCGGCTCTAACGGCTCAAACTTGCCAGGTGCCATCTTTGTGATCACAAGTCGTCCAATCCCTAGTTTGTTAGGTTTTCGTATCCTCTGCTTCTTATGCTTCCTCTTTTCGGTAGCGGCATCGGGGCCGGTACCTTCCCCGCCGGTACCTTCCCCGCCGGTACCTTCCCCACCGGTCTCGGTGCCGCCATCGGTGCCGGCGCCGTCGGTGTCGATGTCGGCGTCATTACCATCATCGAGGCCGACCTGCAAACCTTGCTTAGCAGTCAAATAGTCGAGGTACTCTTGTTCACCCTCATAATCCATCTCGTCTGCATCTTGGTCAGAAGGCCCAGTTTCTTCGTTGTTCGACATGTTTCCTATGATTAAGTGTCCTCATTTATTTCTAAAAGTATGAATAAATGAGAAATGACATAAAAAGAAATCTATGTGCCAGCACTCGATATGCCAACTATGTAGCACAAATCATGCCTTTATTCACGGGAAATTTCGGCATGACCTTTTCTAAAAAATGGATATATCAAGCGCCTGAAATTCACCAGAACGGAAATGAATCAACATTTCGACGTAACATAGGCCACTCGGATCATTTTCCAAACATGACATGTCCAAAACATGACATATGCACATATCACATGTCCAGTTCAAATTTGCATATAAATTCAGCTAATTTTGAAACCTAGCTAAATTCATAACTAAATAGATAACCTAATTAACATACTGCCCTAACTAAAACCTAAGTAAATTAACCGAAGAACCCTAGCAGAGAGAGGGGGGTTTACAGAGGGTGCAGGGCGAGGAGGCAGGCCCGACGATGGCCGAGAGGGGAGAGGAGGGAGGCGAGGGCCGACGGGTCGAGGGCGAGCGCGCCGGGGTCGGGGGCGAGCGCCGGCGCCGGGGTCGGGGGCGAGGGCCGGGTCGGGGGCGAGCTCCGGGGTCGGGGTCGGGGGCGAGGGCCGGGTCGGGGCGAGCGTCGGGGTCGGGGGCGAGCGTCGGCGCCGGAGTCGGGGGCGAGCGCTGGGGCCGGGTCGGGCGCGGTGGTGCGATGGGGGAAGAGAGAGTGGGGATTTGGGGGGAAAAGGCGGGATGAAGCAGGGCGAGTGAGAATTTTGGGTTAAGTGGACGTAGCAGTAGCGCATTTGGACAAAATGCGCTGCTACTACCTTCAGTAGCTGTAGCGCTTTATACGAAATGCGCTACTACTAACTTCAGTAGCTGTAGCGGTTTATACAAAACGCGCTGCTACTACCTTCGCTACTGCCAGTTTTCCTTTTTCTTTTCCTTTATTTTATCACACTTTTATTTCCCGAGGGCAGTGAACGAAGGGAGGGCGATATATATTGCATCATTTGACGGTGAAATATGTATGCAAAATAGGAACATATATATTATATCATTGGACCCATGCATAATAATGGCTAAGTGTGTATACAAAATAGGAACATATATATATATATATATATATATATATATATATATATATATTACATCATTTGACCGATAACATACGGTTCCTTAGTGCTGACGTTTTCGTTTTTGAGTCAGCTTCTTTCCCTTCTTGTTTGTCGAAGAATAATTGAGCCCCTCATTGTGACTTTGCCTTTTACATGGAGTATGATTTTTCTTAGGTAATGTAGTATTGATTCTTCTTTTGACGTATACTTCATCATCATCGTCATCTTCCCTCATTGGGTTGCCGTACTGATCATAGTCTTCCTCGTTGGCGACTCCATCCATTCCAATGATGTTCCTTTTGCCTCTACTCACGACAACACGGCTGGGATTGCGCGGGTCAGTTATGAAGAAGCATTGTGTCACGTGCTTAGCTTGTACCCATGGCTCATTTTTTGCGATAGCGTTCACGGTAGCGCTCTTGGCGTCGGGTATAGTCATGGTAGTGAAAATCCGGCTTTCTCTTTCGACATTCTTAGCCCATCTGACACGGAACATCGTCGTGTTGTGCAGTCCAGAGTAGTCAAGCTCCCAGATCTCCTCGACCCTTCCATAAAATCGTTCAGTTGCGCCGTTGTCGCTGCCGGTCATGCATTCCATCGTCACCCCTGAGTTCTGATCATCACTGTCCATATCTTTGGCCTCCGTGTAGAACGTGTATCCGTTGATATCATATGCCTGATAGGTTACGAGGTTGGGCGAGGGGCCATGTGCTAAGGCGTATATGAGCAATCCGTCCTTAGAGCCCTCCTCCGGGGGATTAGCAATAATATGCTCTTTGAACCAATGCAGGAAAGTGGAGTTGTGCTCTCTAGTAACTTCGGCGTCCGTCCTGCATACCCCCCGGTCACGATACTTCTTTGCGATAATTTCTTTGTGCAGTGCCACGAAAGGATCTACCTCGTCTAGGTGTTGTAGCACTACCAAGTTTGCTCTGTCAAAGTCGCTGCATCGATCTGAGTATGCCACGTGCAGTTCCCTGCGACCGTTGCAGTGACCATCTCCTTCGAGCCTCCCATCGTGCTTGTTAACGGGCAAACCAACACTAACACCAGGCGGCTGGTCTGCGCCATATAGAAAATTCTCACAGAAAGAGATGCACTCTTGTGCCAAATAGCCCTGGACGATGCTTCCATCCGGACGGGACATGTTACGAACGAATCCTTTGATGATCCCATTCATCCTCTCAAACGGCATCATGTTGTGCAGGAATGACGGCCCCAGGTCTATTATGTCATCCACAATATGGACACACAGATGCACCATCACGTCAAAGAACGCGGGCGGGAAGTACATCTCAAGCTCATTCAGTATCACAACGATCTCTTCCTGTAGCCTTTGGAGCTGCTTCACACTGATCGACTTTCGAGAGATGACGTCGAAAAAGTTGCAGAGACCAATAAGCGTGTCACGGACGTGCTTGTCCATTATCCCTCTAAGGGCAACAGGTAGTATCTGCGTCATCATCACATGACAGTCATGAGACTTCATCCCGCTGAACCTTTTCTTGTCCGTGTCTAGATATCTGCTTATCTTGCCACAGTAACCGGAACTAACTTTGACTCCGGTAAGGCACTTAAAGAAGGCATTGATCTCAGCCTGACTTAAGGTGAAGCAAGAAGGGGGGCAATAATCCTCTTTCTTTATTTTCTTGCCCTTCTTCTCCCGTGCCTCTGTCTCCGTCTCTGTCTCGTCTGACATTTTACGGGGCGGCATGTGCAGATCTTCCCTGATTTTCAAATCTTGCAAGTCTTTTCTTGCCTTCGGCCCATCCTTGGTCTTATCCGGCATGTTCATCAGTGTTGCGAGCAAGCTCTCAAGGACATTCTTACAGATATGCATTTGATCAAGGCAATGAGGTGTATCGAGTTTGTGCCAGTACTCCAAGTCCCAGAACACAGACCTCGTCTTCCATACCTTCAGCAGCGGCTCCGGCGCCTTTCTCATCGTCTTTCCCGGCGCGGGGCACTCCTTCCAGTTTTTCAACAGCTCATCGATTTCGGCACCGCTCCGCTTACGTGGAGGTCCTCGATGCTCAGCGTGACCATTGAATAGATCTCCACGGTTTCTCCACGGGTCGTCCTGTTCAAGCCATCTTCGATGCCCCATGTACACGATTTTCCCAGACCCGCCATCTTTCCTTGACGTTAGCTGCTGAGACGTCGTATCATCCATGCACCGCGTGCATCCGCAATATCCATGGCACACCTGGCCTGCCACATATCCGTAACCGAGATAGTCCTGCACTGTCGTGATCAGCGCGGCTCTCATGTTGAAATACTCGCCTTTGCTGGCGTCCCATGTCTTGGCCGGTGTTTTCCATAACGTGTCTAACTCCTCTTGAAGTAGCCCCAGATACAAATTAATATTATTTCCTGGTTGTTTCGGCCCTTGAATAAGCATGCTCATGTGAATGTACTTCGATTTCATGCACAACCAGGGGGGAGGTTGTACATCCATACAAACACGGGCCATGTGCTATGGTTGGTGTTCTGGTTGCCAAACGGATTCATGCCATCGGTACACGCGCCGAGCACGATGTTCCTTGCATCACATTCAAAATACCGATAGAAGTTGTTCAACGCTCTCCACTGGCTTCCATCCTTCACGTGTCTCAGCTTCGGATCATCTCCATCGTCGGGCTTCTTCCTCTCCGCGTGCCAGCGCATTAGCTTTGCTTCCTTGGGATCTACAAAATACCTCTGGAGACGGGGAGTGATCGGTAAGTACCATACAACTTTCTGGGGACATTTCTTCCCGGCCTTCTTGTATCGAGAAGCATTGCACACCGGACAGCTTGTTTTTTCCGCGTGCTCCTTCCGATAAATTATGCAATCATTGATGCATGCATGGTATCTAACGTGTGGCAGATCAAGAGGGCACGCGATCTTCTTGGCCTCATCAACACTAGTAGGACATAGATTACCCGCGGGAAGAACATCCTTTAGGTACTTGAGATGCTCATCGAGGCTAGTGTCGGTCCATTTGTTTTTAGCCTTCGTCTTCAGGAGTTGGAGCGTGAAACTCAAGAGGGTCACCTCAGGATTGCAACCATCATACAATGGAGTGTTCGAGTCTACTACCAGTTGCTCCAGCTTAGCCTCCTCTCTAGAAGAAGCTCTCTCAGTACTCGTCTCCTTGCGAAGCAATGCTTGAACATGAGGATCCCGCACGATTGAAGTTAGTACCGACGAACTCTGCTGCGTGGAGTCCATGTCGTTCTCTCCGCCGCCATGTCCGGCCCCTTCTCCGCCGCCATGTCCGGCCTCTTCCCCGCCGCGATTATCGATCATCTCTTCGTCTTGCCCCCTGTCATCATTGCCTGCCCCGTCGGCATCCTCAACATCGTCATCCTCATCTTCAGTTATCCACCGAGTATAGCGATCCATAAAACCAGTCATGAGTAGGTGCGCTTCGACACGACCATCGTCATAGGGGTCGAGCCAAACTATTCCTTTGCATTTTCGACACGGACATAAAACCTCTGTCAGGTTATTTTCTTTCATGTCTTGCGACGCCGACCACAACCACCTGTCCACCATCGTTCCACTGACCATCATGAACGTCTGCACGGTAATAATAAAACAAATTGATTATAAAAATGTGTGCATGCATCAAAGTCATACAAAAATTCAGCATGACCTTCCCTAAAAATAGGACATATATGGATCTAGAGTTTGCTCGGAATTCGCCGAAACGGAAATAAATTGACATTTCGACAAAACATAGGCAACTCAAAAGCACAATTTGGCGTCAACTCATGCCACACACACAATTTCCACAAACATATCACACACACATAAACATATTTCCATTTTGCAAAAGCAAGAAATTTTCATCACCTTTATCTCGAGATCGAGCACGGTGATGAGATGATGATGTAGGGAGACCAAAAGTGCCCAAAGCTCTTCTTGACAAAGATAGATCTAGTTAGGGGGCAAATAGGTCACTTAACTAAATGCTACATCTACCTAGCTACCTAATTTGGGAGGAGACAAATTAAACTAGTGGAGGGGGAAGGAAAAAGAGAAAGGAGATGCATTAATGGAGATGGTGTAGTTAGGTAGGAGTAATGAAGAGAGAGAAAGGTAGGTAGAAGAGGGAGAGTAATGGGGGAGAAGTGTTGAGGAAGAAGAAGAGTGAGAGTGGGAGGATGTGGGAGGTAGGGGAAAGGGAAGAGAGGAGGGGGAGGGGAGGGGACGGGTGGGGAAAGGTGGTGGGTTGGTGAGAATTAGCAGTAGCGCGGTACATAAAACGCGCCGCTGATACGAAACTAGCAGCAGCGCGTTTATGTGAGAAGCGCTACTGCTAACCGGGACAAAAAGTGTGTCACATTTGAAAATTAGCAGCAGCAACCTCAGAAAAAGCGCGCTACTACTAAATCCATAGCAGTAGCGCGCCTCGCGGGACCACGCTGCTACTAAATGGACTTTTGGGGGCACAGTCGGTCGATATTTGTAGCAGCGCGGGTAACAAAAAGCGCGCTACTGCTAAACGCTTGTCAGTAGCGTGTTTTACACACCCGCGCTACTGCTAATTAGCAGCAGCGCTCCTTTTTGAGCCGCGCTGGTGCTAAGATTCTGTGTATAGGCTTTTCCCTAGTAGTGTCCTCGGCGAGAGGCCGCTCGAAGAGTAGCGCATACTTGGCAAGGATCTCTTCGGAGATTGGCGCATTGTCATCACTGATCAGCCCAAGGTGACGGAGTAACACTCTCTTGGCTTTCATCTCGGATCCCAAACCACGGTCGGCGTTCGCGATTCAGAAGCTACGCCAAGGGGTGAAATTGGCGGGGATCTCCTTCCGCCTACGGCGAGCCGGAGGAGCGGGCAGGATGGGTTGTGTACGGACTGCCAAAGTGTCGACGAACTCGGCCAGGGTGCCCCTATCGGCATTGACGCGAGAAACCGGGCCCGAGCCGATCACAAGATCAGTGTAAACAGGGGCTTGCATGCCACCGTCATGTGCGGGAGGGGGGAGATGAAGCGCCATGCATGGCAATGCAACCCGCGCCTACAGGATCGGCTGTCGCGATTGGCGGGATCGGTACCGCATGCACCAGCGGGGTGGGGCCGTCCAGAATTCAAGCCTCCAGAGACAGGTGGGGGTCCGGCACTGGCTGAGAAGTGGAGGGCCCCGCGGGCAACGGGTCCAAGGTGACACCTGGAGAAGCGGGTGGCCCCAAGGGCATCGGATCCGGTGCAAAAGCAGCTTGGGAGGGCTCTGACGCCTCTCCATTGGCCGAGGTAGGAGAATGGCGCTGAAGGAGATCAGGGATAGTGACAGGGTCAACATCAGTAGTGGGCCCCGATGGTGGGTTGTTGCAAACGACCAGCTAGTCTCCGCACGCCTTGGGCAGAGGGAGGGTAGGGGCTTTAGTGCGTGGCTCAGAAGCAGCCACGTTGGTAGCAATCGCGTTTGAATTCGAAGCCTGGGCAGCCACAGGCGGGAGGACGATTGGCGGGGCAGAACACGCCAAAGCGGTCTCCGGAGCAGTGACGAGGGGTGGCGCAGCTTTATCCAAAGCAAGCAGAGACGACGGGCCGAGACGCTCTTTTGCAGGAATCCTGTTGGCGACAACGGCTCCCGGATGGGGCCCAAGGATGCCCTCCCAGGCACGACATGCGGGTGGGGCGTGTGCACGGCGGCGGTTCCGCCGGCTACCAGCACGGCCGGCTGGCAGGCAAGGTGGCGACGAGCCAGCAGGGGGGAAATCATGGTGTTGTGGCCAACGAGGGGGGAGCGGGGGCGAGTCCAGGTCCGGGCCGGTGTCCTCACCGGCTGGAGGGCGTGGAGAAGTTGGCGGAGGGCAGCGAAAGTCATCACACGCCGCGATGTGGATGCGGACGGGGAAGCACGCGAGGCCGAGGGAGAGCCACTCTGCGTGGTCCGTGTCGGCGTCGGTGGAGACCGCATCAGCATCGGGGACGAGGAGCTCAGAGGAGCGCGGAATGGCATTCAGGTTGGTGGTCCACGCGGAGAGCTTGAAGACTGATAACCCACAAGTGTAGGGGATCGCAACAGCTTTCGAGGGTAGAGTATTCAACCCAAATTTATTGATTTGACACAAGGGGAGCCAAATAATATTCTTAAGTATTAGCAGTTGAGTAGTCAATTCAACCACACCTGTATAACTTAGTATCTGCAGCAAAGTATTTAGTAGCAAAGTATTATGATAGTAATGGTAACAGTGGCAAAAGTAAAGATAATAATTTTGTAGTAATTGTAACAGTAGCAACGGAAAAGTAAATAAGCGAAGCACAATATGTGAAAAGTTCGTAGGCATTGGATCAGTGATGGATAATTATGTCGGATGCGATTCCTCATGTAATAGCTATAACATAGGGTGACACAGAACTAGCTCCAGTTCATCAATGTAATGTAGGCATGTATTCCGAATATAGTCATACGTGCTTATGGAAAAGAACTTGCATGACATCTTTTGTCCTACCCTCCAGTGGCAGTGGGGTCCTAGTGGAAACTAAGGGATATTAAGGCCTCCTTTTAATAGAGAACCGGAACAAAGCATTAGCACATAGTCAATACATGAACTCCTCAGACTATGGTCATCACCGAGAAGTATCCCGATTATTGTCACTTCGGGGTTGTCGGATCATAACATATAATAGGTGACTATAGACTTGCAAGATAGGATCAAGAACTCACATATATTCATGAAAACATAATAGGTTCAGATCTGAAATCATGGCACTCGGGCCCTAGTGACAAGCATTAAGCATAGCAAAGTCATAGCAACATCAATCTCAGAACATAGTCGATACTAGGGATTAAACCCTAAGAAAACTAACTTGATTACATGGTAAATCTCATCCAACCCATCACTGTCCAGCAAGCCTACGATGGAATTACTCACGCACGGTAGTGAGCATCATGAAATTGGTGATGGAGGATGGTTGATGATGACGACAGCGAGGAATCCCCATCTCCGGAGTCCCGAACGGACTCCGGATCAGCCCTCCCAACAGAGATTAGGGCTTGGCGGTGGCTCCGTATCGTAAAACACGATGAAACTTTCTCTCTGTGTTTTCTCCGCGAAACTAAATATATAGAGTTGGAGTTGAGGTCGGCGGAGCTCCAGGGGGACCATGAGATAGGGGGGGTGCGCCCAGGGGGAGGGCGCGCCCCCACCCTCGTGGACAGGGTGTGGGCCCCCTGGCCTTCATCTTTTGCCAGTATTTTTTATATTTTCCAAAAGTTATCTTCGTGGATTTTCAGGTCATTCCGAGAACTTTTGTTTTCTGCACAATAAACAACACCATGGCAGTTCTGCTGAAAAGAGCGTCAGTCCGGGTAAGTTTCATTCAAATCATGCAAGTTAGAGTCCAAAACAAGGGCAAAAGTATTTGGAAAAGTAGATACGTTGGAGACGTATCAACTCCCCCAAGCTTAAACCTTTGCTTGTCCTCAAGCAATTCAGTTGATAAACTGAAAGTGACAAAGAAAAACTTTTACAAACTCTATTTGCTCTTGTTGTTGCAAATATGTAAAGCCAGCATTCAAGTTTTCAGCAAAGATTATGAACTAACCATATTCACAATAACACTTAGGTCTCATATTTACTCATATCAATGGCATAATCAGCTAGCGAGCAATAATAATAAAACTCGGATGACAACCCTTTCTCAAAACAATCATAATATGATATAACAAGATGGTATCTTGCTAGCCCTTTCTGAGACCGCAAAACATAAATGCAGAGCACCTTTAAAGATCAAGGACTGACTAAACATTGTAATTCATGGTAAAAGAGATCCAGATAAGTCATACCCAATATAAACTAATAGTAATACATGCAAATAACAATGTGCTCTCCAGCGGGTGCTTTTTAATAAGAAGGTGATGACTCAACATAAAAGTAAATAGATAGGCCCTTCGCAGAGGGAAGCAGGGATTTGTAGAGGTGCCAGAGCTCGAGTTTAAAATAGAGATGAATAACATTTTGAGCGGCATACTTTCACTGTCAACGCAACAACTATGAGATTGCGATATCTTCCATACTACATGCATTATAGGCGGTTCCCAAACAGAATGGTAAAAGTTTATGCTCCCCCACCACCAACAAGCATCAATCCATGGCTTGCTCGAAACAACGAGTGCCTCCAACTAACAACAACCCTGGGGGAGTTTTGTTTAATTATTTTGATTTTCTTTGATCTTTTTGGATCATGGGACTGGGCATCCCGGTTACCGCCATTTTCTCGTGAATGAGGAGCGAAGTCCACTCCTCTTGAGAATAACCCACCTAGCATGGAAGATACAGACAACCCTAGTTGAAACATGAGCTGCTCGATCATACAAAACAGAATTGCATTTGAAGGTTTGGAGTTTGGCACATACAAATTTACTTGGAACGGCAGGTAGATACCGCATATAGGAAGGTATGGTGGACTCATATGGAATAACTTTGGGGTTTATGGAGTTAGGATGCACAAGAAGTATTCCCGCTTAGTACATGTGAAGGCTAGCAAAAGACTGGGAAGCAACCAACTGAGAGAGCGACAACAGTCATGAACATGCATTAAAATTAATTTACACCGAGTACAAGCATGAGCAGGATATAATCCACCATGAACATAAATATCGTGAAGGCTATGTTGATTTGTTTCAACTACATGCATGAACGTGTGCCAAGTCGAGTCACTCAATTTATTCAAAGGAGGATACCATCCCATCATACCACATCATAATCATTTTAATAGCATGTTGGCACGCAAGGTAAACCATTATAACTCATAACTAATTGAGCATGGCACAAGCAACTATAATCTCTAAATGTCATTGCAAATATGTTCACTCCATAATAAGCTGAATCAGGAACGATGAACTCATTATATTTACAAAAACAAGAGAGGTCGAGTTCATACCAGCTTTTCTCATCTCAATCAGTCCATCATATATCATCATTGTTGCCTTTCACTTGCACGACCGAACGATGTGTATAATAATAATAGTGCACATGCATAGGACTAAGCTGGAATCTGCAAGCATTCAACTCAAGAGAGAAGACAAAGTAATATGGGCTCTAAGATAAATCAACAATCATGCATATGAGAGCCACTAAACATTTTTAATATGGTCTTCTACTCTCGACCCCCAAAGGAAGGAAAAGAAATAAAACTATTTAAATGGGAAAACTCCCAACAAGCAAGAATAAGAACGAGAAATCTTTTTGGGTTTTCATTTTAATTTCTACTACAAGCATGGAGAGTAAACTAACTAATTTTTTTGGTTTTTCTTAAGGTTTATCAAACACACAAGAAGAAAGCTAGAAAAATAAAGTAAACTATCATGTATAATACAATGAAAGAGTATGAGCACTGACAACTAGAATAGTGTGCGAACATGAATGTAAAGTCGGTGAAAAATACGTACTCCCCCAATATTAGGCTTTTGTCCTAAGTTGGTCTAATGCCAAGGATAGCCTGGCTGATATCCAAAGTTATAACTGGGGTCGTACTGAGATGCAGCAGCAAATGCATCCTGAGCTGCGGCATGTTAGCGAGCTGCCTCCGCTCTCCCCTCGTGTTCAGCTGCCTCCTCCCTGGTAACAACATATCTTCGTTTTGCCTGGTAATCAAAAAGGGAAGGAGCAGGGAGAGTAACATGGACAAAGCTACGTCTGTCAAAGATTAGTTGATACTGGAGGAATTGTTCATTCCCCAAAAGAAAACGATGTTTGACCATAGCGTCATAATGTAAATAAGCAGGAAGCAACTCCATATCCTCCTCTCGTGGGGCTATACCAAGATAATTAGCAACACGAGTCGCATAAATCCCTCCAAATAAATCTCTAGATATACCATTATTATGCAACCTACGTGCAACTATTGCCCCCAAATTGTAATCTTTATTACCTAACACAGCACGCTTGAGGACACAAAGATCAGGGACACACATGTGACATGCTTCATCTTTACCGTTAATGCATCTACCAATGAAGAGAGCAAAATAATGTATAGCAGGAAAATGAATGCTCCCTATGGTAGCTTGTGCTATGTTCCTAGATTCTCTCACAGTAATACTAGCAAGAAAGTCTTTATATTCAGATATGTGGGGTTCATGAACATTGCCCCACTGCGGGAGTTTGCAAGCAGTTGTAAAATCTTCTAAGTCCATGGTGTAAGATTTATCATAAGTATCAAACATGACACTCTGAGAATTACGCAAAGATTTATATTTAAACCTTCTTACGAATGAATCAGTTAATTGATAGTACTGAGGACACTTATCTTGTAAGAAGTCTTCAGGATTGGCATTACACACATATGCGTCAAATTCATCCTTGATGCCTGCATTGACCATAAATTCGTCTGATGGCCACTCACAAGCTCGCACTTCGGCATCCCTTGGTAGCTCATCGTCTTGCTCACGCATAGCACGCCTAGGTCCTCTCTTTGTTGAGGAACCACCTTGGTACATTCTCCTAGACATATTTTTTCTGAAAAATTTCTGAAATTTTAGTAACTTCAAAATAAAAGTGAATAAAACTAGACAAAATTGGTAGCAACCACTCCTACAAGTGCCTAGAGCCTATATCATGCATTAGAATTACTTGGGACCTCATAAATTTGACATGCAAGCTCAAGAACAGGGTCACCCATGCAGCAAGAATTTGCAATGAATAACGCAATAGAATAAAAACTAATTGGATCAATGGAGGATTCACATACCAAGCAACAATCTCCCAAAGCAGTTTTGTGAATGGAGCTTTGAGCAAGGAGATCGAAAATCGCAGCAAAACGAGCTAGAACTCGTGCTTGGGCTGGATGAGGATTTTTTTGGGAAGAAGATGGAGTGTATGGGTGCAGGAATAAGTGGAGGGGGCCATCATGGGCCCACAAGACAGGGGGGCGCGCCCAGGGGGTGTGGGCGCGCCCTCCACCCTCGTGGCCAGGTGCTTGCCCCCCTGCAGTGTTTTCAGTGCCTAAAATCCTCAAATAATCCATAAAAAATCATACTAAATTTGCAGGTCATTTGGAGCACTTTTATTTTCGGGGTATTTTTTTATTGCACGAATAATTCAGAAAACAGACAGATAATATTGTTTTTGCTTTATTTATTCTAAATAACAGAAAGTAAAAATAGGGTACAGAAGGTTGTGCCTTCTAGTTTCATCCATCTCATGATCATCAAAATGAATCCACTAACAAGGTTGATCAAGTCTTGTTAACAAACTCATTCCGAATAACACGAAACCAGAGAAATTTTGAATAACACTAAGTTACCTCAACGGGGATATGAACATCCGCAACAATAAGAATATCATACTTTTTCTTGACAGTAGGAAGAGGAAATTCAAAACCTCCAATAATGATAGTTGGAACTTTTCCAATAGAATTGATGCTATGAACTTGAGATTGTTTCCTCGGAAAGTGTACCGTATGCTCATTACCATTAACATGAAAAGTGACATTGCCTTTGTTGCAATCAATAATGGCCCCTGCAGTATTCAAAAAGGGTCTACCAAGGATAATCGACATACTATCGTCCTCGGGAATATCAAGAATAACAAAGTCTGTTAAGATAGTGACATTTGCAACCACAATAGGCACATCCTCACAAATACCGACAGGTATAGCAGTTGATTTATCAGCCATTTGCAAAGTTATTTCAGTAGGTGTCAACTTATTCAATTCAAGTCTACGATATAAAGAGAGAGGCACAACACTAACACCCGGCTCCAAGATAACATAAAGCAATTCTAACATGGTTTCTTTTAATGGAGCAAGGTATAGTTGGTACCACTGGATCTCCAAGTTTCTTTGGTATTACACCCTTAAACATATAATTAGCAAGCATGGTGGAAATTTCAGCTTCCGGTATCTTTCTTTTATTTGTAATGATATCCTTCATGTACTTAGTATAAGGATTTAATTTAATCATATCAGTTAAGCGCATACGTAAGAAGATAGGTCTAATCATTTCAGCAAAGCGCTCAAATCCTCATCATCCTTTGTCTTGGATGGTTTAGGAGGAAAAGGCATGGGTTTCTGAACCCATGGCTCTCTCTCTCTACCGTGCTTCCTAGCAACAAAGTCTCTCTTATCATAACATTGATTATTTGATTGTCGGTTATCAAGATCAAAAATAGGTTCAACCTCTACTTCATTGTTATTGCTAGGTTGAGCATCAACATGAACATTATCATTAACATTATCACTAGGTACATGTTCATCACCTGATTGTGTTTCGGCATCAGAAATAGAAATATCATTGGGATTCTCAGGTATGTCTACCATAGGTTCACTAGAAGCATGCAAAGTCCTATCATTTTTCCTTTTCTTTTTAGAACAACTAGGTGCCTCTAAATTATTTCTCTGAGAATCCTGCTCGATTCTTTTAGGGTGGCCTTCAGGATACAAAGGTTCTTGAGTCATTCTACCAGTTCTAGTAGCCACTCTAACAGCAAAGTCATGTTTATTATTTAATTCATCGAGCAAATCACTTTGAGCTTTAAGTACTTGCTCAGCTTGAGTGGTAACCATAGAAGCATATTTGCTAATGAGTTTAAGTTCACCTTTAACTCTAGCCATATAATCACTCAAGCGTCCTATCTCAAAAGCATTATTCTTTAATTCTCTACCAACATAAGCATTAAAACTTTCTTGTCTAGCCATAAAGTCATCAAATTCATCTAAGCATGGGCTATGAAATTTAGTAGACGGGATTTCAACTTTATCATATCTATAGAGAGAATTTACCTTTACTACCTGTGTCGGGTTATCAAGACAATGTGTTTCTTCAACAGGCGATAGATTAAGACCATGTATTTCTTCAATAGGAGGTAAATTCTTAACATATTTAGCTTTAATACCTTTTTATTTCAGAGATTTCTTTGCCTCTTGCATATCTTCAAGACTGAGAAATAGAACACCTCTCTTCTTCGGAGTTGGTTTAGGAATAGGCTCAGGAGTTGGCTCAGGAAGAGTCCAATTATTTTCATTAGTCAACATATTATTCAATAGTAACTCAGCTTGGTCGACTGTTCTTTCCCTGAAAACACAACCAGCACAACTATCCAAGTAGTCCTTGGAAGCATCGGTTAGTCCATTATAAAAGATATCAAGTATTTCATTTTTCTTAAGAGGATGATCAGGCAAAGCATTAAGTAACCGGAGAAGCCTCCCCCAAGCTTGTGGGAGACTCTCTTCTTTGATTTGCACAAAATTATATATTTCCCGCAAGGCAGCTTGTTTCTTTTGAGCAGGGAAATATTTAGTAGAGAAGTAATAAATCATATCCCGGGGACTATGCACACAACCAGGATCAAGAGAATTAAACCAAGTTTTAGCATCACCCTTTAATGAGAACAAAAATATTTTAAGGATATAATAATAGCGAGACTTCTCATCATTAGTAAACAGGGTAGCTATAGCATTTAACTTGGTAAGATGAGCCACAACAGTTTTAGATTCATAGCCATAAAAAGGATCGGATTCTACCAAAGTAATTATCTCAGGATCAACAAAGAATTCATAATCCTTATTAGTAACACAGATAGGTGAAGTAGCAAAAGCGGGATCAGGTTTCATTCTAGCATTAAGAGATTGCTGCTTCCATTTAGCTAATAACTTCTTAAGATCATATCTATCTTTGCAAGCGAAAATAGCTCTAGCAGCTTCCTCATTCATAACATAACCCTGAGGAACAACAAGGTAATTCATAATTAGGGGGAGAACTTTCATCAATAATAGCATCTTCAGTAATTTCATTCTATCTAACCCTAGCAAGTTGTTCATCAAGAAATTCACCTAATGGAATAGTAGTATCACACACAAAAGTAGTTTCATCATAAGTATCATGCATAGCAGAAGTGACATCATCAATAACATGCGACATATCAGAATTAATAGAAGTAGCAGGTTTAGGTGTCGCAAGCTTACTCAAAACAGAAGGAGAATCTAGTGCAGAGCTAGATGGCAGTTCCTTACCTCCCCTCGTAGTTGAGGAAAAAAATCTTGGTTCTTTCGTTTTTGAAGTTCCTCATAGTGATCAACAGATATAAATCCCAAGTGACTCAAAGAATAGAGCTATGCTCCCTGGCAACGGTGCCAGAAATTTGTCTTGATAACCCATAAGTGTAGGGGATTGCAACAGCTTTCGAGGGTAGAGTATTCAACCCAAATTTATTGATTCGACACAAGGGGAGCCAAAGAATATTCTTAAGTATTAGCAGTTGAGTTGTCAATTCAACCACACCTGGATAACTTAGTATCTGCAGCGAAGTATTTAGTAGCAAAGTATTATGATAGTAATGGTAACAGTGGCAAAAGTAAAGATAATAATTTTGTAGTAATTGTAACAGTAGCAACGGAAAAGTAAATAAGCGAAGCACAATATGTGAAAAGCTCGTAGGCATTGGATCAGTGATGGATAATTATGTCGGATGCGATTCCTCATGTAATAGCTATAACATAGGGTGACATAGAACTAGCTCCAGTTCATCAATGTAATGTAGGCATGTATTTCGAATATAGTCATATGTGCTTATGGAAAAGAACTTGCATGACATCTTTTGTCCTACCCTCCCGTGGCAGCGGGGTCCTAGTGAAAACTAAGGGATACTAAGGCCTCCTTTTAATAGAGAACCGGAACAAAGCATTAGCACATAGTGAATACATGAACTCCTCAAACTATGGTCATCACCGAGAAGTATCCCGATTATTGTCACTTCTGGGTTGTCGGATCATAACACATAATAGGTGACTATAGACTTGCAAGTTAGGATCAAGAACTCACATATATTCATGAAAACATAATAGGTTCAGATCTGAAATCATGGCACTCGGGCCCTAGTGACAAGCATTAAGCATAGCAAAGTCATAACAACATCAATCTCATAACATAGTGGATACTAGGGATCAAACCCTAACAAAACTAACTTGATTACATGATAATCTCATCCAACCCATCACCGTTTGAAAAGGAAATGTGTTATATGCATGATGGCATCAGGTTTGCCGCACATTAGAAACATTGACTAACAGCCTTTCTGCTGCCCAACATATTTCCCTTGCGCTTCCTACAAAAGCATGTTTCGGTGGTTACGTGCTTAACGGATCCACTATCTGTACATGAAATGAAATAGAAAAAGTAGATATCATTTCATTACGTGAAACAGAGTGCTCCTGCTGTCCTGGTCGAAAAGGTAGGCAGCTAGCCGGCGGTCCGCGTCAAGATCCACCGATATACTCCAGTAGCTTAATTGGTGGCACCTGCTATTGGTGATGCACCGAAAAGACGGATGGGTAGACGTCCTTCATAGCGCTACGAGATGAAGTACGCCTAACTATTAGCTCATATATGTTGATCGATCGGCGTTATGAGCTGTATAATCCTTCGCTTTGTAGGATCAGGAGACTAAAGATTGAACAACTTTTCAGAATCATTTTTAGCTTGTTGTATTAGGATATACTATACCCGCAAAAAATGTATTAGTAGGATATAATAGATCATTTTGGGATTCATAGCAGCATAAACAGACCACGATCACTAAGGAATCCCATACTGGCATGAAATCGACTGCAAATTAGCCCATAATGCATTCAATGTCTCCGCACTTTGCACATATCAGTTTCTCTCACTGAGCATAATATTTGCTAAAATGTTCAATTTTTTTAGAAACACAGTACAGGCATAGAGGCTCACATACATTCACGTCTATAATCGCACGCACACCTTAATCCTACGAGCACCACCGGAAGACTTAGCCGACGAGTCTTTGAGATTGATAAAGTCATCCCACTGAAATAATATTCCTCTTTTATGAGACACACAAATGTGAAATCTAGGGTTTAAGCTGTGATGAGCTTGAAGTGCAACCATCCTCATAAGTCGTAACAACAACATTTTGGTTCTCATTATATTCATTTAGTTGTTTGCCAAACAAAAACCAAGTTTCTATGAGAGCATCTATTTGGATCAAAGGTAGCACAACTTAATTAGCTGATAACAATATAGCCTTCCATGCTAGCCGCGGCATCGTATTGGGAGCCTTCCCTGCTAGCCGCCGCCTCCTCCTCCTCCACAAAAAGAGCTAAGGTTTCTGCCTCCCGCCGGTGCCGCCGCAGATCCCTCCTCTCCGGTGGCCCTAGGGCCATGGGGGCACGATGGATCTCGGCAACGGCGGGAGAGCTCCGTTTTTAATCGTTTCTTTCAGTTTTGCTAGGACTTGTGTCCTGCTCGGGAAGATGAGACGACGACGGCTCCCTGAAGATAGAATAAAGGTCTCCCCACCTAGACCCTGTTCCGGCGGTGCGTCTAGCACCGTTGGTGGGTGTGTGAAGGTGTGTCTCCGGCGGATATATCTTTGGTGGATTTGCTCGGATCTTGTCGTTGTTCGTCTACGTTCGTGTGTCTTCGAGTGGGATCCTTCTGATCTACCTTATTCTTCATCTGCGGCGGTTGTTGTTCTGTTGCGCTGGTACTACGTGGCCTTAGCACGACGACTTCCCGGCTGTCTACTACAACAAGTTGTGCCTTACTCCGGCGATGGAGGGGCGATGACAGCGGTGCGCTTTCGGCTCGCTTCAGTGCTTGTAGTCGTCGCTAGGTGGTCTACGGATCTGGATGTAATTTTTATTATTTCTGTTATTCATCGTACCGCCATGATTGAAAATGAACAGATCGAAAATTTTCTCGCAAAAAAAAACAATATATGCATGCATGAGGGGACCGGACACCGACCGCAATTCATGGGCATGATATCGACTTAAGACACAATCAAGGCTATGGCTAAGCTAATCCATGTATTGTACTGCTTGCTAAAGTGCATAATATGTTTATGCCTAACATATACTACTACTAGCACTACATACTACAACATGAAAGCGACTAAATCGTGTAATTGATTTGGTCGTCCGTTCATATAATATGTATGCACTGTCAGCGATGCCGACCCCTAACCGCATCCAGTTAGTGATGCACTCATAAGAAATGGGCTCCAATCATTGGGCATGCATGGACTCTGGACCCTGCCGTATTTGGATACTACTCACAGGTCAGGATTTAAGTCACAAAAGTAACCAAAATGAATGCCTCGCAGGTTTACCAACAATCATTTTTCCCTTCAGTTTCTTCATCTAAAGGAAACTACATATGATTATGGTTGAACAACAGGAATATATATACTTCTGATTTGTTTTCTCTTGCATGACTGTTCCTGCATCCCCATCTTGCTATAGAACTTTGTTTAATGTCTCCAAGGGATAATCGCAGCGGTTGGAATGTCATGAAATAATTAAGATTAGCTAATCCAAACAATTAAGATGAGCCGGTGATTTAATACTTAAGCTCAAGGAAGAGTTGCAACAAAAAAAAATCGAATAGCAAGTAAGCACGGGTCGGAGTCTTTGGACAGGGCTCCTCGTACTGAACTTAGCCAGTTGGGCAATTGGTTTTTCCTGAAAACCCCCAGCCGCGCCAAACTATTGTCATCATTAGAAAGTCCGGCCATTTTAGTTTCAGCCAGCGGGACGCTAGTAGATGTTGAGACTGCCGTGGAAGTTCAAGAACACGGGGGAAGAGAGGCCCTTGGTGAAGAGCGTCAGCGAACTGTATAGATGTGGGAACATGAAGAACATGGATGTCGCCAACTTGAACCTTGTCGGGAACAAAGTATATGTTGATCTCAATGTGTTTGGTGCGGCGGTGTTGCAGCGTTGAGGTAAACTGTAGAAATGTCGTCGCAATAAACAACTGAAGATTTGTCAAGCGGCTTGTGAAGTCCCTGTAGATCTCTGCTAGATCCATCATGTCTCGGCCACAACATAGCGATAGCGTGATACTCCGCCAACGCACTACATCCAAAATGGTAAGTTTACGTTTTGACGACCATGAAATAAGAATGTCACCAAGTTAAACACGGAAGTCATTCGTTGACTGGCGCGTGTCAGGGGACCCGACCAGTCAGCATCTGAATAGGCGATAATAGAGGTGTTCGATGAGGGAAATTAGAGGGATGAAGTTGAGTGTACCTTTAATGTAACGAAGGATCTAATTGACGAGACTGAGTTTGCCAATGCCGAGAGCACACATGAACAAGCATTTCTATTGAATGGCCTAGGTAATGTGAAATCGGTTAAGGATTGTGTAGAGAAGAGCACCGATGAGACTACGGTGGTTGATATGTCTCCAACGTATCTATAATTTTTTATTGTTCCATGCTATTATATTACCCGTTTTGGATGTTTATGGGTTTTACTTTACACATTTATATCATTTTTGGGACTAACCTACTAACTGGAGGCCCAGGCCGTATTGCTTTTCTTTGCCTATTTCAGTGTTTCGAAGAAAAGTTATATCAAACGGAGTCCAAATTGAATGAAACCTTTGGTAGCGATCTTTTTGGAACAAACGTGATCCAGAGGACTTGGAGTGGAAGTCAAGAAACAAGCGAGGCAGCCACGAGGGTGCCCGGCGCGCCCACTAGGGCTGGATGCGCCCCCATCCTCGTGGGCCCCTCGAACGTCCACCGACATACTTCTTCCTCCTATATATACCCATGTACCCCGAAAACATCAGAAGCAACAACGAAAAACTATTTCCACCGCCGTAACCTTCTGTATCCGTGAGATCCCATCTTGGAGCCTTCGTCGGCGCTCCGCCGGAGGGGGAATCGATCATGGAGGGCCTCTACATCATCTCCAAGGCCTCTCAGATGAGTTGTGAGTAGTTTACCATAGACCTTCGGGTCCATAGTTATTAGCTAGATAGCTTCTTCTCTCTCTTTGAATCTCAATACAAAGTTCTCCTTGATCTTCTTGGAGATCTATTCGATGTAACTCTTTTTGCGGTGTGTTTGTCGAGATCCGATGAATTGTGGGTTTATGATCAAGTTTATCTATGAGAAATATTTGAATCTCCCCTGAATTCTTTTATGTATGATTAAGTTATCTTTTCAAGTCTCTTCGAATTATCAGTTTGGTTTGGCCTACTAGATTGATCTTTCTTGCAATGAGAGAAGTCCTTAGCTTTGGGTTCAATCTTGCGGTGTCCTTTCCCAGTGACAACAGGGGCAGCAAGACACATATTGTATTGTTGTCATCGAGGATAAAAAGATGGGGTTTATATCATATTTCATGAGTTTATCCCTCTACATCATGTCATCTTTCTTAATGCATTACTCTGTTCTTATGAACTTAATACTCTAGATGCATGCTGGATAGCGGTCGATGTGTGGAGTAATAGTAGTAGATGCAGGCAGGAGTCGGTCTACTTGTCACGGACGTGATGCCTATATACATGATCATGCCTAGATAATCTCATAATTATTCGCTTTTCTATCAATTGCTCGACAGTAATTTGTTCGCCCACCGTAATACTTATGCTATCTTGAGAGAAGCCACTAGTGAAACCTATGGCCCCCGGGTCTATCTCTTATCATATAAGCTTTCAATCTACTTTTATTTGCATCTTTACTTTTCCAATCTATATCATAAAATATCAAAAATATATTTATCTTATCATATTATCTCTATCAGATCTCACTTTCGCAAGTGGCCGTGAAGGAATTGACAACCCCTTTATTGCATTGGTTACGAGTTCTTGTTTGTTTGTGTAGGTGCGTGAGACTTGTGAGGAGCCTCCTACTGGATTGATACCTTGGTTCTCAAAAACTGAGGGAAATACTTATGCTACTGTGCTGCATCACCCTTTCCTCTTCAAGTAAAACCAACGCAAGCTCAAGACCTAGCAAGAAGGATTTCTGGCGCCGTTCATGGGGAGGTCTTCGCTCAAGTCAAGACATACCAAGTACCCATCACAAACTCATCTCCCTTGCATTACATTATTTTCCATTTGCCTCTCGTTTTCCTCTCCCCCACTTCACCCTTGCCATTTTATTCACCCTCTCTTTCCCAATATCCTTTCTCTTTCGTTTGCCTTTTTGTTTGCTTGTGTGTTGGATTGCTCGTCGCGATGACACAAGATAATACCAAATTGTGTGAATTTTCCAATACCAATAATAATAATTTCCTTAGTACTCCAATTGCTCCTCTTAATGATGTTGAGTCTTGTGAAATCAATGATGCTTTGCTAAATCTTGTTATGAAAGATCAATTCTCCGGCCTTCCTAGTGAAGATGCCGCTACCCATCTAAACAACTTTGTTGATTTGTGTGAGATGCAAAAGAAGAAATATACGAATAATGATATTGTTAAATTGAAGTTATTTCCGTTTTCACTTAGAGATCGTGCTAAAGTTTGGCTTTCGTCTTTGCCTAAGAATAGTATTGATTCATGGAATAAGTGCAAAGATGCTTTTATCTCTAAGTATTTTCCTCCCGCTAAGATCATCTCTCTTAGGAACGATATTATGAATTTTAAACAACTTGATCATGAGCATGTTGGCCAATCTTGGGAAAGAATGAAATTGATGATTTGCAATTGCCGTACTTATGGTTTGAATTTATGATTTATCATACAAAAAATTTATGCCAGATTGAATTTTGCTTCTAGAAATCTTTTAGATTCGGCCGCGGGAGGCACGTTTATGGAAATAACCTTAGGAGAAGCTACCAAACTCCTTGATAACATTATGGCTAATTATTCTCAATGGCACACTGAAAGATCTACTAGTAAAAAGGTGCATGCTATAGAAGAAATTAATGTTTTGAGTGGAAAGATGGATGAACTTATGAAATTGTTTGCTACTAGGAGTGCTTCTATTGATCCCAATGATATGCCTTTGTCTACTTTGATTGAGAATAATAATGAATCTATGGATGTGAATTTTGTTGGTAGGAATAATTTTGGCAACAATGCTTATAGAGGAAACTTTAATCCTAGACCGTTCCCTAGTAATTCCTCTAATAATTATGGAAATTCCTACAATAATTCTTATGGTAATTTTAATAAGTTGCCCTCTGATTTTGATAATAGTGTTAAAGAATTTATGATCTCTCAAAAGAATTTTAATACCTTGCTTGAAGAAAAATTGCTTAAAGTTGATGATTTGGCTAGAAACGTTGATAGACTTTCGCTTGATGTTGATTCTTTGAAACTTAGATCTAATCCTCCTAAGCATGATATCAATGAGTCTCTCAAGGTTATGAGAATTTTCATTGAGGAGTGCAAAGAAAGAATTGCTAGATTGCGTGCTAAGAAAGATTGCTTTGTAAAAGCGTGTTCTTCTAGTTTCCATGAAAATAATGATGAAGATCTTAAAATTATTGATGTGTCCCCTATTAAATCCTTGTTTTGCAATATTAATCTTAATAATGATGGGACTGGAGATGAGTCAACTTTAGTTAAAAGGTGTCCCAAGGATTCGGAGTTTTTAGATCTTGATGCTAAAATTGGTAAAAGTGGGATTAGAGAGGTCAAGACTTTAAATAGCTTTGAACCCACTATCTTGGATTTCAAGGAATTTAATTATGATAATTGTTCTTTAGAAGATTGTATTTCCTTGTTTCAATCTGTTGTGAATTCTCGTCATGCTTATAGTCAAAATAAAGCTTTTACCAAACATATTGTTTATGCCCTGATGAAATCTCATGATGAAAAACTTAATTTGGAAGTTTCTATACCTAGAAAACTTAATGATGAGTGGGAACCTACTATAAAGATTAAAATTAAAGATCATGAGTTTTATGCTTTGTGTGACTTGGGTGCTAGTGTTTCCACAATTCCGAAAACTTTATGTGATATTCTAGGTTTTCATGATCTTGATGATTGCTCTTTAAATTTGCACCTTGCGGATTCCACCATTAAAAAGCCTATGGGAAGGATCAATGATGTTCTTATTGTTGCAAATAGGAATTTGGTGCCCGTTGATTTTATCGTTCTTGATATAGATGGCAATCTTTCTTGTCCTATTATTCTTGGTAGACCTTTCCTTAGAACGATTGGTGCGATTATTGATATGAAGGAAGGGAATATTAGATTCCAATTTCCATTAAGGAAAGGCATGGAGCACTTTCCAAGAAAGAAACTCAAATTACCTTATGAATCTATCATGCGAGCTACTTATGAATTGAGTGCCAAAGATGGCACTACTTAGATCCGTCCTTGCTTTTATGCCTAGCTAGGGGCGTTAAACGATAGCGCTAGTTGGGAGGCAACCCAATTTTATCTTTGTTTTTTGTTTTTGCTTCTGTTTAGTAATAAATTTTTCATCTATCTTCTGTTTAGATGTGTTTTCATGTTTTAATTAGTGGTTGTGCCAAGTAGAAAATATAGGATAACCTATGGTGATAGTTAATTTGATTCTGCTGAAAAACAAAAAGTTTGCGTGCACGAAAATAATTTTAGTAAATTACAGAAACGTGCTTTTGCGTTGATTCTTTTTTCTGTAGTTCAATAGACAAATTTCCCAGGACTTCCTATTTTGGTAGGAGTTTTAGAGTTCCAGAAGTATTCGAGAGATACAGATTGCTACAGATTGTTCTGTTTTTTTGACAGGTTCTGTTTTTCGTGTGTTGTTTGCTTATTTTGATGCATCTATGGCTAGTATGCAGGGGTATGAACCATAGAGAAGTTGGAATATAGTATGTTTAACACCAATATAAAAAATAATGAGTTCATTACAGTACCTTATGTGGTGTTTTTTGTTTCTTGCACTAACGGAGCTTATGAGATTTCCTGTTGAGTTTTGTGTTGTGAAGTTTTCAAGTTTTGGGTAAAGATTTGTGGCAAGAGCCTAAGCTTGAGGATGCCCATGGCACCCCAAGATATTTAAGGATAACCAAAAGCCTAAGCTTGGGGATGCCCCGGAAGGCATCCCCTCTTTCGTCTTCGTCTATCAGTAACTTTACTTGAAGCTATATTTTTATTCGCCACATGATATGTGTTTTGCTTGGAGCGTCCTGTATGATATTAGTCTTTGCTTTTTAGTTTACCACAATCATCCTTGCTGTACACACCTTTTGGGAGAAACCCACTTGATTGGAATTTATTAGATTACTCGATGTGCTTCACTTATATCTTTTGAGCTAGATAGTTTTTGCTCTAGTGCTTCACTTATATCTTTTAGAGCACGGCGGTGAATTAATTTTGTAGAAATTGTTAGTCTCTCATGCTTCACTTACATTATTTTGAGAGTCTCTTAGAACATCATGGTATAATAAAAACTATCATAGGAAATGAATTGGATGCTATGATCAATTTGATACTTGATAATTGTTTTGAGATATGGTGGTAGTGATATTAGAGTCATGCTAGTTGGGTAATTGTGAATCTAAAGAATGCTTGTGTTGAAGTTAGCAAGTCCCATAGCATGCATGTATGGTAAAAGTTGTGTAACAAATTTGAAACATGAGGTGTTCTTAGATTGTGCATCCTTATGAGTGGCGGTTGGGGACGAGCGATGGTCTTTTCCTACCAATCTATCCCCCTAGGAGCATGCGCGTAGTGCTTGGTTTTTGATGACTTATAGATTTTTGCAATAAGTATATGAGTTCTTTTTTGACCAATGTTGAGTCCATGTATTATACGCACTCCCACCCTTCCATGCATTGCCCTTTCTCACCTTGAGAGTTGGTGCAAACTTCGCCGGTGCATCCAAACCCCATGATATGATACGCTCTATCACACATAAACCTCCTTATATCTTCCTCAAAACTGCCACCATACCTACCTATTAAGGCATTTCATAGCCATTCCGAGATATATTGCCATGCAACTTTCCACTGTTCCATTCATCATTATGACACACATTATCTTTGTCATATTGCCTTGCATGATCATGTAGTTGACATCGTATTTGTGGCAAAGCCACCATGAATAATTTTTCATACATGTCACTCTTGATTCATTGCCCATCCCGGTACACCGCCGGAGGCATTCATATAGAGTCATATCTTATTCTAGTTTTGAGTTGTAAATCATGAGTTGTAAATAAATAGAAGTGTGATGATCATCATTATTACAGCATTGTCCTCAAATAAAATAAAGGCCAAAAAGAAAAAGAAAAAGGAAAGGCCAAAGAAAAAAAGAAAAAAAAAGAAATGCCAAAAGAAAAAATAAAGGCCCAAAAAAAGAAAAAAAGGGGGGCAATGTTACTATCCTTTTCCAAACTTGTGCTTCAAAGTAGCACCATATTCTTCGTATAGAAAGTCTTTTATGTTGTCACTTTCATATACTAGTGGGATTTTTTTATTATAGAACTTGGCTTGTATATTCCTACGATGGGCTTCCTCAAATGCCCCAGGTCTTCATGAGCAAGCAAGTTGGATGCACACCCACTAGTTTCTTTTGTTGAGCTTTCATACATTTATAGCTCTAGTGCATCCGTTGCATTGCAATCCCTACTCCTCATGTTGACATCAATTGATGGGCATCTCCATAGCCCGTTGATTATCCTCGTCAATGTGAGACTTTCTCCTTTTTGTCTTCTCCACACAATCTCCCTCATCATATTCTATTCCACCCATTGTGTTATATCCATGGCTCACGCTCATGTATTGCGTGAAAATTGAAAAAGTTTGAGATTATTTAAGTATGAAACAATTGCTTGGCTTGTCATCGTGGGTGTGCAAGATGTGAGCATTTTTGTGTGACAAAAATGAAGCATGACCTAACTATATGATTTTGTAGGGATGAACTTTCTTTAGCCATGTTATTTTGAGAAGACACGATTGCTTTGATTAGTATGCTTAAAGTATTACTATTTCTTATGTCAATATGAACTTTCATTTTGAATCATTTGGATCTGAACATTCATGCCACAATAAAGAAAATTACATTGAGAATTATGCGAGGTAGCATTCCACATCAAAAATTCTATTTTTATCATTTACCTACTCGAGGACGAGTAGGAATTAAGCTTGGGGATGCTTGATACGTCTCCAACATATCTATAATTTTTGATTGTTCCATGCTATTATATTACCCGTTTTGGATGTTTATGGGCTTTACTTTACACATTTATATCATTTTTGGGACTAACCTACTAACCGGAGGCCCGGCCTGTATTGCTGTTTTTTTTGCCTATTTCAGTGTTTCGAAGAAAAGGAATATCAACGGAGTCCAAACGAAATGAAACCTTCGGGAGCGATCTTTTTGGAACAAACGTGATCCAGAGGACTTGGTGTGGAAGTCAAGAAATAAGCAAGACCGCCACGAGGGTGCCCGGCGCGCCCCCTAGGGCTGGGCGCGCCCCCACCCTCGTGGGCCACTCGAGCATCCACCGACCTACTTCTTCCTCCTATATATACCCATGTACCCTGAAAACATCAGAAGCGGCCACGAAAAACTATTTCCACCGTTGTAACCTTCTATATCCGCAAGATCCCATCTTGGAGCCTTCACCGGCGCTCCATCGGAGGGGGAATCGATCATGGAGGGCCTCTACATCATCTCCAAGGCCTCCAAGATGAGTTGTGAGTAGTTTACCACAGACCTTCGGGTCCATAGTTATTAGCTAGATGGCTTCTTCTCTCTCTTTGAATCTCAATACAAAGTTCTCCTTGATCTTCTTGGGTATCTATTCGATGTAACTCTTTTTGCAGTGTGTTTGTCGAGATCCGATGAATTGTGGGTTTATGATCAAGTTTATCTATGAGAAATATTTGAATCTCCTCTGAATTCTTTTATGTATGATTAAGTTATCTTTGCAAGTCTCTTCGAATTATCAGTTTGGTTTGGCCTACTAGATTGATCTTTCTTGCAATGGGAGAAGTGCTTAGCTTTGGGTTCAATCTTGCGGTGCCCTTTCCCAGTGACAGCAGGGGCAGCAAGGCACGTATTGTATTGTTGCCATAGAGGATAAAAAGATGGAGTTTATATCATATTGCATTAGTTTATCCCTCTACATCATGTCATCTTTCTTAATGCGTTACTCTGTTCTTATGAACTTAATACTTTAGATGCATGCTGGATAGCGGTTGATGTGTGGAGTAATAGTAGTAGATGCAGGCAGGAATCGGTCTACTTGTCACAGACGTGATTCCTATATACATGATCATGCCTAGATAATCTCATAATTATTCGCTTTTCTATCAATTGCTCGACAGTAATTTGTACGCCCACCGTAATACTTATGCTATCTTGAGAGAAGCCACTAGTGAAACCTATGGCCCCCGGGTCTATCTCTTATCATATAAGCTTTCAATCTACTTTTATTTGCATCTTTACTTTTCAATCTATATCATAAAATACCAAAAATATATTTACCTTATCATATTATCTCTATTAGATCTCATTTTCGCAAGTGGCCGTGAAGGGATTGACAACCCCTTTATTGCGTTGATTACAAGTTCTTGTTTGTTTGCGTAGGTGCGTGGGACTTGTGAGGAGCCTCATGCTGGATTGATACATTGGTTCTCAAAAACTGAGGGAAATACTTACGCTACTATGCTGCATCACCCTTTCCTCTTCAAGGAAAACCAGCGCAAGCTCAAGACGTAGCAATAGTTGGAAGGGTTGTCGAGTGGATCGCTGTCGGTGATGGAGATTTTGGAGCCTAATTCAATGGGCCTGGTGACGGGTTACAATCGCTCATATCGTCGCGCTGGATGAGCTCTAGGGCACACCGACATTGAGAAAGACAAAGGCCGAGAGATGGAGGTGCCAACAAAGTAGCTAAGGGGCCCAAAATCAGTGATAAAGAATTCAGAGCTGAGTGTCGAACCGATCTGGTGAATAAATTTTGTGGATAAGGCATGAGGACTATATCATCACCATAGAGAAGAATATAGGCTATGCATGTAGGAGAACAAAAAAAATAAGAAGAGATTGATCAAATTTAGGGAGAAACCAATGGTAAAGATAAATGAGGCAAACCTAGTGAACCCGGCACGTGGAGGATGTTTGGGGCGTATAAGAATTTTTGCAGAAAACATGTGTGGTTTGGGCTAGATGGATCTTCAAAGCCTTATAGTTGCTAGGAAGGCGCCAGGGAAACCAATCCCAAGGAAAAAAGAAGGAAACGAACGTTCGATTTAGGCCAATAGAATTTGATTAAAAAGAAGGAAGTGTCCTAGAATTCATCTAGGTGATATGTAATTTGGTCTCATTCATTTGATATCAGCTGACATCATCTTTGGTTGTTGCAGCCTTTTTTTGTCGGCAGGCCACTCCTAGAATTGTTCTTGCTCCACTCGGATAATACGATGATTGTCTATGGGCTCGTGGCAGTTGTTCTCTGTTGTTGGGTTGAACTAGACCCTTCGTTGTTTTAGTTGGTGTGGCCCTTATACAATGTATCTTTTTACTACTGCACGTCGATGGATTGGATGGTACATTTCCTCATGGGAGCTCGTACTCGGCACGTCAGGCGCCAGCGAACCTCCCTGGCGCCCACACGCCAACGTTGATGGAGCGGCCATGTATCAGATTTTATTTCCCCTAGATCGCTAAATCACATTTGAAAAAAAAATCACACGGAAAAAATCATGAAATTCAAAAAAGTTCATGGATTTAAAAAAATCATGAATTTGGAAAAAGTTAATCTAATTTGACAAAATATTTCTACATTTTGAGAAAATATTTCATCAAATTTGACAAAGTTCATCATTTTTTATAAAAAGATCATCTAATTTGGAAAAAAATTCATCCCTTTTAAACGGAAGCTCATCAAATTTGAAAAAAGTTCATGGATTTGAAAAAAATAGTTCATCATTTTGTTAAGTGCATAAAAATTGAAATAAATTCATTGATTTGAAAATAAAATCATTGAATTTAATTTTTCTGTGCATTTTGAAAAAAAGGAAACAAAAAAGGAAAAAAGATGAAAGAAAAGAAACGGAAAAGGAAAGGAAAAAATTAAAAAACTAGTACAGAAAAAACTCACAATGAATATAAAACTGGCTGGATAAAGTATAAAAGAAGAAATGGAGACGTATCATCACAATGTGTCGTTTACATGGTGAGTTTGTGCGAGTTAAACATAATCGAATCTTAGCGGCGCATGTTTTTTGCGTATTAACCTAGAAAAATATGTGCCGGCCCAGCATGGGCTGAGGTGTGTGCCGGTTTGAAAATGGCCTATAACCAGCGTCTAAAATGCTAAATAAGAAACGCCCGCTCCAAAGTTGCGCCTCTAGCGCCGCTAAGAGGTACTGGCGCCCACGTGCTGCCCACCTGAGTTTGGCACAACAACAGGGCGATGTGCAGTGAACTTATAAGACCGAGAAAGGGCAAAATAGGTGGCCTCTCCAGAAATCAAACTCCATTTGTTGCCTTAACGTACAAGCGTGCATAACCAATTGAACAACTCGACTATTGTGAAAGAATAGAGTGTCAATAATATAAGGACATGCGGCCGCACTTTTTATTGCATGCGTACGGTATCACTTGGTTTTCTGAATTATTTAAAAAACATGAACTTGAATAAGTTCATCAATTTAAAACAACTTCATGATTTTTTAAGAAAAGTTAACAAATTTGGAAAAAGCTCATCAATTTGGAAACAAAAAGTTCATTGAATTTGAAAAATGTTCATCAATTTTGAAAAATAGTTCATCGAATTTGAAAAAAAAAATTGATTTTGAAAAAAGGTTCACCAATTTGAAAAAAGTTCATTGAATTTTAAAAACAGTTCATGGATTTTCAAAAAGGGTTCATGAATTCGAAAAAAGTTCATTTTTTTTTGAAAAAAAGTTCACCAATCATGAAAAAAGTTCATCAAAAGTTGGAAGAAAGTTCATGAATTTGGAAAAAAGTTCACCAAAAGGAAAATCGATTTTGAAAAAAAATAAGTTCATCGATTTTGAATAAAAAGGTTCATCAAAAATGAAAAAGAGTTCATCGATTTTGAAAAAAATTCATCAAATTTGAAAAAAGTTCATAGGATTTAAAAAAACTGAATTGATATTTAAAAAGCTTAGCGATTTTTTAAGAAAATTCATTGAATTTTTAAAAAATTCATAAAATTTGAAAAAAGTTCATGAAATTTGAAAAAAAAGTCATCGATTTTAAAAAAGTTCATCAAATCTAAAAAAAAATCATCGATTTTGATAAAAGTTTATTCAATCTGAAAAAAATTCACGCATTTAAGAAGTTAGAAAAAGGAAAATAAGAAAAGAAAAAGAAAAATAGGAACAAGAAAAAAGACGCCCAGAAGTCAGCGAAGCAGTGAAAGCTGGTTTGGGGCGCTCTCACTGCCTAGATAAATAGAAAAACGAAATGAAGTTAATATGCACAGTTGGCTCGATGTCCTACTGGGGAGTGCGCTGCTCTGTCAAGCGAGAGATTGCGAGTTCAAGCCCTCCTTTGGAATACGACTTTTGCTGCAATTTTGAACAAAAAGATGAAACAGGCCAGTCCAGCAAGACGCGGGGGGTATGCGCCCGTTTGCAGTACTGAAGTAACAAGCGCTTAAGGCACCCTTTAGGAAATGCCTTCCTAGTCCTCTCCACACACAACAGAAATGCTTATCACGGAAGTTAGCGCACAGGGCGCATGCGGCCAGTGGCAATGGTGATTGGGCTGATTGGCTGATCCACTGTCGTCCGCCTCTTGGCAGCGGCGCGGCTGGCTGTTACTTCCTGTGAGTTGCTGCTAAGTTTCCATGGCGTTGTTGCGTACAGTTTCCTGGTGTTTATGCATCAGGGACTTGGTTGTTGATTGAATTGGGAGACAATATGGAGTTTGTTCAATTTTCTGTCCCGACGTTGGCTTCGGCAACAATCGGTGTTGTGTCCCGATGCTGGTGTCGGCAACGATCGGCTTCCTATCCTGCTGTGTTGGACGATCTCTTGGCAAGGTTCATGCAGTCTTGCTCTTCGTCAACTGTACTCCTTGTGAGTTAGGGTTTGGACGTACGTCTGTCTGGCTTGTTCAGCTGCTATTTTTTGGATGATCGGGAGAATTTTGTTGAAGTAATTGTCAGCAACGAAATTGATTAGCTGGAACTGTTGAGGTCTTCTCGGTGCCCCAACAATTCGGTCACTTCTGGATATCCAGAGGCGGTATAGCCCTGATGTGTTCTTCCTATATGAAACGCATCTGGATGACTATAAGGAAGAAGCGTTGAAGAGGAAACTAGGTATGGATGAGATGATTGTGGAACCAAGCATAGATGGAAGAAAGGGTGGGCCGCTTTTAGTCTGGAAGAAGGAGGTGAGGATCTACTTCTGGGCTTCCACCCTTGATTTCATTGATGTGTCAGTACAAGAGGCTAATGGTGATATTTGGAGGTTAATTGGTATATACGGTGAACCTAGTTGGGATTGTAAAGAGCGAAGGAGAGGCTCCACGACACCAGTCAAGGCTTCAGGCCTTCCAAAATGCACTCTCGGATTTCTCCTTGGAGGATATAGGATTTGCAGGTGACAATTTCACCTGGTTTTGTGGAGGTCTAAAGGAGCGGCTTGACAGAGCTATAGAAAATTCTGAATGGACAGGTATGCACGCGTTGGTTGGTCTAAACAATTTAGAGATGGGTAAATCTAATCACCGCCCAATCTGTTTGGACATGAAATATCTGTCGGGGGTTGCGGAGAGCAGGCCTAAATATGGTCGTAAATTCGCAGCAAGATGGTTAGAAGAAGAAATAGTGGAGGAAATAGTAAAATCTAGTTGGTTGAATGTTGTCCATCAAGGCTTGTGTCCATCGGCTAGAGAAAAATTGGAGTCTGTCTATAAGGACCTTCACGCTTGGGACAGGCAGGTTCTGAAGGGGCCTCGACATCGTCTTAAGAAGGCACAAAGGGAGCTTGAAAATCTGATGCATAATCCACACACTAATGAAATAAAGATGAAACAAAAGGAACTATCGGTTCTTATTGAAAATTTGCTTGATCAAGATGAAGTTTACTGGGCGCAGCATGGTTACCTGGCTTCGCCGTGGTGATCATAACATGAAGTATTTTAACCAATTTGCCTCTGCTAGGCGTCAGAGAAATTTGATAAAAAAACTGAGAAATAGTAATAATGGGTGGGTCGAGGGTAATGATAACCTCAATCCATTAATTTGTGATTATTTTGGTAACCTCTTTAAGTCCGATTCAGCCGTGATCGACCAGGAGCTCATGCATGCGGTCAAGCCATGTGTACCGAGCAGTTTGAATAGGCTTCTTATTGCGCCATACTCCTGGGATGAGGTGAAGGAAATATGCCCTAGAGGCAATAATAAAGTTATTATTTATATTTCCTTATATCATGATAAATGTTTATTATTCATGCTAGAATTGTATTAACCGAAAACTTAGTACATTTGTTAATACATAGACAAAACATAGTGTCCCTAGTATGCCTCTACTTGACTAGCTCATTAATCAAAGATGGTTATGTTTCCTAACCATGGACATGTGTTGTCCTTTGATAAACATGATCACATCATTAGAGAATGATGTGATGGACAAGACCCATCCGTTAGCTTAGCATTATGATCGTTATAGTTTTATTGCTACTGCTTTCTTCGTGACTTATACATGTTCCTCTGACTATGAGATTATGCAACTCCCGAATACCAGAGGAACACCTTGTGTGATATCAGACATCACAACGTAACTGGGTGATTATAAAGATGCTCTACAGGTGTCTCCGAAGGTGTTTGTTTGGTTGGCATAGATTAAGATTAGGATTTGTCACTCTGTGTATTGGAGAAGTATCTTTGGGCCCTCTCTGTAATGCTCATCACTATAAGCCTTGCAAGCAATGCGACTAATGAGATAGTTGCGGGATGAAGCATTACGGAACGAGTAAAGGGATTTGCCGGTAATGAGATTGAACTAGGTATGATGATACCGACGATCGAATCTCGGGCAAGTAACATACCGTTGACAAAGGGAATGACGTATGTTGTTATGCGGTTTGACCGATAAAGATCTTCGTAGAATATGCAGGAATCAATATGAGCATCTAGGTTCCGCTATTGGTTAATGACCGGAGATATGTCTTGGTCATGTCTACATAGTTCTCGAACCCGTAGGGTCCGCACGCTTAACGTTCGATGACGATTTGTATTATGAGTTATGTGATTTGATGACCGAAGTTTGTTCGGAGTCCCGGATGAGATCAGGGACATGACGAGGAGTCTCGAAATGGAAGGTTATATTCGGACACCGGAATGGTTCTAGAGTGATTCAGGTATTTTTCGCAGTACTGGGAGGTTACCGACCCCCCCCCCCTCCCGAGGAAGTAGTGGGCCTTCATGGGCCTTAGTGGAAAGGAGAGGAGGGCCGCAAGGGTGCCCCCCCCATGGCAAGTCCGAATTGGACTAGGGAGGGGGCGGCGCCCCCCCTCTTTCCTTCTCCCTCTCCTCCTCCTTCCCTCCCTCCCCCTCTTGGAAAAGGAAGGGGAGTCCAACTAGGATTGGGATTCCTAGTTGGACTCCCCCTATGGTGCGCCCCTCCTAGCTGCCGACCTCCTCCTCTCCCTTCTTTATATACGTGGCCAGGGGGCACCCCAAAGAAGGACTGACAATCTGTTAGCCGTGTGCGGTGCCTCCCTCCACAGTTTAACACCTTGGTCATATCGTTGTAGTGCTTAGGCAAAGCTCTGCATCGGTAACTTCATCATCACCATCGCCACACCGTCGTGCTGACGGAACTCTCCCTCGTCCTTAACTAGATCAAGAGCACGAGGGACGTCATCATGCTCAACGTGTGCTGAACACGGGGTGCCGTACGTTCGGTACTTAGATCGGTTGGATCGTGAAGACGTTCGACTACATCAACCGCGTTACTAAATGCTTCTGCTTTCGGTGTACGAGGGTACGTGGACACACTGTCCCATCTCGTTGCTATGCATCTCCTAGATCGATATTGCGTGATTGTAGGAATTTTTTCGAATTACTACGTTCCCCAACAGCGGCATACGAGCTAGGTCTATGCGTAGATGATATGCATGAGTAGAACACAAAGAGTTGTGGGCGATAATAGTCATACTGCTTACCACCAACGTCTTACTTTGACTCGGCAATATTGTTGGATGAAGCGGCCCGGACCAACATTACATGACCGTGTTCATGAGACTTGTCGGGGATATACCCCGCGGTATGAACCAGCCGGAAATATGACCCGGCCGGGCTTGGCGGTTCACTTGAGACCCGGTTTACACTTGACGATTCATTGGTGACCCGCCTTGACCAGACGGTTTACAAGCAACCTGGCTGAACATTATGACTCACTGGTAACCCGACGGGCGGCGGACGGATGACAAGGCCCAAGGCCCGAAAGCCGGTTTGTGTTAATGGTGGGCTGGTTTAAAAGGAAAGGCATGAGGAATATTTACCTTACAAGGAGTTGAGACCCGTACTTGTATCCGGTTTGTATTAGAAGGTAGACTAGTCCTAGTCCTAATAGGACTCTACATGTAACCCGCCCCTTCAACTTATATAAGGAGGGGCAGGGCACCCCAAGGGAGGGGAGAATAATCTTAAGGCTAGACACAACTAGAGGAGAGCCGGTTTACGGCGACTCCCTTATGAGCATAATGAGACCTAGCCACAAACATCATGTAGGGTTGTTACCGGATGATGTTTCCCGAGGCCTGAAGCTGTCTAAACCCTTGTCTTGTGTGTCGATACGTCTCGCGTCTCTCGATCCCGACCAACCCCTTCAAGCTACCGCATAGATGCGTTGGCCTCACGACTAAGTCCTCACATTAGGACATCTGCCGTGACAATTCCACGACAGTTGGCGCCCACCGTGGGGCTCGCGCACGGTGGTGTTGAGTTCTTGGAGGGATCTTTTCCAGGGATCAAGGAGCTCACGATCATCAAGTGAAGAAGAGTCATCAATGCAAGTTTAAAGTTTGAAAGGTTAGGGTTTCGTGCGTGCATCCGCACATGATCCGGAAAGCAAATATATTTTTTGGTGCGCCGTCGTCAAGTGATGCGTTTTCAAGCCATCCGAAACAATAGGATTCTCCAATTGGCCGCTATCTTGCAAGTCGCTGAAGCTGAAGGTTTTTCCGCCGTACTCACCAAAGCAATTTTCGTATGGGATATTCTGGTCTACTTCGTCTCGGTCTCGCGATGAAGGTCAGAGTAACAAGTTTCATCGACAAGTCACGAGGATCCGATCTACTTCAGCAACAAAATCATCCACATACAAAACTTAGGCACATGGTTAGCCAGATGCGTGCCAAGCACCGATTCAGATTTCGAGACCTGATGAAAGCTTGGTGTCACGCGGACCAAGTTAAAAAATAAATTAGTTGGGATCACGACCGGGAAACGGATAATGACCCCGACCTGGACTGACTACACTGAATCGCCTCTACTGCTTCTGCGGCCTGGTCCACGGTTTGCCTCCGCCAGAAGCTGCCCGGTGAGCCGCCGGCCGCCTCGCCCTTGCTGAGCCACCGCAGCATCTGCTTCCAAGCCGTCGCCATCTGTCAGGACCCCGACTCAATGTCACATCGATCTAGCTGGTAACACCTCGTATCACTTTGCGGCCTCACGCACGGTATCCCCACGGGTGTCGTCTTACCTTTTCCCGGGACCGTTTGCGCCTTTTGGCTCACGTATATGATAGTGTCGCTAGCATCCATATGATGAAGAGCCCGGGCTGACATGACTAGTCGTAAACCCAAAGTGGCACAGACTTACAGGGACAGGCATCCATGACCCAGCTTCGAACGTGTCGGTCATCAGCAAGTGGGTCCGGGCTGTAGCACTGGGCTAGCAGGACTCCGGTAAACCGGGCTGTAGCGGGCTAACAGGACTCCGGTACTCAAAGCGTGACATTTCCCTGAAGGGACAGACACAGGAACGAAGAAGGACACATGCCGGCCAGCCTAAGTGTTCCAGAGCAGTAGCAAGCTACCATGGCTCAGCGGTAACACTAGGAGACATTTCCCGGTAAGAGAGGCTACTAAAGATAAACAACTAGATAGTCAGATCCCACACATACCAAGCATTTCAATCATACACACAATATGCCCGATATGTGCAAATACAACGAAGCATCACAACATGACTCTATGACACAAGTACTTTATTTAAGGCTCAGGGAGCCATACATAACATTCACAAAGGTACGGGTCTCACGACCCAACATACAAGTCATACAGTCATACAAGCCAGCAGCGGAAGTACATTGTCTGGGTACAGACAACTAGTAAAATAAAAGAGGCTTGGAAAGCCTAGCTATACTACGTGGTCCATCACAAGCTCAGGGTCACCACCTGGGTCTTTAGCCTACTCGTTGATGTCAACGTCTACATAGAACCCATCAGAAGGGGTTGCAGCGTCTTCTGTAAAAAATGTAGATTATAGCAACATGAGTACAAAGGTACTCAGCAAGACTTACATCAGATCCTACATACATGCATAGTATCAAGAAGGGTTGGTGGAGTTATTGCAGCAAGCCAGCTTTGACTCTTGGCTAGGCTATCCTACGATACTCCAACTGAAATGGTTTTGCGCACACGAGTCCACTACTCACCACTTCAATACACTACCGAGGATCCACCTCCGTCTTCCTACGGAAGAGCCATCCTCGGCACTCACACTTATCTTGAGGCTTTTAGTAGTTTCCATTTACTTGTCTATGAACTGTATAGGCAACCAAGTAGTCCTTTACCGCGGACGCGGCTATTCGAATAGATCATGTTAACCCTGCAGGGGTGTACTTCTTCATACACGCTCTCACCACTTATCGTCGCTTACACGACATGTACTCGGCAACCTTCAAGCGGAAGCCCAACGTGGGTGTCGGCCACGACCTACCTAATCACCTAAGCCTCCAGTCCAGGTTTATCGCCTATTCAGGTTCCATCCGCAGGGAGTCCGGCCGAGGTTTCTCATACGGCCCCGAACGATGTGAACAGGGTTCCCGAGATACCTAACGGGTATTCGGTACACCCGGCCACGTACCTACCGCATCACAGCCCACCCCTACGGTCAGCGCTGTCCACGGCCTCCAGTAGGCTACAAACACCAGAAACTACTTGCAACTCCTGGACGGAGAACTAGGGTGAATAAGAAGCCGAGAGGGTCCATTGGTTTCGGGCCCAATGCATGGTAGTAGCTGATTCTTAAATCACACATACAGATCTCAGTGCTTAAGGTCGGCTTCAATGAAACAACCCACCATGTACTCCTACATGGCCTCTCATCGATACCTTTACCAAATCGTGTTCACCACACCATTCTCATTACCGACATTAACATTTCACTCTAGCCCATCACCTAGATGAACCAGACCTGACACGACTCTAAGCATAGCAGGCATAGCAAGGTAGGAACAACACATACATATGGCTCAAGCAACTCCTACACATGCTAGTGGGTTTCATCTAGTTACTGTGGCAATGACAGGTCATGCAGAGGAAATGGGTTCAACTACCGTAGCACACAGCAGTTTGAATCGCGTTGTCTTAATGCAGTAAAAGAGAGCAGGAGCGAGAACATGGGATTGTATCGATATGATCAAATGGTTGGTTGCTTGCCTGATGGTTCGATGCACGGATACGGTTCTTCGTTAGGGTAATCACGGTACTCCTCGGGGACAGATCCTGTCGCAAAGGACATCGATACACAAACATCACCAAACAATGTGCAACAATATGATGCATGCATGAAACATGGCAATATGAGTGTGTTGGGCTAATGCAACTAAAACCAGAAGTGTTTGAACAAATTTGAATCAAGGATTCAAATTTCAAATTCAAATATGGCCTTTTAAAGTGCCTTTTCTTGTTCTGCTTAAAACATCAATTTAACTTGTTTGATCATGCATGAAAATAGTACAGATGGATAGATTGGATTTTTCTGATCATTTTTCATATATAATTTGTCCAATTTGGAGTTACAGAATAAAAGTTAAGAATTTTTGAAGTTTAATTAATATTCTGGAATTTCCTGATTTAAATTAAATCCAGAAATATAATTATTGCGCCAGCATGACGTCAGCATGACGTCAGTGGTCAACTGCGACTGGCTGGAGTCAAACCTGACGTGTGGGGGCCACACGTCAGTGACAGGGGGGGTTAAACAGGTTTAATTTAATCCTAATTAGGGATTAGTGGCGCTGGGGCCCACTGTCAGTGTCAGGGGGGTTGACTAACAGTAGTTAGCGCTAACCTAACCACCTGGCCGACAGGGCCCACGCGTCAGTGACCCTGGGGGGTCAAACCCCAGGTCGGACAAGTCAAACCCCACCGGCGACATGACGCCGGCGAGGTCCGAGACGGCGGCGAAAGTGCTTTTTGCCATTCCGGCAACCAAATGGACGGCGGAAGGCATCTACGTGTTGCTGAGGTTGAGCCGCGACTATTGGTGGTGGTGGTTGGGCTCGGGGTGGCCGGAGTTGACGGCGGCGAGCTCGGCTGCGGCGGCCGGAGTTCGGGTGCGGTCGGGATCAGTGTTGCAGGGGGTTTGGGGAGGCGTTGGTGCGCGCTGCGTGCTCCTGGTGAGGTGGGGAGCACGATGGTGTGCTCGGTTGGGCGCTACGGCGACCGTGGCCACGACGGCGACATCGCCGGCGGCGTGGAGCTCTCGGCCAAGGTGGGGCTAGGGCCTAGAGGTCGGGAGAGACCAGGGAAGAAGGGGGAAACGATCCGGGGGCTCACCGCGGAGCTGCAGGGATGGTTAGCGGGCTCGGGGACGCGCTGGTGACGGTGAATTCGACGGCGACGACGGTCGGAGCCCGAAGAGGGGGACGGCGACGTGGCGGCGATGCAGGGCTTCCGGGGAGCTGTGGAGCGGTGGGGAGGAAGAGGGAGTCGAGGCGGAGCTCCTGAGCTAGTCGGGGGAGCGAGGGGTGGTCGGAGACGGTGGCTATGGCGAACGGCGGTGACGGTGGTGTTCGGCCGTGAGAGAGAGAGAGAGAGAGAGCAGCACGGGAGAGAGAGAGGGATAAGGCCAGGGGATCGGGGCGGCACCGAGAAGAAGC